>NC_091289.1:9100427-9435927 GCF_032444005.1 Ranitomeya imitator | reverse complement strand
AGCAGGAATTGGCCAGCATGGAAGAGAAAATCGCTTACCAGTCTTACGAGAGGGCGCGAGACATCCAGGTGAGGGATCAGGGGAGCCGCTTATACCTGGTCTTGGGGATGTGACTGCTGTGATCCGGGTCTGCAGTACGGCTGTGTTCACACACTGACCACTGCACTACCGTCCATATAGTTCAGTCTCTATGGAACTACCACACTGACGGGAACGTGTGCTGAGTTACCGTTCACCCGTATATCCATGTAGTCCATGGCTGCTGATTTGTACACACGGTGTGATATGACCCACGAGATGTAGCCTCAGACCTCCTAATCCGAAGAGGCTGCCGATGGTCAGGAGGAGGCTCGTCGGCCTTGTCTATCGGTCACTGACTACCGGCATGTTTGCTGAACCAGAATCTATTAATCGATTCACTCATCACATGTTTGGAAAATAATCTGGATTACTGCAGAAAGTCTGCAAGAATTAGTAGCCCGCTCTGTATTTTCATACATGCCGCAAGGAGAAGCTGAATGGGACTAATCGTCACACGGGTCTGCAGCACGTCGCCCTGCAAATCCACGGCAGAAATGCGAGAGTCAGCCGTTCTGCTGTGGATCCTCTAGTAAATCTGTGCAAATCCAATACGTGTGATCACAGCTGAGGGTTTGCTGCAGATGTACGCAGACAATCCAGTGTAACAGACCGATACATTGTAGCAAACCACCTGCTGAGACAATTGTGCAGCTCACAATCAACAGCTGAACAGTAGCCAATCGTTTAGCTATTAAGTTGGTTATATTTCTATTCAGTGACAGGAAGCAGGAACGTGCCGCAGAATTGAATATTTGCGATTTATTTAGGTCTCATGATATTTGCTGATATTATTTGTAACAAATTCATCAAAATGAACACTGTCCATGAATTCTGCGCAAAACCTAAAATTCCCTTTTTTTTCTTTCTTTCTTTAGTCTGTTCTGTGAATTCATAGCCTAAAAGTCTCCTGTTCGTCTAAAAATGTTTCAAAAATTGCACCAAAGTTTGTCATACATAAAATCGCTGCGGGGGCGACTGGAGTATATGGCATGCTGGGAGTTGTAGTTTTGCAGATTGGCTGTTGGTTTTCTACATCTGATCTGACGGTGTATTTTTTTGTCCTCTAGGAGGCGCTAGAAGCTTGTCAGACCAGGATCTCCAAGATGGAGCTGCAGCAACAGCAGCAGCAGGTGGTCCAGCTGGAGGGACTGGAGAACGCGACGGCTCGTAACCTTCTGGGCAAGCTCATCAACATCCTGCTGGCCCTCATGGCCGTGGTTCTGGTGTTTGTGTCCACTGTGGCCAACTGCGTGGTCCCGTTACTGAAGACCCGTGGCCGGACGTTGGGGACGCTGCTCCTGGTCCTACTGGCCGCGCTCCTATACAAACACTCGGATTCATTCTCTGGGTACCTGGAGAGACTGCTGTCACCGCCGAGATAACCAGACTCACGGACACCCCCAAGATTGGGAGTTGGATGGTACAGTCTTTACTTGGGTACATTGGGAGAGCCCACCTGGCCTGTGCCTGTGGGGGTCATACAGATTCTGATCACAGGGATAGTCCTTGAATTGAGGCCATTTTGAATTGGATAACTGCCAATTCACGCTGCCCCCTCCTCCTCACGCCTTAAAATCCAGGAGGGTCACAACGGGCATTCTGCAACACTCCAATATGAGTTATGTTTGCCCTTTGGGACTTGCAGTTTCTGGATCGGACTGGGGGGCAGTCGGACGTGAGAGTTTACTGTTTACATTGTGAGAGAATTTTGGACTTTTTACATGTTTTTACTTTTTTTTTTTGGAGGGGAGAGGGGTCTCCTCTACGACTGAAGGACGAGTGCTGCAATATGTTTTGTGCTCTGCTACTCCAGCACCTGCACCCCCCCGTCACCCAGGTCGGTGCCCCAAGGGGCGCCTCTGAATGCAGCAAGAGGTGGACGCTGTGCGTGGCAATAAGGCACGCCCGTCTGCTTCTGCCACCCTCCTGACCTGGGCACCATCAACTCGCCCAAGTGCCTTATTGCATCCATCTCTCGGGGAGGGGGGAAACTGTTTTGCAACTAAAATTTTGAGGTCAATAGGTGGCAAAATAGGTGTTCGAGGGGCTGGGGGGTCCAAACTGCCTTTTCACTGAATCCGTGCACTTCAGTCATTCTTCTCTGATTCGATTTAATCCTTTCCCGCCTGGAGCCGGCATTACAAGCGCCCACGGTGACACATTCCTGGAGATGACAGGCGGCCGCGACACCGGGAGGAGTGAGGAGAGGGGCGACCGAGGAGAAGATGGGGGGGGGGGGGGGGGGGGGGTAAAAGTCGCCACGTCAGCCCCTTTGCTGCTCAGGATGTTGTTTCTGGTGACATCTGCCTTCCTCACCCCCTGTGTAAACACGTGAGCGCAGTATTTCTGGTCGTTAGGTCCTTCTTTAATATTTTACGGTAGCATTGACGCTGTTGTTTGCCAGTGGGGCGACCTGCCGCAGTATCCGAGCCCCTCTGGTAGAGAAACGTGCACATCGATCAATTGGCCGCACTTTTTTTTTCTGAGATGCTCGTGCTGCTGTGAGCCACTAGGGGCAGTAGTGGTGTCTATGGGTGTGACTGGACGCAGCGCTCGCTCGGTACAGTGTTCCCTTCCTGCTGTGTGTACGGAGGTTTGTTATATCCTGTTTAATATTTTAATTATTATTTGGAGTGGGGAGCGTGGAATAAAAGTTATGTTTTTGAAGAACAGTTTCGTCGTTTTTGTTTGAAATTGTCACGTCAGACAAGAGAGGTGATGGCAGCCGAGGGAAATCCGGGAACGACCGGTGATGTCTTCTGATTGGCTTCTGACCACCGCCATGATGACGGCTTCCTGCCACAACTCAACCCTACAGACGATATTAGCTCATTGTCACCAGCGGCCACTACACCTATTTATCACAGACTAGCCGTGCCCCAGACAGGGGTAAAACCCCACATTGAGACCTGCGCGGTAGTCGTGCCCCACATTTTATCCCCATACAAACACTGATTGGACCCGGACCTGTAATATACCCCCATATAGGCCTCACAAAGCAGTAATGGCTCCGTCTGTCCTCCCTACACACTGGTGGCTCACTTTCTGCCCCACACAGCTGAAACATTCCCTATTGTGCCTCAGTGCAGTAGTTGTCCCGTGGTGCCCCCGCACAGTAGTAGACCCCACTTGATACCCTAGCACACAGTGATAGACCTTCTTGACACCCTAGCACACAGTAGTAGACCCCCTTGATACCCTAGCACATAGTAGTAGACCCCCTTGATACCATAGCACACAGTGGTAGACTCCCTTGACACCCTAGCACACAGTAGTAGACTCCCTTGACACCCTAGCACACAGTGGTAGACTCCTGTGACACCCTAGCACACAGTAGTAGACTCCCTTGACACCCTAGCACACAGTAGTTGACACCCTAGCACACAGTAGTAGACTCCCTTGACACCCTAGCACACAGTAGTAGACTCCCTTGACACCCTAGCACACAGTAGTAGACTCCCTTGACACCCTAGCACAGTGTTTCTCAACTCCGGTACCCAAGAGCCACCAACAGGTCATGTTTTCAGGATATCCTGAAAACTTGACCTGTTGGTGGGTCTTGAGGACTGGAGTTGAGAAACACTGCCCTAGCACACAGTAGAAGACCCCCTTGATACACTAGCACACAGTAGTAGACCCCCTTGACACCCTAGCACACAGTGGTAGACCTTGACACCCTAGCACACAGTAGTAGACCCCATGATACCCTAGCACACAGTAGTAGACTCCCTTGACACCCTAGCACACAGTGGTAGACTCCTGTGACACCCTAGCACACAGTAGTAGACTCCCTTGACACCCTAGCACACAATAGTAGACTCCCTTGACACCCTAGCACACAGTAGTAGACTCCCTTGACACCCTAGCACACAGTAGTAGACCCCCTTGACGCCCTAGCACACAGTAGTAGACCCCCTTGGTGCCCTAGCACACAGTAGTAGACCCCCTTGACACCATAGCACACAGTAGTAGACCCCCTTGATACCCTAGCACACAGTAGTAGACCCCCTTGATACACTAGCACACAGTAGTAGACCCCCTTGATACCCTAGCACACAGTAGTAGACCCCCTTGATACCCTAGCACACAGTGGTAGACCCCCTTGACACCCTAGCACACAGTGGTAGACCTTGACACCCTAGCACACAGTAGTAGACCCCATGATACCCTAGCACACAGTAGTAGACTCCCTTGACACCCTAGCACACAGTAGTAGACTCCCTTGACACCCTAGCACACAGTAGTAGACTCCCTTGACACCCTAGCACAGTGTTTCTCAACTCCGGTACCCAAGAGCCACCAACAGGTCATGTTTTCAGGATATCCTGAAAACTTGACCTGTTGGTGGGTCTTGAGGACTGGAGTTGAGAAACACTGCCCTAGCACACAGTAGAAGACCCCCTTGATACACTAGCACACAGTAGTAGACCCCCTTGACACCCTAGCACACAGTGGTAGACCTTGACACCCTAGCACACAGTGGTAGACTCCTGTGACACCCTAGCACACAGTAGTAGACTCCCTTGACACCCTAGCACACAGTGGTAGACCTTGACACCCTAGCACACAGTGGTAGACTCCTGTGACACCCTAGCACACAGTAGTAGACTCCCTTGACACCCTAGCACACAATAGTAGACTCCCTTGACACCCTAGCACACAGTAGTAGACTCCCTTGACACCCTAGCACACAGTAGTAGACTCCCTTGACACCCTAGCACACAGTAGTAGACTCCCTTGACACCCTAGCACACAGTAGTAGACTCCCTTGACACCCTAGCACACAGTAGTAGACTCCCTTGACACCCTAGCACACAGTAGTAGACTCCCTTGACACCCTAGCACACAGTAGTAGACTCCCTTGACACCCTAGCACACAGTAGTAGACTCCCTTGACACCCTAGCACACAGTAGTAGACTCCCTTGACACCCTAGCACACAGTAGTAGACTCCCTTGACACCCTAGCACACAGTAGTAGACTCCCTTGACACCCTAGCACAGTGTTTCTCAACTCCGGTACCCAAGAGCCACCAACAGGTCATGTTTTCAGGATATCCTGAAAACTTGACCTGTTGGTGGGTCTTGAGGACTGGAGTTGAGAAACACTGCCCTAGCACAGTAGAAGACCCCCTTGATACACTAGCACACAGTAGTAGACCCCCTTGACACCCTAGCACACAGTGGTAGACCTTGACACCCTAGCACACAGTGGTAGACTCCTGTGACACCCTAGCACACAGTAGTAGACACCCTAGCACACAGTGGTAGACCTTGACACCCTAGCACACAGTGGTAGACTCCTGTGACACCCTAGCACACAGTAGTAGACTCCCTTGACACCCTAGCACACAATAGTAGACTCCCTTGACACCCTAGCACACAGTAGTAGACTCCCTTGACACCCTAGCACACAGTAGTAGACTCCCTTGACACCCTAGCACACAGTAGTAGACTCCCTTGACACCCTAGCACACAGTAGTAGACTCCCTTGACACCCTAGCACAGTGTTTCTCAACTCCGGTACCCAAGAGCCACCAACAGGTCATGTTTTCAGGATATCCTGAAAACTTGACCTGTTGGTGGGTCTTGAGGACTGGAGTTGAGAAACACTGCCCTAGCACACAGTAGTAGACCCCCTTGACGCCCTAGCACACAGTAGTAGACCCCCTTGACACCATAGCACACAGTAGTAGACCCCCTTGATACCCTAGCACACAGTAGTAGACTCCCTTGACACCCTAGCACACAGTAGTAGACTCCCTTGACACCCTAGCACACAGTGGTAGACCCCCTTGATACCCTAGCACACAGTGGTAGACCCCCTTGACACCCTAGCACACAGTGGTAGACCTTGACACCCTAGCACACAGTAGTAGACCCCATGATACCCTAGCACACAGTAGTAGACTCCCTTGACACCCTAGCACACAGTAGTAGACTCCCTTGACACCCTAGCACACAGTAGTAGACTCCCTTGACACCCTAGCACAGTGTTTCTCAACTCCGGTACCCAAGAGCCACCAACAGGTCATGTTTTCAGGATATCCTGAAAACTTGACCTGTTGGTGGGTCTTGAGGACTGGAGTTGAGAAACACTGCCCTAGCACACAGTAGAAGACCCCCTTGATACACTAGCACACAGTAGTAGACCCCCTTGACACCCTAGCACACAGTGGTAGACCTTGACACCCTAGCACACAGTGGTAGACTCCTGTGACACCCTAGCACACAGTAGTAGACTCCCTTGACACCCTAGCACACAGTGGTAGACCTTGACACCCTAGCACACAGTGGTAGACTCCTGTGACACCCTAGCACACAGTAGTAGACTCCCTTGACACCCTAGCACACAATAGTAGACTCCCTTGACACCCTAGCACACAGTAGTAGACTCCCTTGACACCCTAGCACACAGTAGTAGACTCCCTTGACACCCTAGCACACAGTAGTAGACTCCCTTGACACCCTAGCACACAGTAGTAGACTCCCTTGACACCCTAGCACACAGTAGTAGACTCCCTTGACACCCTAGCACACAGTAGTAGACTCCCTTGACACCCTAGCACACAGTAGTAGACTCCCTTGACACCCTAGCACACAGTAGTAGACTCCCTTGACACCCTAGCACACAGTAGTAGACTCCCTTGACACCCTAGCACACAGTAGTAGACTCCCTTGACACCCTAGCACACAGTAGTAGACTCCCTTGACACCCTAGCACACAGTAGTAGACTCCCTTGACACCCTAGCACACAGTAGTAGACTCCCTTGACACCCTAGCACAGTGTTTCTCAACTCCGGTACCCAAGAGCCACCAACAGGTCATGTTTTCAGGATATCCTGAAAACTTGACCTGTTGGTGGGTCTTGAGGACTGGAGTTGAGAAACACTGCCCTAGCACAGTAGAAGACCCCCTTGATACACTAGCACACAGTAGTAGACCCCCTTGACACCCTAGCACACAGTGGTAGACCTTGACACCCTAGCACACAGTGGTAGACTCCTGTGACACCCTAGCACACAGTAGTAGACACCCTAGCACACAGTGGTAGACCTTGACACCCTAGCACACAGTGGTAGACTCCTGTGACACCCTAGCACACAGTAGTAGACTCCCTTGACACCCTAGCACACAATAGTAGACTCCCTTGACACCCTAGCACACAGTAGTAGACTCCCTTGACACCCTAGCACACAGTAGTAGACTCCCTTGACACCCTAGCACACAGTAGTAGACTCCCTTGACACCCTAGCACACAGTAGTAGACTCCCTTGACACCCTAGCACAGTGTTTCTCAACTCCGGTACCCAAGAGCCACCAACAGGTCATGTTTTCAGGATATCCTGAAAACTTGACCTGTTGGTGGGTCTTGAGGACTGGAGTTGAGAAACACTGCCCTAGCACACAGTAGTAGACCCCCTTGACGCCCTAGCACACAGTAGTAGACCCCCTTGACACCATAGCACACAGTAGTAGACCCCCTTGATACCCTAGCACACAGTAGTAGACTCCCTTGACACCCTAGCACACAGTAGTAGACTCCCTTGACACCCTAGCACACAGTAGTAGACTCCCTTGACACCCTAGCACACAGTAGTAGACTCCCTTGACACCCTAGCACACAGTAGTAGACTCCCTTGACACCCTAGCACACAGTAGTAGACTCCCTTGACACCCTAGCACAGTGTTTCTCAACTCCGGTACCCAAGAGCCACCAACAGGTCATGTTTTCAGGATATCCTGAAAACTTGACCTGTTGGTGGGTCTTGAGGACTGGAGTTGAGAAACACTGCCCTAGCACAGTAGAAGACCCCCTTGATACACTAGCACACAGTAGTAGACCCCCTTGACACCCTAGCACACAGTGGTAGACCTTGACACCCTAGCACACAGTGGTAGACTCCTGTGACACCCTAGCACACAGTAGTAGACACCCTAGCACACAGTGGTAGACCTTGACACCCTAGCACACAGTGGTAGACTCCTGTGACACCCTAGCACACAGTAGTAGACTCCCTTGACACCCTAGCACACAATAGTAGACTCCCTTGACACCCTAGCACACAGTAGTAGACTCCCTTGACACCCTAGCACACAGTAGTAGACTCCCTTGACACCCTAGCACACAGTAGTAGACTCCCTTGACACCCTAGCACACAGTAGTAGACTCCCTTGACACCCTAGCACAGTGTTTCTCAACTCCGGTACCCAAGAGCCACCAACAGGTCATGTTTTCAGGATATCCTGAAAACTTGACCTGTTGGTGGGTCTTGAGGACTGGAGTTGAGAAACACTGCCCTAGCACACAGTAGTAGACCCCCTTGACGCCCTAGCACACAGTAGTAGACCCCCTTGACACCATAGCACACAGTAGTAGACCCCCTTGATACCCTAGCACACAGTAGTAGACCCCCTTGATACCCTAGCACACAGTAGTAGACCCCCTTGATACCCTAGCACACAGTGGTAGACCTTGACACCCTAGCACACAGTAGTAGACCCCATGATACCCTAGCACACAGTAGTAGACCCCATGATACCCTAGCACACAGTAGTAGACCCCATGATACCCTAGCACACAGTAGTAGACCCCATGATACCCTAGCACACAGTAGTAGACCCCATGATACCCTAGCACACAGTAGTAGACCCCATGATACCCTAGCACACAGTAGTGGACCCCCTTGATACCCTAGCACACAGTAGTAGACTCCCTTAATACCCTAGCACACAGTGGTAGACTCCCTTGATACCCTAGCACACAGTAGTAGACCCCCTCGACACCATAGCACACAGTAGTAGACCCCCTTGACACCATAGCACACAGTAGTAGACTCTCTTGATACCCTAGCACAGGGGTCCCCAACTCCAGTCCTCAAGGCCCACCAACATGTCATGTTTTCAGGATTTCCTTAGTCTTGCCCAGGTAATAATTGCATCACCTGTGCAATGCAAAGGAAATCCTGAAAACATGACCTGTTGGTGGGCCTTGAGGAGTGGAGTTGGGGACCCCTGCCCTAGCACACAGTAGTAGACCCCCTTGACGCCCTAGCACACAGTAGTAGACCCCCTTGGTGCCCTAGCACACAGTAGTAGACCCCCTTGACACCATAGCACACAGTAGTAGACCCCCTTGATACCCTAGCACACAGTAGTAGACCCCCTTGATACCCTAGCACAGTGGTCCCCAAGTCTGGTCCTCAAGAGTCACCAACAGGTCATGTTTTCAGGATTTCCTTAGTATTGCACAGGTGATAATTGCATCACATGGACAGGCAAGCATTCAATAACCTGTGCAATACTAAGGGTATGTGCACACGTCAGGATTTCTGGCAGAAATTTTCCTGACAAAAACCGGACATTTCTGCCAGAAATCGGCATGTGTTTTTTTGCGTTTTTGATGCGTTGTTTTTTTTGCGTTTTTTCCAAATGCATAGAATAGCGGGAAAAACGCAAAAAAACAGCAAAATTAATGAACATGCTGCTTTTTTTTTTTACCGCGATGTGTTTTTTTTCGTGGAAAAATACGCATCATGTGCACAAAAATTGCAGAATGCATTCTAAATGATAGGATGCATAATGCATGCGTTTTTAATAAATTTTTATAGCGTTTTTATCACGAAAAAAATGCGAGAAAACCTGAACGTGTGCACATTCCCTAAGGCTATCTTCAAAACATGACCTGTTGGTGGCTCTTGAGGACTGGAGTTGGGGAACACTGCCCTAGCACATAGAGATCCTCTGTTTACTGCCTGGCAGCCAATAGAAATAGCTTTCTGCCTGCTGGTTGAGGAAGGAGTGGAGACTACTATAAAGCAGCTAAGTCTCCCTCTACAGGAGGAGTAAAGAGTATATTGTGAGCTGCCAGAGGGGGTAGGAGACTGATTTCTATTCACAGTCCACCCTCTGCAGTAGAGATTAGCAGCAGCACCAAGTGGGACACATTACTGGTGAATGAATGTGGTTGCTTCTGCATCATGTACATAGAAACCTACATGGTTGGGACTGTCCAAAACATTTCAGCAACCAACCTGCTGTGTGTGAACGTGGCCTGGACGGGGAGAGATGTGCAGCTGATAGAAAGCAGGGCATGAACCGCACAAGGTGTAATATGTGTCACAGACAGGAGATGGCGCTGCGCACACAACATTGGTGCTCACAGAAAAGGCCACTTCAGGTCTTCACCTTTGTTGTTACTTTTCTTGCATTTCTTTTTTTTTTTTTTTTTAGAATTCCTAGCTGCCTAAATGGAAGGATCATAGTGACGGCCAATCAGGGTTATATCATCACTCCATTTAACATATGACCGGTGTTGCTTTGATGTCATTGACCCCAGGTGATAAGGTCATTGGTACCCGGGGCATTTCCCATGTGAGGCCACAGGTTGGCGCTGCAGTGCTGCCATCTTTCCCGCAGCCTGTCCTGCTGCCAATAGGGTGACTTCATCTCTTATCAAACCTCCCAGCTTCGCTCCCCGTTTCCCCCGGATCTGAAAACCCAGGCGGCCGCTTATCTACAGGAAACACAACCTGGACAGACACAGAATTTCAGCTTGCGCTTCTCGAAGGGAAATGGTGACCCCTTCTTCTACCCTCGCCCTTCCTCAGACCACCCCCTGCGCCCTCTAACAATGTCCTCCAGTGCAGCTCCTGTAAGCCGCTGCCGGATTAGCAGATGTCCTGGATGATCAGAAAACTCTGCAATACACGATGCAGCCAAATGCAAATCTGGAGCGGAATTTCCTGCAAATTTTGCAGTCGAAGCAACGAATCCTCTCCATTATATTGGAAGCTTCTGGGGCACTGTTCACTTTGTTCCATCTGTATCCCTGGCCGGCCGAGGAAGATGATGGCACCTGAACGGGTGGTCTCCATCGCGGGGACGTGCGATCGGACCGAGGTTATCTGGAGTTGCAGTGGGGAGACTGTGGCAGGGGGAGGCCCAGGAAAGGTCCTGGTGGAGGCGGCTCCATAGACCCCACCAGCACCACCACCCTCCCCCAGCTTCGATGAAGGGTCAGGGGGCGCCTGTGATTAGGGGTCATCAGTAGGCTCCAGATATTATATTTTATGTCTGTAGGTCTCCATCATCCTAAATCCGGCTCCTGTCTTATAGCGGTGACATTAAGGTCCTAGCGTTTGGGGGACCCTGCGCTTTGGTGGTGCATTGGTTATAAGCCCCTCACCATGACGCAGCGCCCCCCATGGCTTCCATTCCTTTCATGCCTGAATATCCAGAGCGATGATTCAGTCACAGATCCGGATCTGTAAATCCTGGGCCCACCACAGTGACTCACGATGGCAGCTCTGAGACTGGAGGGGCCGCCGGGGGTCACTAAGCCTCAAACTACCCGGTCAATGCTGCAGGAGGGCACAGGCCAGGGACGCAGCGGCTCGTATTCGGTCCATCACCCTGGATTTGGTGCGGAACTTTGGCAAACAACGTTGGGGTCATGGCGCCGCTTATCTCCACTGCAAGAAATGCAAAGGGGGGGTGAAATCATATTTTTAACAAACAAAAGATCCTGGACCCAAATCCAAAAATATCTGCTGTGCTGTCACTTCTTGTGGCACACGGACCCCCACCGGATCCAGCGCTCATGTGCACCGGCCACAGATTTACACGGACTGCGATAGCGCCGTGGTTTCCTTATAGTAAGGGTTAATTCTGCATATCACAGCGTGATGGAAAGCGACGCCTCACACTCTGTATGTGACTATAATGAGCCCCCCCATGAACAGAGACCCCAAACCTGCAGGTGATAATAGAGCGGCGAACGGATTTAGGGGTCTATTGGGGCTGCATTGTTCTGCAGAGGAGACCCCAATTATCAGTATCTTTCCCTGGAGGAGGAGAAAGGATGTAAAATACAGAATAAACAAATTGTCACTTAGTCTCTTCCAGCTTTACTGGGGTCCTACATCCCCCCCGCTCATATAGGATGTGGCATCAGCGGCGATAATGACTCACAACCCCCCGTGCAGACGCCAGAGCTGTATAAACTGCCGACACACAGAAGCGGGCCCCTCCGAGCCAAACACCCTGCACAAAGGGAGAAGCCCAGGTTATACCGGCTGTACATATAGAATTATATACAGGAGATGCCCAGGTTATACCGGCTGTACATTTAGAATTATATACAGGAGATACTCAGGTTATACCGGCTGTACATATATAATTATATAGGAGATGCCCAGGTTATACCGGCTGTACATATAGAATTATATACAGGAGATGCCCAGGTTATGCCAGCTGTACATATATAATTATATACTGGAGATGCCCAGGTTATACCAGCTGTACATTTAGAATTATATACAGGAGATACTCAGGTTATACCGGCTGTACATATATAATTACATACAGGAGATGCCCAGGTTATACCGGCTGTACATATATAATTACATACAGGAGATGCCCAGGTTATACCGGCTGTACATATATAATTATATACAGGAGATACCCAGGTTATACCGGCTGTACATATATAATTATATACAGGAGATGCCCAGGTTATACCAGCTGTACATATATAATTATATACAGGAGGTGTCCAGGTTATACCGGCTGTACATATAGAATTATATACAGGAGATGCCCAGGTTATACCGGCTGTACATATAGAATTATATACAGGAGATGCCCAGGTTATACCGGCTGTACATATATAATTATATACAGGAGATGCCCAGGTTATACCGGCTGTACATATAGAATTATATACAGGAGATGCCCAGGTTATACCGGCTGTACATATAGAATTATATACAGGAGATGCCCAGGTTATACCGGATGTACATATATAATTCTATACAGGGGATGCCCAGGTTATACCGGCTGTACATATATAATTATATACAGGAGATACCCAGGTTATACCGGCTGTACATGTATAATTATATACAGGAGATGCCCGGGTTATACCGGCTGTACATGTATAATTATATACAGGAGATGCTCAGGTTATACCGGCTGTAAATATATAATTATATACAGGAGATGCCCAGGTTATACCGGCTGTACATATATAATTATATACAGGAGATGCCCAGGTTATACCGGCTGTACATATATAATTATATACAGGAGATGCTCAGGTTATACCGGCTGTACATATATAATTATATACAGGAGATGCCCAGGTTATACCGGCTGTACATGTAGAATTGTATACAGGAGATGCCCAGGTTATACCGGCTGTACATGTAGAATTGTATACAGGAGATGCCCAGGTTATACCGGCTGTACATATATAATTATATACAGGAGATGCCCAGGTTATACCAGCTGTACATATATAATTATATACAGGAGATGCCCAGGTTATACCGGCTGTACATATAGAATTATATACAGGAGATGCCCAGGTTATACCGGCTGTACATATAGAATTATATACAGGAGATGCCCAGGTTATACCGGATGTACATATATAATTCTATACAGGGGATGCCCAGGTTATACCGGCTGTACATATATAATTATATACAGGAGATACCCAGGTTATACCGGCTGTACATGTATAATTATATACAGGAGATGCCCGGGTTATACCGGCTGTACATGTATAATTATATACAGGAGATGCTCAGGTTATACCGGCTGTAAATATATAATTATATACAGGAGATGCCCAGGTTATACCGGCTGTACATATATAATTATATACAGGAGATGCCCAGGTTATACCGGCTGTACATATATAATTATATACAGGAGATGCTCAGGTTATACCGGCTGTACATATATAATTATATACAGGAGATGCCCAGGTTATACCGGCTGTACATGTAGAATTGTATACAGGAGATGCCCAGGTTATACCGGCTGTACATGTAGAATTGTATACAGGAGATGCCCAGGTTATACCGGCTGTACATATATAATTATATACAGGAGATACTCAGGATATACCGGCTGTACATATATAATTATATACAGGAGATGCCCAGGTTATACCGGCTGTACATATATAATTATATACAGGAGATGCCCAGGTTATACCGGCTGTACACATATAATTATATACAGGAGGTGCCCAGGTTATACCGGCTGTACACATATAATTATATACAGGAGGTGCCCAGGTTATACCGGCTGTACATATATAATTATATACAGGAGGTGCCCAGGTTATACCGGCTGTACATAAATAATTATATACAGGAGATGCCCAGGTTATACTGGCTGTACATATATAATTATATACAGGAGATACTCAGGTTATACCGGCTGTACATATATAATTATATACAGAAGATGCCCAGGTTATAGCGGCTGTACATATATAATTATACACAGGAGATACCCAGGTTATAGCGGCTGTACATATATAATTATGCACAGGAGATACCTAGGTTATAGCGGCTGTACATATATAATTATATACAGGAGAAGCTCATGTTATACCGGCTGTACATATATAATTATATACAGGAGATGCTTATGTTATACCGCTGTACTGTATAGTGAGTGGCACAAATAGAAAAAACTGACCAGCACACCCCAACTAGTGTGAATAGGTGCCAGCTAACATGACAATTCTAAGACAATATAAAGCTGCACCGTCGATGCGTGCCTCATAGTTGGGCCCCTGTCCTGAGACGCATTGACGTTGTAGTTTGGCTCATCCATATTGGCCATTTATGTGCTAAGTTCCTTCTTTTTACTGTGCAGCGAGTGATCCCAGCCCCGGTGTATGTCAGTGACTTCCATGTATACAATGAGCGTCTCCCCGGGGATTCTGCAGCATTATTCCCTGACAGGCAGCGTGTTGTGAGGCTGCGGCCCCCGCAGTCCCCACTTTCCTGTATGTACATTGTGGCCATATCCTCTTCCTTATGGTGGTCCCGGCTCTTTTTTGTCTGGTTCCTGCCTTTAAACCTGTGTTTCCTTCGGCCACTTCCTTGTTTTATAATAGCAGCAGATCCCTCTGGACGGACGCTTATATTTGTGGAATTACAAGTCCCAGCAGTACAGTCAGGGGTGCAGCTATAAGGGGTGAAGATCCATTGCGCCCCTCTACCAATTAGAAGACTCAAGCATTGTTAGTGGCCACTGCAGATGGGGGGCGCTGGTGGCTATTCGCACTATCACGTGTGCTGGAGTACATGGTAATTTCCCCCGATCACTATCACGTGTGCTGGAGTACGTGGTAATTACCCCCGATCACTATCACGTGTGCTGGAGTACGTGGTAATTACCCCCGATCATTATCACGTGTGCTGGAGTACGTGGTAATTAAACCCAATCACTATCATGTGTGCTGGAGTACGTGGTAATTACCCCCGATCATTATCACGTGTGCTGGAGTACTTGGTAATTACCCCCGATCACTATCACGTGTGCTGGAGTACGTGGTAATTACCCCCGATCACTATCACGTCTGCTGGAGTACGTGGTAATTACCCCCGATCACTATCACGTGTGCTGGAGTACGTTGTAATTACCCCCGATCACTATCACGTGTGCTGGAGTACGTGGTAATTACCCCCGATCACTATCACGTGTGCTGGAGTACGTGGTAATTACCCCCGATCACTATCACGTGTGCTGGAGTACGTGGTAATTACCCCCGATCATTATCACGTGTGCTGGAGTACGTGGTAATTACCCCCGATCACTATCACGTGTGCTGGAGTACGTGGTAATTACCCCCGATCATTATCACGTGTGCTGGAGTACGTGGTAATTACCCCCGATCATTATCACGTGTGCTGGAGTACGTGGTAATTACCCCCGATCACTATCACGTGTGCTGGAGTACTTGGTAATTACCCCCGATCACTATCACGTGTGCTGGAGTACGTGGTAATTACCCCCGATCACTATCACGTGTGCTGGAGTACGTGGTAATTACCCCCGATCACTATCACGTGTGCTGGAGTACGTGGTAATTACCCCCGATCACTATCACGTGTGCTGGAGTACGTGGTAATTACCCCCGATCACTATCACGTGTGCTGGAGTACGTGGTAATTACCCCCGATCACTATCACGTGTGCTGGAGTACATGGTAATTACCCCCGATCACTATCACGTGTGCTGGAGTACGTTGTAGTTACCCCCGATCACTATCACGTGTGCTGGAGTACGTGGTAATTACCCCCGATCACTATCACGTGTGCTGGAGTACGTGGTAATTACCCCCGATCACTATCACGTGTGCTGGAGTACGTGGTAATTACCCCCGATCACTATCACGTGTGCTGGAGTACGTTGTAGTTACCCCAGATCACTATCACGTGTGCTGGAGTACATGGTAATTACCCCCGATCACTATCATGTGTGCTGGAGTACGTGGTAATTACCCCCGATCACTATCACGTGTGCTGGAGTACGTGGTAATTACCCCCGATCACTATCACGTGTGCTGGAGTGCGTGGTAATTACCCCCGATCACTATCACATGTGCTGGAGTACGTGGTAATTACCCCCGATCACTATCACGTGTGCTGGAGTACGTGGTAATTACCCCCGATCACTATCACATGTGCTGGAGTACGTGGTAATTACCCCCGATCACTATCACGTGTGCTGGAGTGCGTGGTAATTACCCCCGATCACTATCACATGTGCTGGAGTACGTGGTAATTACCCCCGATCACTATCACATGTGCTGGAGTACGTGGTAATTACCCCCAATCACTATCACGTGTGCTGGAGTACGTTGTAGTTACCCCCGATCACTATCACGTGTGCTGGAGTAGGTGGTAATTACCCCCGATCACTATCACGTGTGCTGGAGTACGTGGTAATTACCCCCGATCACTATCACGTGCTGGGGAAAATGTGAAGTTTTGCAAAAATAATTGCATCCCTAAACTTAAAAACGACTGTCTGATACATCCTTAAAGGAAACCTGTCATCACATACATATACCCTAACAGAACACGCCGATGCACCTCAGGAAAAAAACAAGCTAATCGATCTCAGCTCCAGGGCCAGACCGTGCTCCCTTCCCCTCTGGCTGTCACTACAGTAAGCATTTATTTCCTGACTCAGACCTATAACTAACCCTTTATCTACTGTAAGCAAAAAAAATTCTTCTCTGGACCTGTACACACTACAAATGCTGCTGCATCAGTGTGCATCTTCTTTACAGACAACTCGCCTGCTCATCTCTGCTGCCAGCTTCTATGCATTTTCAGTCTGATTAACCCTTCATCTGCTCTAAGTATAACAAACTCTTCTCTGGACCTGTACACACTACAAATACTGCTGTATCAGTGTGCATCTTCTTTACAAACAAGCACACCTGCTCATCTCTGCTGCCAGCTTCTATCCATTTTCAGCCTGACTAACCCTTCATCTGTTGTAAGCATAGCAAACTCTTCTCTGGACCTGTACACACTACAAATGCTGCTGCATCAGTGTGCATCTCCTTTACAAACAAGCTCACCTGCTCATCTCTGCTGCCAGCTTCTATCCATTTTCAGCCTGATTAACCCTTCGTCTGCTGTAAGCAGAACAAACTCTTCTCTGGACTTGTACACACTACAAATGCTGCTGCATCAGTGTGCATCTTCTTTACAGACAACTCGCCTGCTCATCTCTGCTGCCAGCCTTTATCCATTTTCAGTCTGATTAACCCTTCATCTGCTGTAAGTATAACAAACTCTTCTCTGGACCTGTACACACTACAAATACTGCTGTATCAGTGTGCATCTTCTTTGCAAACAAGCACACCTGCTCATTTCTGCTGCCAGCTTCTATCCATTTTCAGCCTGACTAACCCTTCATCTGTTGTAAGCATAGCAAACTCTTCTCTGGACCTGTACACACTACAAATGCTGCTGCATCAGTGTGCATCTTCTTTACAAACAAGCTCACCTGCTCATCTCTGCTGCCAGCTTCTATCCATTTTCAGCCTGATTAACCCTTCGTCTGCTGTAAGCAGAACAAACTCTTCTCTGGACCTGTACACACTACAAATGCTGCTGCATCAGTGTGCATCTTCTTTACAGACAACTCGCCTGCTCATCTCTGCTGCCAGCTTCTATCCATTTTCAGACTGATTAACCCTTCATCTGCTGTAAGTATAACAAACTCTTCTCTTGACCTGTACACACTACAAATGCTGCTGCATCAGTGTGCAACTTCTTTACAAACAAGCTCACCTGCTCATCTCTGCTGCCAGCTTCTATCCATTTTCAGCCTGATTAACCCTTCATCTGCTGTAAGCAGAACAAACTCTTCTCTGGACCTGTACACACTACAAATGCTGCTGCATCAGTGTGCATCTTCTTTACAGACAACTCGCCTGCTCATCTCTGCTGCCAGCTTCTATCCATTTTCAGACTGATTAACCCTTCATCTGCTGTAAGTATAACAAACTCTTCTCTTGACCTGTACACACTACAAATGCTGCATCAATGTGCATCTTCTTTACAAACAAGCTCTCCTGCTCATCTCTGCTGCCAGTTTCAATCCATTTTCAGCCTGATTAATGTAGACAATTCTCTGCTGTGGACTCCAGACTGATAGATTTTCCTGAACTGATACATTGTAACAAACTATCAGCACTGAACAGAGGTTTGTGCTGCTTATGTCCTTAGCTCATGGAGGCTTCTCAAGACAACATATAATTGTAACAAACCCTCAGCTGAGAGATATCTTAGTCCCATGTAGGGGTAAACAATGTTCACATTCACTGACAGCAAGCACAGACCTTATAGATAGTGAAACATTAAACACAAGGTGTAAAGTTGCATGATTCGGCTTATATACATGTGATTGATCCATGCTGAGGTTGATCTCTCGCTATTGTTTTTTTTTTCGTACTTTTATTTTTCACTTTACAAGTTATTATTGGACTTTTCATGGCATTAACACAACAATAGTAATAATTGACTGGAGAAGCCTTTCAATCTATTTGTATATGGTTTAATATTATTACTTATATTACGTTTTTATTGTTAGCTAACTTTTAATATTTCAAATGTGTTATACCCCAGATGACCACTAGAGGTGCTGGTCACCTGACTATATAGATGGTCATCCAAAACTGTATAGATGAGCAAATAACTACTAATGAAAAATAATTGTATTTACATATTAATGACACCTAATCACACAATATCAGACCATCTCCTGAGTAAATGTCCTGAGACAAAGAGGTTATGGCTGATACTGAGGTTAACTTTTCACCCAAGACCAAAAAACATGGAGGAATTCCTCATCCCAGACCGGACGGGAAGTCTCCAAACAACAGGAATTGGTGTTCCTCAGTCAGCATGTTAACGCTGCAGGCTTCCTTCCTGCTGTTTCTTAGGGTCTTTACAGAGTCACAAATTCCCTTTCATCATTATTCTGCCCCCATCCATATCCCAGACCTTACACATTAGTTTCCATTATAAATCTGGTGTAAAACAAAGACGGGAATTCTGCAAAGAAAACATCTCAAGATGGTTCGATTAGAGAAAGTGTCACCTAGAATGTCCATATGACTGCGATTCAGAGAGCTAATGAAAATTGCCCCTATGTGCAAGAACATAACTACTATAATACTGCCCCTATGTACAAGAATATAACTACTATAATACTGCCCCTATGTACAAGAATATAACTACTATAATACTGCTCCTATGTACAAGAATATAACTACTATAATACTGCCCCTATGTAGAAGAATATAACTACTATAATACTGCCCCTATATACAAGATTATAACTACTATAATACTGCCCCTATGTAGAAGAATATAACTACTATAATACTGCCCCTATGTACAAGACTATAACTACTATAATACTGCCCCTATGTACAAGAATATAACTACTATAATACTGCCCCTATGTACAAGAATATAACTACTATAACACTGCCCCTATGTAGAAGACTATAACTACTATAATACTGCTCCTATGTACAAGAATATAACTACTATAATACTGCTCCTATGTACAAGAATATAACTACTATAATACTGCCCCCTATGTACAAGAATATAACTACTATAATACTGCCCCTATGTGCAAGAATATAACTACTATAATACTGCTCCTATGTACAAGAATATAACTACTATAATACTGCTCCTATGTACAAGAATATAACTACTATAATACTGCCCCTATGTACAAGAATATAACTACTATAATACTGCCCCTATGTAGAAGAATATAACTACTATAATACTGCCCCTATATACAAGATTATAACTACTATAATACTGCCCCTATGTAGAAGAATATAACTACTATAATACTGCCCCCTATGTACAAGAATATAACTACTATAATACTGCCCCTATGTAGAAGAATATAACTACTATAATACTGCCCCCTATGTACAAGAATATAACTACTATAATACTGCCCCTATGTGCAAGAATATAACTACTATAATACTGCTCCTATGTACAAGAATATAACTACTATAATACTGCTCCTATGTACAAGAATATAACTACTATAATACTGCTCCTATGTACAAGAATATAACTACTATAATACTGCCCCTATGTAGAAGAATATAACTACTATAATACTGCCCCTATATACAAGATTATAACTACTATAATACTGCCCCTATGTAGAAGAATATAACTACTATAATACTGCCCCTATGTACAAGACTATAACTACTATAATACTGCCCCTATGTACAAGAATATAACTACTATAATACTGCTCCTATGTACAAGAATATAACTACTATAATACTGCTCCTATGTACAAGAATATAACTACTATAATACTGCCCCTATGTAGAAGAATATAACTACTATAATACTGCCCCTATATACAAGATTATAACTACTATAATACTGCCCCTATGTAGAAGAATATAACTACTATAATACTGCCCCTATGTACAAGACTATAACTACTATAATACTGCCCCTATGTACAAGAATATAACTACTATAACACTGCCCCTATGTACAAGAATATAACTACTATAACACTGCCCCTATGTAGAAGACTATAACTACTATAATACTGCTCCTATGTACAAGAATATAACTACTATAATACTGCTCCTATGTACAAGAATATAACTACTATAATACTGCCCCCTATGTACAAGAATATAACTACTATAATACTGCCCCTATGTGCAAGAATATAACTACTATAATACTGCTCCTATGTACAAGAATATAACTACTATAATACTGCCCCATGTGCAAGAATATAACTACTATAAAACTGCCCCTATGTATAAGAATATAACCACTATAATACTGCTCCTATGTACAAGAATATAACTACTATCATACTGCCCCTATGTGCAAGAATATAACTACTATAATACTGCCCCTATGTGCAAGAATATAACTACTATAATACTGCCCCTATGTGCAAGAATATAACTACTATAATACTGCCCCTATGTACAAGAATATAACTACTATAATACTGCCCCTATGTACAAGAATATAACTACTATAATACTGTCCCCTATGTACAAGAATATAACTACTATAATACTGCCCCTATGTACAAGAATATAACTACTATAATACTGCTCCTATGTACAAGAATATAACTACTATAATACTGCCCCCTATGTACAAGAATATAACTACTATAATACTGCCCCTATGTACAAGAATATAACTACTATAATACTGCTCCTATGTACAAGAATATAACTGCTATAATACTGCCCCCTATGTACAAGAATATAACTACTATAATACTGCCCCTATGTACAAGAATATAACTACTATAATACTGCCCCCATGCACAAGAATATAACTACTATAATACTGCCCCTATGTACAAGAATATAACTACTATAATACTGCTCCTATGTACAAGAATATAACTGCTATAATCCTGCCTCCTATGTACAAGAATATAACTACTATAATACTGCTCCTACGTACAACAATATAACTACTATAATACTGCCTCCTATGTACAAGAATATAACTACTATAATACTGCCCCCATGTACAAGAATATAACTACTATAATACTGCTCCTATGTACAAGGATATAACTACTATAATACTACTCCCATGTACAAGAATTTAACTGCTATAATCTGTTATTTCTCAGCTCTTCTGAATCTTTCGGTAAGTTTTAGGTGTCAGCGCTGTGCCCGGGTACGTTGGCAGGTTCCATATAGTAATCACACATCAGCAGTGACACCGATTCCTGCTCATACCCCCCTGGCAGATGGTGACACGTTCAGACGTGGCGCGGTACGCACTGTGACACATTTACTTGTGTTGACACCTTCAGGACTGATAATCTTATTTTTGGGACTGTTCTGTAATCCGCCAGGTGTGGATCCTTCACAGCTGCCATCCCCCCTCCCCATCCTTAATCCGCACCATGTACGGCGGAGTGGGGCGAGTGCATCGCCCCTTTAATTCTACCCACTCTTGAGTCTTTGCTTATCTGTTATTTCTTTCTGAATTCTATCTGCTTCTGGGAAAGCTGGGTGACTACAAATATGGTCATTGTTATAGCCCCCTTTGCAGCCATTGGTGGCGCTGTGGCCCCGTCTTTATACTCAGTAACGGCCTTTGATTGGATCGGCAGATAATTTTAGATGATTTATTTTTATCAGAGTCAAGGCCGGGGCCCGAGGACTGTGTCAGATCTCCAGTAACGCCGACGAGATTTAACCCCTTCAGCCCAAGCACGGATTATTACGTACCGCGAAAAGTATTTCTGCCTCAAATCACTTGTTACTCAATCCACAAAACGGGAATCCTCACTTGATCTCAATGAGCTGTTCATCCTGAGCCACCTGGTTCACGGATTTAATGCTAGGAGAACAGTAGAGACTGACACAAAAACACAACATTTTTTGGGGAAAAGGAACCGGGGGTAATTCTCTACATCCAAGAGGCAGAACTCACAATCCAGTGACCCCCGATGAGGCCTGCTGAGGATGCCCGGCCCAGGGATTGACCCAATGACCCCACTGCCGCAGGGTATACGCTATATAACCACAGTATCCATTTTCGGAGGTTTCCAGCTCGCGGCACACCAAGGAATTTGATTTTTTTAAGCCAATCCCAGGACATGTGCCAGTTCTGCGTCTTGTGACATTGGCGGGTATATGATGAGATCACCCAAGAAGTGATGCCAGGAATGTGGTGGTCGGCACCGACCACCGCTGTGAAGGATACATTGTATCGTTTATATGGCAACTACAGGGTCCTCCATCCTTCTGTGCCTGTTAGCGCCTTGCTGTTTGCTCATGTTTATTGTATCTGTCTATATTTGCCCCCTTTTCACATGTAAAGCGCCATGGAATAAATGGCGCTATAAGAAAGTATAATAATAATAATATTAACTGCTACTTATATTGCCCACTGCATTGTATTTTGCTCATAGTGCCCCCTTGTGGCACAGTACCATAGAGAACAAGCACAGACACAACCTTGGACGGTAGGACCGGCTCTTCTTACGGAGACCATCTGAATATGGCAATGCTCCATGGGAAAATATGCAAATGAGCTCTCTTCAGGAAGGAAAGAATGATATCTCACTAGTGCCACCAACTGGAGGGAGGTCAGATGTAGAATTACACCTTTAGGGTTCACTTTATTTTTAATGCTCCCCCCATTTTTTGCTCCACAGCCACATTCCTCCCCTAGGGGACGCCGTTCACAGACGCTACACTAAGGCATGAACGCCCACATAAAAATGTATAATAATAATAATAATAACAGCCCACCTGCGCCCGCCGGCTGGAGACTTTCTATTCATTCCCATGGACGTTCCCATTAGATTCCCCATTTCAGCAACTGATTTTTTTTATTTTTTTTGTTATTTTTTTTATTGGTTTTGGACTTTTTTTTGTCTTTTTAGTTTCTACATTGATGAAACTTTCCAGAAATGCTATTTCACCATCCTGATCAAGGAGCATCGGAATTACACCCTGGTAACTGGGTCAAAAGCCCCAAACTGGAATTAAAGGGGACAATTTCCCAGAATCTGTGATTTTTGTGCTGGGATTTGTAGTACAGAGGTAATAATTACACCTGGACCCTGGAACCTGAGGGGCCACAAAAGTGCCCACAAGATAACACCAGGGCTATAAATGGCAGGTTTTGCATTGGTTTTCCCAGACCTGCAGCACTACTGAAGCCGACGGACACAGGCCACTCCTGCTGAGACTTGTAGTTCTACAGCCAATAGACACAGGTCATTTACAATCAATTATGCTGAGACTTGTAGTTCTACAGCCAATAGGCACAGGCCGTGTATACTCAATTGTGCTGAGTTCTACAGCCAATACACAAACTACATATAAGTCACTGTGCTGAGACTTGTAGTTCTACAGCCAATACACAGGCTACATACAAGCCACTGTGCTGAGACTTGTAGTTCTACAGCCAATACACAGACTACATACAAGCCACTGTGCTGAGACTTGTAGTTCTACAGACAATACACAGACTACATACAAGCCACTGTGCTGAGACTTGTAGTTCTACAGCCAATACACAGACTACATACAAGCCACTGTGCTGAGACTTGTAGTTCTACAGCCAATACACAGACTACATACAAGCCACTGTGCTGAGACTTGTAGTTCTACAGCCAATACACAGACTATATACAAGCCAGTGTGCTGAGACTTGTAGTTCTACAGCCAATACACAGACTATATAAAAGCCAGTGTGCTGAGACTTGTAGTTCTACAGCCAATACACAGACTACATACAAGCCACTGTGCTGAGACTTGTAGTTCTACAGCCAATACACAGACTACATACAAGCCACTGTGCTGAGACTTGTAGTTCTACAGCCAATACACAGACTACATACAAGCCACTGTGCTGAGACTTGTAGTTCCACAGCCAATACACAGACTACATACAAGCCACTGTGCTGAGACTTGTAGTTCTACAGCCAATACACAGACTACATACAAGCCAGTGTGCTGAGACTTGTAGTTATTATTATTATTATTTATTGTTATAGCGCCATTTATTCCATGGCGCTTTACATGTGAGGAGGGGTGTACATAATAAAAACAAGTACAATAATCTTAAACAATACAAGTCATAACTGGTACAGGAGGAGAGAGGACCCTGCCCGCGAGGGCTCACAATCTACAAGGGATGGGTGAGGATACAGGAGGAGAGAGGACCCTGCCCGCGAGGGCTCACAATCTACAAGGGATGGGTGAGGATACAGGAGGTGTGAGGACCCTGCCCGCGAGGGCTCACAATCTACAAGGGATGGGTGAGGATACAGGAGGAGAGAGGACCCTGCCCGCGAGGGCTCACAATCTACAAGGGATGGGTGAGGATACAGGAGGAGAGAGGACCCTGCCCGCGAGGGCTCACAATCTACAAGGGATGGGTGAGGATACAGGAGGTGTGAGGACCCTGCCCGCGAGGGCTCACAATCTACAAGGGATGGGTGAGGATACAGGAGGAGAGAGGACCCTGCCCGCGAGGGCTCACAATCTACAAGGGATGGGTGAGGATACAGGAGGTGTGAGGACCCTGCCCGCGAGGGCTCACAATCTACAAGGGATGGGTGAGGATACAGGAGGAGTGAGGACCCTGCCCGCGAGGGCTCACAATCTACAAGGGATGGGTGAGGATACAATGAGGAGAGAGGACCCTGCCCGCGAGGGCTCACAATCTACAAGGGATGGGTGAGGATACAGGAGGAGAGAGGACCCTGCCCGCGAGGGCTCACAATCTACAAGGGATGGGTGAGGATACAGGAGGAGTGAGGACCCTGCCCGCGAGGGCTCACAATCTACAAGGGATGGATGAGGATACAATGAGGAGAGAGGACCCTGCCCGCGAGGGCTCACAATCTACAAGGGATGGGTGAGGATACAGGAGGAGAGAGGACCCTGCCCGCGAGGGCTCACAATCTACAAGGGATGGGTGAGGATACAGGAGGAGAGAGGACCCTGCCCGCGAGGGCTCACAATCTACAAGGGATGGGTGAGGATACAGGAGGAGAGAGGACCCTGCCCACGAGAGCTCACAATCTACAAGGGATGGGTGAGGATACAGGAGGAGAGAGGACCCTGCCCGCGATGGCTCACAATCTACAAGGGATGGGTGAGGATACAGGAGGAGTGAGGACCCTGCCCCCGAGGGCTCACAATCTACAAGGGATGGGTGAGGATACAGGAGGAGAGAGGACCCTGCCCGCGAGGGCTCACAATCTACAAGGGATGGGTGAGGATACAGGAGGAGAGAGGACCCTGCCCGCGAGGGCTCACAATCTACAAGGGATGGGTGAGGATACAGGAGGAGAGAGGACCCTGCCCGCGAGGGCTCACAATCTACAAGGGATGGGTGAGGATACAGGAGGAGAGAGGACCCTCCCCGCGAGGGCTCACAATCTACAAGGGATGGGTGAGGATACAGGAGGAGAGAGGACCCTGCCCGCGAGGGCTCACAATCTACAAGGGATGGGTGAGAATACAGGAGGAGAGAGGACCCTGCCCGCGAGGGCTCACAATCTACAAGGGATGGGTGAGAATACAGGAGGAGAGAGGACCCTGCCCGCGAGGGCTCACAATCTACAAGGGATGGGTGAGAATACAGTAGGAGAGAGGACCCTGCCCGCGAGGGCTCACAATCTACAAGGGATGGGTGAGGATACAGGAGGAGAGAGGACCCTGCCCGCGAGGGCTCACAATCTACAAGGGATGGGTGAGAATACAGGAGGAGAGAGGACCCTGCCCGCGAGGGCTCACAATCTACAAGGGATGGGTGAGAATACAGGAGGAGAGAGGACCCTGCCCGCGAGGGCTCACAATCTACAAGGGATGGGTGAGAATACAGTAGGAGAGAGGACCCTGCCCGTGAGGGCTCACAATCTACAAGGGATGGGTGAGGATACAGGAGGAGAGAGGACCCTGCCCGCGAGGGCTCACAATCTACAAGGGATGGGTGAGGATACAGGAGGAGAGAGGACCCTGCCCGCGAGGGCTCACAATCTACAAGGGATGGGTGAGAATACAGGAGGAGAGAGGACCCTGCCCGCGAGGGCTCACAATCTACAAGGGATGGGTGAGAATACAGGAGGAGAGAGGACCCTGCCCGCGAGGGCTCACAATCTACAAGGGATGGGTGAGAATACAGTAGGAGAGAGGACCCTGCCCGTGAGGGCTCACAATCTACAAGGGATGGGTGAGGATACAGGAGGAGAGAGGACCCTGCCCGCGAGGGCTCACAATCTACAAGGGATGGGTGAGGATACAGGAGGAGAGAGGACCCTGCCCGCGAGGGCTCACAATCTACAAGGGATGGGTGAGAATACAGTAGGTGAGGATAGAGCTGGTCGTGCAGCGGTTTAGTCGATCTGTGGTTACTGCAGGTTGTAGGCTTATACAGCCAATACACAGACTACATACAAGCCACTGTGCTGAGACTTGTAGTTCTGCAGCCAATACACAGACTACATACAAGCCACTATGCTGAGACTTGTAGTTCTACAGCCAATACACAGACTACATACAAGCCACTATGCTGAGACTTGTAGTTCTACAGCCAATACACAGACTACATACAAACCATTATGCTGACACTTGTAGTTCTACAGCCAATAGACAGACTACATACAAACCATTATGCTGAGACATTATGTCAATACACAGACTACATACAAGTCACTGTGCTGAGACTTGTAGTTCTACAGCCAATACACAGAATCCATACAAACCATTATGCTGAGACTTGTAGTTCTACAGTCAATACACAGACTACATACAAGTCACTGTGCTGAGACTTGTAGTTCTACAGCCAATACACAGAATCCATACAAACCATTATGCTGAGACTTGTAGTTCTACAGTCAATACACAGACTACATACAAGTCACTGTGCTGAGACTTGTAGTTCTACAGTCAATACACAGACTACATACAAGTCACTATGCTGAGACTTGTAGTTTTACATCCAATAAGCACAGACCTCTTACATTCCACTATGCTGAGACTTGTAGTGCACCAACCAGTAGGAATAGCCTGCTGACAAGCCCTTATGTTGGGACTTGTAGTTCTACAATTGAAAGCTGTAAGCCTTCTCTGCCTGAGATGAACAATGCATTAATGACTTCCATATTCTGCCTGGTACAATTAGAATCTGCCAGCAGACGATGCCCAGTGCCACACGCCATACCACCCTGTGCCACTCCCTTATCCAACTGGTTTCTAGGAAAGGGTAAAGCCGGACACCAGGGGGGAGATTTCTGCTGTAGAGACCCTAAAACTCCACATTCACCCCAGCCCCCCTCCTCCCCGCCCCCGCCTTACATTACTCATTGTTCTGACTTATTATTTAGGGTGACAAAGTTTATTTTTGCAACATTAGGAACAAAAGGAAGAAAAAAAATGCAAAATGTAATCATTCTCACATGACAAAGCTGGGGAACATAGTGGTGAGGAGGGAGAGCCCGCAGGAGCCGGGGGAGAGGGCAGAGACGGGGGGCTCCGGCATATGTGACAGTCTGCAAAGTTGGAGAACAAATGAGAGTGGAGCAGAGGGGAGAGCAGGAGGAGTGAGGGGGAGGGTCGGCGGCGGGGAGCTGGGGGGCTGCACACTGCGGAGGAGCCAGCACAGACACATCACTAAGCGGTGCCATGCCGGACTGTGCCCGCACCAGCTGAGCCCGCACCATGGCTCCAGCCCTGGGCATCGCGCTCCTCCTGCTCCTCGCCCCGGCTCTCGGGCTGGAGCTGATCCACAGCTTCCACTGCAGCCAGCCCACGAACAGCTTCGCCTTGGACGCCGCGGGGCGCCGCGTCTACCTGGCCGCCGTCAACCACCTGTACCAGCTGAGCGGGGAGCTGCGCCTGGAGCTGGAGGAGCCCACGGGGCCCGTGCAGGACTCGCCCCTGTGCCATGCCCCCCAGATCCCCGAGTCCTCCTGCGACTTCCCCAGGACGTGGACCCCCAACTATAACAAGATCCTGGAGCTGGACGCGGAGCAGGGGCTCCTCCTGGCCTGCGGCTCCGTCCACCAGGGGCTGTGCGACCTACGGCTCCTGGGCAACATCTCGCAGCGGGCAGTGCCATTCCCCCCGCGCAGTGTGGTGCCCAGCATGCTGAACGTGGCGGCCAACCACCCCAATGCCTCCACCGTGGGGCTGCTGCTCCGGGGCCAGGAGGGGGGCACCAGGCTGCTGGTGGGCGCCACCTACACCGGCTACGGGAGCCAGTTCTTCTCCTGGAACAGCAGTGTGGCGGACCTGCGCTTCGAGAACAGCCCCGAGATCTCCATCCGGGCGCTGAACACCAGCCACCCCACCCGGCTCTTCACCTTCGACATTAGCCCCTCGGATGATAACATCTTCAAGGTCAAACAGGGCAGCAAAGTGCAGAACCGCATGGTGTTCGTGCGGGCGTTCCTCCAGGGCGGGTTCGGCTACCTGGCCATGAACGTAGACCCCGCCTCCACGGAGAAGGAGAGCTTACCCAGCAGCGTGCTGGCGCGGATCTGCCTGACGCCGGATCCGCGGGGAGAACCGCGCAAACTCACCGAATCCTACATCCAGCTGCGGCTGCGCTGCGAGGGGCCCCGGGGCGCTCTGTACGGGCGCCTGCTCTCCGTGTTCGCGGAGCCCGGACGGATATTCGGGCTGTTCGAGGGGAAAAAAGAGGCCGCGCTCTGCGCATTCGGGCTGGAGGAAGTGGGGCGCAAGATCCGCGGGGCGCGCACCGGCTGCTTCGTGACCCCGGGCAATGGAGAGGTGTCGGTGCTGGCCAGTGTGGTGCAGGGAAGTGGCCCCAGCTGTGAGAGGAAGAACATCCTGAAGGTAAAGGTAATGCCCAAATACTGGTAACTATGTGTATAGTCCTTGGGTCCTGTGTGTAGTAGAGCATAATAAATATGTGCACCCTCATTTTCTAAAGACCACCACTAATTCTAATCATCTGGACTGAAAGGACTCGAAACCCAATGTTGGACGTGCCATTGGTGCAAAATGTGCAGCTCCACAGGGGCCCAAGAGTTCAGGGGGCCACATCCACCTCCAAAGAAGGAGAAGTGGTGCATTAGGATGAGCTATTGGATGGCAAAGGGCCCATATATTGCTCTTGCACAGGGGCCCTCATCTGTCTCTGCCCGACACTGTCTAAACCCTTTGGTACTGCTTAGAGATTTCATTTATGCAGGGTCTCCATGTTATCGCAGCGTGAAGGATGCACTTGTCAGTAGTGCAGCCTCAGGCCTGGGCCTGCTGTGGTCTCCTCTTTGATCTACATAGTGGCGGCTTTACAAGAATGAGGCATGGATCACTGAGCCTAGGGGAATGGATGGGGAGACTCTATGAGGCATGGATCACTGAGCCTAGAGGAATGGATGGGGAGACTATGAGGCATGTATCACTGAGCCCAGAGGAATGGATGGGGAGGCTCTATGAGGCATGGATCACTGAGCCTAGGGGAATGGATGGGGAGACTCTATGAGGCATGGATCACTGAGCCTAGAGGAATGGATGGGGAGACTATGAGGCATGGATCACTGAGCCCAGAGGAATGGATGCGGGGCTCTATGAGGCATGGATCACTGAGCCTAGGGGAATGGATGGGGAGACTCTATGAGGCATGGATCACTGAGATTAGAGGAATGGATGGGGAGGCTCTATGAGGCATGGATCACTGAGCCTAAAGGAATGGATGGGGAGACTCTATGAGGCATGTATCACTGAGCCTAGAGGAATGGATGGGGAGACTCTATGAGGCATGGATCACTGAGCCTAGAGGAATGGATGGGGAGGCTCTATGAGGCATGGATCACTGAGCCTAGGGGAATGGATGGGGAGACTCTATGAGGCATGGATCACTGAGATTAGAGGAATGGATGGGGAGGCTCTATGAGGCATGGATCACTGAGCCTAAAGGAATGGATGGGGAGACTCTATGAGGCATGTATCACTGAGCCTAGAGGAATGGATGGGGAGACTCTATGAGGCATGGATCACTGAGCCTAGAGGAATGGATGGGGAGACTCTATGAGGCATGGATCACTGAGCCCAGAGGAATGGATGGGGAATCTCTATGAGGCATGGATCACTGAGCCCAGAGGAATGGATGGGGAGGCTCTATGAGGCATGGATCACTGAGCCTAAAGGAATGGATGGGGAGACACTACGAGGCATGTATCACTGAGCCTAGAGGAATGGATGGGGAGGCTCTGTGAGGCATGGATCACTGAGCCTAGAGGAATGGATGGGGAGACTCTATGAGGCATGGATCACTGAGCCTAGAGGAATGGATGGGGAGACTCTATGAGGCATGGATCACTGAGCCCAGAGGAATGGATGGGGAGGCTCTATGAGGCATGGATCACTGAGCCCAGAGGAATGGATGGGGAGGCTCTATGAGGCATGGATCACTGAGCCTAAAGGAATGGATGGGGAGACACTACGAGGCATGTATCACTGAGCCTAGAGGAATGGATGGGGAGGCTCTGTGAGGCATGGATCACTGAGCTTAGAGGAATGGATGGGGAGGCTCTATGAGGCATGGATCACTGAGTCTAGAGGAATGGATGGGGAGGCTCTGTGAGGCATGGATCACTGAGCTTAGAGGAATGGATGGGGAGGCTCTGTGAGGCATGGATCACTGAGCCCAGAGGAATGGATGGGGAGGCTGTATGAGGCATGGATCACTGGCCTAAAGGAATGGATGGGGGGCTCTACTGGAATCACTGAGTTTAGAGGAATGGATGGGGGTTCTATGAGGCATGTATCACTGAGCCTAGAGGAATAGATGAGGGGCTCTATGAGGCATAGATCACTAAGCCCAGAGGAATGGATGGGGAGACTATGAGGCATGGATCACTGAGCCCAGAGGAATGGATGGGGAGACTCTATGAGGCATGGATCACTGAGCCCAGAAGAATGGATGCGGGGCTCTATGAGGCATGGATCACTGAGCCCAGAGGAATGGATGGGGAGACTCTATGAGGCATGGATCACTGAGCCCAGAGGAATGGATGGGGAGGCTCTGTGAGGCATGGATCACTGAGCCTGGAGGAATGGATGGGGAGGCTTTATGAGGCATGGATCACTGAGCCCAGAGGAATGGATGGGGAGACACTACGAGGCATGGCTCACTGAGCCCAAAGGAATGGATGAGGGGCTCTATGAGGCATGGATCCTCACTGAGCCTAGAGGAATGGATGGGGAGGCTCTATGAGGCATGGATCACTGAGCCCAGAGGAATGGATGGGGAGACTCTATGAGGCATGGATCCTCACTGAGCCCAGAGGAATGGATGGGGGGCTCTACTGGAATCATTGAAAATCAAAGGGGGCAATAGATCGCTTGCATTTTTTGGCTTGAGAATAGACGGAACCATGACCCAGTTTGTATTGGATGGCGGAGACTTTTTGGCGTGGGCGCAGTTGTCAGTAATGTGCCAGGTCTGGGTGACCATCAGTCTATTTCCTGTACCTGCAGCCACAGCAATTGTTTGTTAGGCAACGTTCACATTAGCGTTTCCCGACGCTGCGTCGGGAAACGCTGCGGCAACGCATGCGTCATGCGCCCCTATATTTAACATGGGGGGCGCATGGACATGCGTTGTGCTGCGTTGTGCAACGCATGCGTTTTTTTTGCCGCAAGCGTTGGGCGCAGAAAATGCAACAAGTTGCATTTTTCTTGCGTCCAAATTTCGGCAAAAAAGGACGCATGCGTCGCAAAATGCAGCGTTTTTGCGAGCGCTTTGGTGCGTTTTTATTTGCGTTGTGCGTTGCGTCGCCGACGCAGCGGCGCACAACGCAAATCTGAACGTAGCCTTACATTGTGGTCACCAAGATGTTCTGCAGCAGCATCCACAAGTTAGAATATTGGCTTGTACCTCTCTATTTCTGTTCATGCTCAGATCTGCAGCTTAAAGGGGTTGTCTCAAGTTGCTAAATGACTAAAATTGCAACGTGCATCTAAGACACAGAGCTTTACAATTTACCTTTTATTTGGAAACAAAAAAAAAGTATCTTTAATCCTTTCCTGTGTAGCACTTTGTTAGTTTGTTTGCTAGTTTACTGGCCACCTGTGGCCTCAGAGTAGCCGGCTAGCTCAGCTAGCAGTGTATGGTTGCCATCTCTATGTTTTAGAGAAAAGCACCAGTTCCATTAAGTATTCGCGATTTTTGGCAACCCATAGCGCGAATACTTAATGGCGCTTTTCTCTGCAATCTGAGTTTGATAACAGCCCATGTTGTAGGGTCAAAACGTTACTACTACTATTTTTGGGATTGTCTTATAAATAAAAGTATATTTTTCCTGATTTTTTTCAATGCAGAGTATTTGTAATTTTATTACTGAAAAGTTCTGCATCTTTATTACGGTATATACTTTGTGCATTAATTTCTTATCAATTTCAAGATCTCTGCTTGTTTTAAATTAATGGGAAGATTTGTGTTAACATCTAGAGACTAAAAAACCTCTACAGACCTAAACTTCTCATACCTGAGCGTTTATTAACGTTGTATCAAGTGTAGACAATTGTCTATAAACTGAACACATCTGGAGGAGCTTTTCTCTCTCTCCAAGTCCTAGTAGTTTGCAACAATGTATCAGTCTGGAGTCCAGGCTACATAAAGAAGTCCTGTCGCCAGGTCAAAATGGGCAGTTTTTGCTATTCATGCTGCTCCCCCATTTCTTGTTTTTTTGTTTGTTTTTTTTGCAGAATAAAAAGGCTAATTAGTCAAATGGTTTCCAATAATAAAAGTAAAGAAACGGAAAAACAGAAAAAAAAATGGAGTTTATTGCCAAAATGGCGTGCAATGTGTCAGATGTGGTATCCTTTCTCAAGCCCTTTTTAAATTTCTTGTGCTGTTTTTCTATATATATATATATATATATATACAGTTAGGTCCATATATATTTGGACAGAGACAACATTTTTCTAATTTTGGTTATAGACATTACCACAATGAATTTTAAACGAAACAATTCAGATGCAGTTGAAGTTCAGACTTTCAGCTTTCATTTGAGGGTATCCACATTAAAATTGGATGAAGGGTTTAGGAGTTTCAGCTCCTTAACATGTGCCACCCTGTTTTTAAAGGGACCAAAAGTAATTGGACAGATTCAATAATTTTAAATAAAATGTTCATTTTTAGTACTTGGTTGAAAACCCTTTGTTGGCAACGACTGCCTGAAGTCTTGGACTCATGGACATCACCAGACGCCGTGTTCCCTACTTTTTGATGCTCTTCTTTGAGGCCTTCACTGCGGTGGTATGCAGTTGCTGTTTGTTTGTGGCCTTTCTGTCTGAAGTTTAGTCTTTAACAAGTGAAATGCTGCTCAATTGGGTTGAGATCAGGTGACTGACTTGGCCATTCAAGAATATTCCACTTCTTTGCTTTAATAAACTCCTGGGTTGCTTTGGCTTTATGTTTTGGGTCATTGTCCATCTGTAGTTTGAAACGACGAACAATCCATTTGGCTGCATTTGGCTGGATCTGAGCACACAGTATGGCGGCTCTGAAGACCTCAGAATTCATTCGGCTGCTTCTGTCCTGTGTCACATCATCAATAAACACTAGTGACCCAGTGCCACTGGCAGCCATGCATGCCCACGCCATCACACTGCCTCCGCCGGGTGTTACAGATGATGTGGTATGCTTTGGATCATGAGCTGGACCGCGCCTTCGTCATACTTTTCTCTTTCCATCATTCTGGTAGAGGTTGATCTTTGTTTCATCTGTCCATAGAATGTTCTTCCAGAACTGTGCGGCTTTTTAGATGTTTTTTAGCCTTTTTCTTCTTGATGCTTATGAGTGGCTGCACCGTGCAGTGAACCCTCTGTAGTTACTTTCATGCAGTCTTCTCTTTATGGTAGATTTGGATATTGATACGCCTACCTCCTGGAGACTGTTGGTCACTTGGTTGGCTGTTGTGAAAGGGTTTCTCTTCACCCTGGAGATTATTCTGCGATCATCCATCACTGTTGTCTTCTGTGGGCGCCCAGGTCTTTTTGCATTGATGAGTTCACCAGAGCTTTCTTTCTTTCTTAGGATGGACCAAACTGTAGATTTTGCCACTCCTAATATTGTAGCAATTTCTTGGATGGGTTTTTTCTGTTTTTGCAGCGGCTTGTTTCACCTGCATGGAGAGCTCCTTTACCGCATGTTTACTTCACAGCAAAACCTTCCAAATGCAGCACCACACCTCAAATCAACTCCAGGCCTTTTATCTGCTTAATGGAGAATGACATAACGAAGGGATTGCCCACACCTGTCCATGACATAGCCTTGGAGTCAATTGTCCAATTACTTTTGGTCCCTTTAAAAACAGGGTGGCACATGTTAAGGAGCTGAAACTCCTAAACCCTTCATCCAATTTTAATGTGGAAACTCTCAAATGAAAGCTGAAAGTCTGAACTTCAACTGCATCTGAATTGTTTTGTTTAAAATTCATTGTGGTAATGTCTATAACCAAAATTAGAAAAATGTTGTCTCTGTCCAAATATATGTGGACCTAACTGTATATATATATATATATATATATAAATATATATATATATATATATATATATATATACGTATATATATATACCGTAAATATATATATATATATATAAACGTATATATATACCGTACCATGAATATATATATACCGTATATATATATATATACACAAACACTATCTTAGTTCCTCCATTTTTTTTGTTACAGAATAAAAAGGCGCATATCTCCTGAAACCGTATAGCAGATAAAAATAAATAAATGTGAATATATGGAGCAGCCCACAAGAATAAATGTGACAGGTCCTCTTAAATACAGAATTGTCTATACTGAATACACACTCATATGTTAGAAGTATTATGTCTGCTTATGACTAGTAAGAAAAATGTTCACTGACAGCAAGCGGAGATTCTGAAAATGGTGTGGAAATTAAAAATAAGGTTGCAGAACTTGATTAACAAAATATATAAAACCCCAATTATTACGGCAGATGGATAACAGCACTTTCGTCCGGAACTTTGCGCCTCTGACCTGGGCCTGCCCCTGGCATTTTAAAGTTGCTATATAAATTAAAAATTAGGCGCTTAATCACACGGGACTTCGGGAAGGTGATTGAGCAATTAAAGAAATGTCCCTTCTGTCTGAAGACTGTTGCTTTAAGATTGAGCAGACATTAAAGATGTGACATTCCCTTGGAATCCGCTGAGGTCGCTCCTCCATTATTGTCAGACATATGTTATCCTGTTCCCACACACGTCACCTTTACAATCCCAGGACTGACCCTTTGCTGTGGATGACCCTTCTGTTGCACCAGGGGCATAACTGACCTTATGTAGTTTATTTAGAGAGTTGTAAGAGGTCCTCATTCTGCCATACTGGCACTTGTAGTTCTACAACTGCTTCTTATTCCAGTTTTCTGTATGATCTCCGTACAGTGGGATAAAAGCAGCAGAGACATCAGGGGGCATGATGCCCAATTAGGGAGGCATGAGGTCCGGACTTGTCTGGTGCCTCCTGGATGTGACTTCTTGGGTTTTTTCCAGGCTGGATGATTTTTTTTACTCCTTGTAAGCAGTTTGTCCAGAGCTGGCCACAATAATAAGAAAAAAAATCAGCGTACGTTGTCATAGATGCCTGAGCGATGCTTTATGGGACCCAAAAAACTTAAAAAAATAAACGTGTAGCGAAAAAAGTTCCTTTGTACCCAGTCACCACCCAGTGTTTGATTTAAGGGGGAATTCTGTCTTTCCGCACATGAAGCTTCCAGTTCGCTGTTGTCAGATTTGCGGCGGCGGCAGACTTACAGGAATGGGATCGAGTTTTATTACTTGTTCTAGTAAAAAGGAAGCAAAGTGGTGAAGTTTATGGACTGAGTAAACTTCCTCCTGAAGAGAGACGTGGGTGACAGAGAGGTGTAAAGGCCCAATCTGAGCACGGAACCATTGACACCTGAATGTAAGACTGTTCACAGCTTTTGTTACAATGTATCTGTGCAGGTAAGGCCACGTTCACACGTTCAGTATTTGTAGCCAAAGTCAGGAGTGGAAATTCCAGAGGAGAAGTAGAATAGAAACCCGTCACCGCTTCTGTATTTAGCACCCACTCCTGGTTTTGGCTTATAAATGCTGATATAAAATACCGACCAAATAGTGAACGTGTGAACTTGGCCCAAAAGGAATCAATCTGGAGCCCTGAATGTCCACCTTAGGCCGGTTTCACACGTCAGTGGCTCCGGTACCTGAGGTGACAGTTTCCTCACGTACCGGAGACACTGACTCACGTAGACACATTGAAATCAATGTGTCTCTGCACATGTCAGCGTGTTTTCACAGACCGTGTGTCCGTGTGCAAAACACGGAGACATGTCAGTGTTCGTGGGAGCGCACGGATTACACGGACCCATTAAAGTCAATGGGTCCGTGTAAAACACGTACCGCACACGGATGGTGTCTGTGTGCAGTGCAGGAGACAGCGCTACAGTAAGCCCTGTCCCCCCAGCGTGGTGCTGAAGCCGCCATTCATATCTTCTCTCCAGCAGCGTTCGCTGGAGAGAAGATATGAAAAATCCTTTTATTTTTTATTTTTCGTGTTTAAAATAAAGATCCCTGTCCCCCCCCCCTCCCACCCCCTATGCGCCCGCCCGCTGTTAATAAAATACCTACCCGGCTCCCTCGCAGCTTCCTATCAGCGCCAGCTTCTCCTGTATGAGTGCTCACGTGGTGCCGCCGATTACAGTCATGAATATGCGGCTCCACCTCCCATAGGGGTGGAGCCGCATATTCATGACTGTAATGGGCGGCACCACGTGAGCACTCATACAGGAGAACGTGCGGTGAGGAGAGGACGCTTCGAGGGAGCCGGGTGAGTATTTTAGTAACAGCGGGCGGGCGCACAGGGGGTGGGAGGGGGGTGGGGACAGGGATCTTTATTTTAAACACACAAAAAAAGGATTTTTCATATTTTCTCTCTAGCGAACGCTGCTGGAGAGAATATATGAATGGCGGCTTCAGCACCAGATGCAGGGGACAGCGCTTACTTGTAGCGCTGTCTCCTGCACGGTCCGTGTGGTACCCAGTTGGCACACGGGCGGCACACGGCTGCCGCACGTGTGCCACACTGATGTTCACGGTAAGCACACGGACACGGATAATTCCGGTACCGATTTTTCCGGTACCGGAATTATCTGGACGTGTGAGACTGGCCTCATAGGGGATTGTCTACACTGGTTGCAAATGTAGCAAACCCTCAGCTGGAAGGAAATGTTTCAAACACAATTCCAATCACTGGCAGCAAGCAGAACTCGTCAAAGTGATGAGAAATTCAAAAATAAAGTTTATTAGAAAATTGCAGAAGTTTAAATTATAAGAATTTACTAACAATTACACAAACCAATAGACACTTTAGGCCGTAAATTCTGAGCTTTTTCTGCTGCCTTTTATTCTCATGTTTTGGGCAGGTGTCCGCACCATAAGGCTATGTTCGCACTAGGCCTTTTTTTCAGCTTTTTCTTTATAATTTTATTATGCACATTTTCAGCTGCGGTTTTACAGTACCAGCTATTTCACAAATTTCATGCGCACACCTTGGATTTTAGGCTTTCCGTGTTTCTTTGCACAATAGAGGCTGTCACTTCTTTTAGCGCAAGAAAAACCAAGCAAAACCTGCTTTTTTTCAGCAGCTTCTTTCCTGCTAAGGGAACAGGTCAATTTGCTGCAGAAAAAATGCTGAAATAACGCCTAGTGTGAACATAACCTACTACATAATAACACTTCTATTGTGTTTTGCTGTGTTTTTATATCGCCTTTTTCCTTTACTTGATGTGGGGTTTTTGTGCAGACATAAAGCACAGTTTCTTCATTGCAGTTATTCTTTTAGTACATAAAACATGCATTTTTTCCAGGCTTGAAGCCAATAGAGAAAAAAAAATGCACAGAAAAAAACAAACATGCACAGTGGACAGGAATTACACACAAAAAACGCAGCAGATAGCATGCGGGAAGTCCTGGGGGACCTGCCTCTTGGACAAATCATCGAGATATATACAGGAGCTTCTCACACAATTAGAATATCAGGCGGGTTTGCTGCCAATCAAGCCCAGTGATACTGTTGTTTTTACACCAGGTATTGGTACATTTGGCAGTGTGGACAGGGGCCAAGTCCTGCTGGAGAATGACATTTCCATCTCCAAAAAGCTTGTCGGCAGAGGGAAGCATGAAGTGCTCTAAATTGTCCTGGTAGACGGCTGCGCTGACTTTGGTCTTGATAAAACACAGTGGACCTACACCAGCAGATGACATGGCCCCCAAACCATCACTGATTGTGGAGACTTCACACCAGACCTCCAGCAGCTCAGATTGTGGCCTCCACTCTTCCTCCAGACTCTGGGACCTTGATTTCCAAATTAAAGGGACACTGTCACCTGAATTTGGAGGGAACAATCTTCAGCCATATAGGCGGGGTTTTCGGGTGTTTGATTCACCCTTTCCTTGCATGCTGGCTGCAATATTGGATTGAAGTTCATTCTCTGTCCTCCGTAGTACACGCCTGCGCAAGGCAAGATTGCACCTTGTGCAGGCATGTACTACGGAGGACAGAGAATGAACTTCAATCCAATATTGCAGCCAGCGGGTAAGGAAAGGGTGAATCAAACACCCGAAAACCCCGCCTATATGGCTGAAGATTGTTCCCTCCAAATTCAGGTGACAGTGTCCCTTTAAATGCAAAATTTACTTTCATCTGAACACAACACCTTGGACCCCTGACAATAGTCCAGTTCTTTTTCTCCTTGGCCCAGGTAAGACGCTTCTGGCGTTGTCTCTTGGTCATGAGTGGCCGGACACAAGGAATGTGACACTTGTCGCCCATGTCCTGGAGACGTCTGTGTGTGGTGAAGCAATGACCCCAGCAGCGTCCGCTCCTTGTGAATCTCCCCCACATTATTGAATGGCCTTTTCTTAACAATCCTTTCCAGGCCGCGGTTATCCCAGTTGCTTGTGCTCCTTTTTCTACCACACTTTTTCCTTCCACTTTCCATTAATATTCTTGGATACAGCACTGTGTGAACAGCCGTTTCTTTAGCAATGACCTTTTGTGGCTTCCCCTCCTTGTGGAGTGTGTCAGTGACTTCCTTCTGGACATCTGTCAAGTCAGCAGTCTTCCCCATGATTGTTCAACCCATAGCCTAACCTAACATGCCCTAACATGTTGATCCAGAGGAAGGCAAAAAAAAACCATGTGGCAAAGAGTAAGCTCCACATTGGGGAAAAAAATTCCTTCCCGACTCCACATACGGCAATCAGACTAGTTCCCTGGATCAACGCCCTATTGTGGAGCTACTGAAACAGACTAAGGGACCTTTATAAACACTTAGGAGCCTTTACAGGTGTTTTTTTGTTAATTATTCTAATTTACTGAGATAATGACTTTTGGGGTTTCATTGGCTGTAAGCCATAATCATCAACATTAACAGAAATAAACACGTGAAATAGATCACTCTGTGTGTAATGACTCTATAGAATATAGGAGTTTCACTTTTTGAATTGAAGAACTGAAATAAATTAACTTTTTGATGATATTATAATTTTGTGAGACGCACCTGTAGACCTCGGCTTTGAAATGTATTTTTTTCTCTGAAAGGTTGAAGTTATTATTATTATTATAAGTGTTACAGAATAAAACAACCAGTATGAAATGACAGATCTGGATCAATTGTTGGGTTCTAAAGTTAAAGTTTATCAACATAATCCAGCCGGCCGGGTTGATATTACCTGTGGCCGCGGCCTGTTAGATTAGGTAAATGAAGATATAGGGGTGCAGCAGAACGTGACCCCAATTTTAATATTCTACTTCTGTGTAACACACCACTAAAATGGCTTAAAAATATTTTGTAATATTTACAATTGATTTACACAATATGATGCATTATTTCTTGACACTGAGGACTCTCAATTCTAAATATTTTTCTATCTACTGGCGAACACGGTACCAAGATATATTTCTTTCCTGTATCAAAATGGAGGATACCAGAATGTACCGCATCTTTATGGAACTTTTCAGTTCGCCATTAAAAGGTATCAACCACTTGAGGACTCTCAATTCTAAATATTGTTTTATTTCTTGATAACATCTCACTTCTTCTCACAGACAGGATGTGACATTGTTACTCTTCGTGGGTTTTCTGCCTCTGCGGAGGGTGGGCCGTGAAAGTTTGCTGTGTTGTGAAATTTCTCAAGAATTGGAAAACTATCTGACAAGTAGTTAAAAACATCCTCCCTTTAATCTATACCAAAAATTTGGCCTCATTCCGACGTCAGACTTTTTTCTGGCAGAAATTGGGAGCCATTATTCTGATCAGAGTGTGGAACGAGTGTCATCCGATTTCTTGTATGTGGAAAAATTAAGAAAAAAACCCCAATTTCTTCACTTTCTCCATTCCGAGAGTCCGTGAATATCGGCCGCACTCATATCTTCGGAGTGTGGTCCGATTTTGTTCATAGACCAAGTGACTTCCATTGACAGTTTTGATCTGACCCTCCGATCAAAATCGGACATGTCTCCCAATATTTGCCGAGGGCCACTTAGTCCGAATAAAAATATTGAATATGTGAATGGGTCCCTTAGAATATCATGGGTAAGAGTGCTGTCTGTTAAAATCATGGATAGGAGACGACCGCCGAAATCTCAAGTCTGAATGAGGCTTTATTTCCACATAAACAGAGCTGCGTTCAGAATTCTGCTGGAAATCCGTTCCGTACATAGGGTTGTTTCTGCAGCCGGTACATGGATTTTTGCAAGCAGCGTTCATATTAGTGCAACATTTCGGTGACAACACACTCATTTTAATTCATTCCCTAGGCTCCTGCAATGCACTGCTCTATTGTCACAGTAGTTTTCTGTGCGCAGCTCTGAATGTGACTGGAGTAGAAACCATAATATAATATGTACCATTGCTCCATATTGTAGGACTTTCCTGTTTCATAGCGCAGACAAAGCCGATCATCTTATGTCTCAGAATGGCGTAGAGTTAGGCCGGCTTCACACTCAGCGTATGAAAATACGGTCCGTATATTACGGCCGTAATACGCTGAAATGTCCCGAAAATAGTGGTCCGTAGCTCCTCCGTAGGCAGGGTGTGTCACCGTTTTTTGCGCATGGCATCCTCCGTATGTAATCCGTATGGCATCCGTACTGCGTGGTTTTCTCGCAGGCTTGCAAAACCAACATACCGCTATAGAAATGACCCATGTGTCCCAAAAAGAAAAAAAAATATATATATACTGTCTATATATATATATATATATATATGTCATTAGACACATATATGTATATATATTAATATTTATTCCAGCGCTATACAGCTTGAAAGCCGGTAATTCAATTACCGGCTTTTTCTTTCTCCTTCCTAAAACCCGACATGATATGAGACATGTTACATACAGTAAACCATGTCTTCTCTCCATTTTTTTTGCAGATTCCACACTACTAATGTCAGTAGTGTGTATCTGCAAAATTTGGCCGTTCTAGCTCTTAAAATAAAGGGTTAAATGGCGGAAAAAATTGGCGTGGGCTCCCGTGCAATTTTCTCCGCCAGAGTAGTAAAGCCAGTGACTGAGGGCAGATATTAATAGCCTGGAGAGGGTCCATGGTTATTGGCCCCCCCTGGCTAAAAATATCTGCCCCCAGCCACCCCAGAAAAGGCACATCTGGAAGATGCGCCTATTCTGGCACTTGGCCACTCTCTTCCCATTCCCGTGTAGCGGTGGGATATGGGGTAATGAAGGGTTAATGCCACCTTGCTATTGTAAGGTGACATTAAGCCTAATTAATAATGGAGAGGCGTCAATTATGACACCTATCCATTATTAATCCAAAGGAAAGTTCCCACGATCTATGAACATCCAGCAGAGGGCGCCTCACCGCAAATGAAGCTAAATATAGCTCATTGCTCTATATTTAGCCTCATTCCCCGGGGTTTTGCAGCGAGGAGCAGCCTGCATTAGCGGAACTCCTTGCTGCAAAATGTTTTAACCCCTTCAGAAGGATTTACATCGTTGGACGTTACAGATCTGCGGAGGGTAAGTATATTGTTGGTTTATTATGTTTTTTTACTCACAGAACGAGGGTCTTCAGTGACTGGATTGGGCGTTGAATAAAATACTGCAACAACCATTGTTTTTATTTCATTAAAATAATTTTAAATAATGTGTTTGTGTTTTATTTAACCCTTTACTACAATTGGATTAATAATGGATAGGTGTCATAATTGACGCCTCTCCATTATTAATTAGGCTTAATGTCACCTTACAATAGCAAGGTGGCATTAACCCTTCATTACCCCATATCCCACCGCTACACGGGAATGGGAAGAGAGTGGCCAAGTGCCAGAATAGGCGCATCTTCCAGATGTGCCTTTTCTGGGGTGGCTGGGGGCAGATATTTTTAGCCAGGGGGGGGCCAATAACCATGGACCCTCTCCAGGCTATTAATATCTGCCCTCAGTCACTGGCTTTACTACTCTGGCGGAGAAAATTGCGCGGGAGCCCACGCCAATTTTTTCCGCCATTTAACCCTTTATTTTAAGAGCTAGAACGGCCAAATTTTGCAGATACACACTACTGACATTAGTAGTGTGGAATCTGCAAAAAAAATGGAGAGAAGACATGGTTTACTGTATGTAAACCATGTCTCAAATCATGTCGGGTTTTAGGAAGGAGAAAGAAAAAGCCGGTAATTGAATTACCGGCTTTCAAGCTGTATAGCGCTGGAATAAATATTAATATATATACATATATGTGTCTCACTGACATATATATATATATATATACCTATTCTATGTGTACACATTTATTCTACCTATTCTACTGGAAGCTGTCAGTGTGATTTTACTGTATACCGCACTGAATTACCGGCTTTTCTCTCTAACAGCGCTGCGTATTTCTCGCAAGTCACACTGCTTGTCCGTGTGTAATCCGTATTTTTCACGCTTCCATAGACTTTCATTGGCGTATTTCTTGCGCAGTACGGTGACAAACGCAGCATGCTCCGATTTTGTACGGCCGTAGAAAGCCGTATAATACTGATCAGTAAAATACGGCAGATAGGAGCAGGGGCATAGAGAATAATTGTGCCGTATTTTTTGCGAGTTTTACGGACGTAGTTTCTGCGCTCTTACGTCCGTAAAACTCGCAAGTGTGAAGCCGGCCTTACAAGTAGCTTCACTTACTATTGATAGGACCAACATCCCCCGTAGTATTATAGCATTTATAACATAAGATTATTTATAACATAAGATTATTGTACTTGTTTTTATGATGTATACCCCTCCTCACATGTAAAGCACCATGGAATAAATGGCGCTATAAGGGTACGTGTCCACGTTCAGGATGGCCGGCGGTTTGGACGGAGCGGCAAAATCGCTCCGCCCCCTTCCGGAGACGCTGGATGTGTTCATTGCACACATCCGCAATCATCGCTCCCCACCATAGGGTCCTGTGTTATACCTTGCGGTGGCGCAGCGGCGCCGCAAGGTAAACGGACATGCTGCGTTCTAAAAAGATGCGCCGCATGTCCGGAATCGCAGGGCCGCCGGATGCGTGTTACCACGCATAGTGGAGACGGGATTTCATGAAATCCCCTCCACTATGCTGTAACATCTGGACGCTCTATGCAGCGTCAAACACGCAGCGTTTCCTGAACGTGGAAGCATACCCTAATAATAATAATCTATTTGTGTGGGCAGCTTTGCTGGGAGCAGACCCCACATTTGGAGCCTGATCCCAGCTGTGTGGGCAGACCTTGCACCGGACCTGTCTTATCAGCACAGGTCACAATCCTTCCCCTAGAACAATTGGCTTTATGGCAGCCTATAGACACAGCTCTGCACCATTGACCTTAATGGGCTCACACCTGCATTCAGTCCTGAGAGTATCGGTGCAGTAGCAGTGGCGAGGTCGCATACACCGCAGGAGATGATTGAGCCCTACTTAAAGGAAAAAAGCAATGCATGGATACTGCAAAAAAATAAGTACAAAATTGGGTATTTTCCAGATTTTAATATAATCTTAATATTCTCGCTTTTGTCTCCTGTTTTTTTTTTTTTCTTTCATGTCACTTTGCTTTCAGATTGTGTCTCGTTTAGACGTCTAATTACTCATCAATGCCTGGGAGATGTATTTTTGACGGCGGCTATTTCCGACCGAGTATACGTTGCGGATATTTTTGTGCTTCCTTCTTACATGTACAGTCAGTAATTATATTAAGACCATTGTACTGGACTCTGCATGGAAGAAGAAGAACTAGCGGGAGGTAGCCGGTGGGGGGGCCTGTATGAAAAGGACATTAAACCCGCCATCAATCTTCACTTGATAATTATCTCTTGCTCTCTGTTATCAGCCACTTCAGTCTGGCTTCTCTCCGGGGATCACACACAACATTCCACAGATATAATTGCATCAAATGTTGAGTGGTTCTGTATATTTTTGCTTTTCGTGTCTTGAGTTACATGATTTCTTCTCCACTCACATCTAAAGCTGAAGCCAGGATTGCGCTGGTTTCCTGTTACCGGAGAGCAGAGCATTGTGGGAGTTCAGATATTAGCGCTCGGCGGATTGGAAATGAACCGCTATCTGTTTTCAAGGTCAACCAGCAAAACAAAATTGGAAGCAGCTTTGGATGTGAATGGAGGAAACAAAACAGCAAAGTTTTTATAAAGTTGCTAAACTTTTTCTGTACGTCGTCTCATCCACGACACAGGGAGCCCACAGCGGTCACGTCTGGTACATGAAAAGTAAAGAACACGTATGTGCGGCGATACTCGATCCCGCGATGTATTTCCGCCGCCGCCGCTTTATGAGAGGGCTGTGGATGTAAAGATGCCAGAAGAGTGAATTCCGACTCCTCTTTTAGCCAATAAAGCATTTTCTGGGAGGGAAATAGAGAGTTAGTTTGTTTTCCCACGTCCTCTGTCCCCTGCGCCTTAATGAGTCACAGACGCTCGGATCCCGCACTCACAGCTGCTCCATTTCCCACGTCCCCTCCATCCGGAATAACTTGGATGTAGCAAGTAGCCCTTTTACCCCGGGTAGGCGGACAATGTGGGGACTACTAGTCCTGTTCTCCTTAAAGGGACACTGTCACCTGAATTTGGAGGGAACAATCTTCAGCCATGGAAGCGGGGTCTTTGGGTGTTTGATACACCCTTTCCTTACCCGCTGGCTGCAATATTGGATTGAAGTTCATTCTCTGTCCTCCATAGTACACGCCTGGGCAAGGCAAGATTACCTTGTGCAGGCATGTACTACGGAGGACAGAGAATGAACTTCATTCCAATATTGCAGCCAGCGGGTAAGGAAAGGGTGTATCAAACACCCAAAAACCCCGCCCCTATAGCTGAAGATCGTTCCCTCCAAATTCAGGTGACAGTGTCCCTTTAAGATCGGTTATGTCAGGGGTTTGTAATCTGTAGCCCTCCAACTGTTGCAAAACTACAACTCCCAGCATGCCCCGACAGCTGTAAGCTAGGTTTAGCAAGTAGTCCCTCTACCATGGCCAGGAGTGTATTGTAGGGACTGATATTTCTGGGTGTCCTGGTATCCATTATCCCATTGATTTGCAAATTGTGGCCTTCCAGTTGGTGCAAAACTACAATTCCCAGCATGCCCCGACAGCTACCGGCTGGATGTATCCAGTAACCCCCCACCTTTATGCAGGGGTGCATTGTAGGGACTGGTTTTTCTGTTCTCTATGAGACCAGTTGCCTCCTTGGTTGGCACCCTGTGGCCCTCCAGCAAAACTACAACGCCCGCCAACATGCCCCGAGACTGAGGGTATGTGCACACGTCAGGTTTTTTTCCTGACAAAATCCGGAGAATTCTGGCAGAAAATCGCGTTTTTTTCCGCGCGGATTTTTCGCGGTTTTTGCGCGTTTTTTTTGCGCGGATTTTTTGCGGAATTTTTGCGTTTTTTGTTTTTTTTTCCCTGAAAGTCATTTTGGCTTAGAAATCCGCAAAAAATCCGCAAAAAGAATGAGCATGTCCATTTTTTTTGCGGAATGCGTTTTTTTTTGCGGTAAAAAAACGCATCCATCTGCACAAAAAATCCGGAATGCATTCTAAATGATAGGATGCATATTTTTAGCGTTTTTGATGCGGAATTATAGCGTTTTTATAGCGAAATTCCGCACAAAAAAAAGCTAAAAATCCGGACGTGTGCACATACCCTGACAGTAGCTCTTAATCTCTATTCCATGACTTGCAATGTAGAGACTAATATTTCTATATTCCTCACTTGTTCACAATCTGTGATATGAACTACAAATGCCAGCATTCCCTAATCATTGGCAGAGCGTGCATGCTGAAAGTTGTAATTTTGCGAAAGCTAGAGAAAATATAAATAAAATATCCCTCCGAAATAAACTGCATACATTTGTGTTTCTTTAAACCTTATTTTTGGGAATTGCATTATGAGCAATTGTCTAATGCAATGTTACTATCAGAATCAATCCCTAAATTCAGAAGTGATTGCAGCAGGTTGTCCGGCCATGTTGAGAGTTGTAATCTTGCATATTGGAGGGTCACAAGTCGGAGCCCCTGTGTTTCTTCTAAAATATGCTACACTCACTTTTGTTTGAAGCCACTTTAAATAATTTGGGTCCTGAATTTGGTTCACAAACACTGATGTAAAATACTGACCAAATACTGAACGTGTGAACGTGGCGTAAGGAGTCAGTGAGCCCAGTAATGGCCCTATTCCTCCGCTGTAGCCACTTCTATTTTGGCAAGAAAAGGAGTTTGGTGTCGCTGGATTTGCTTTTCCTTTATCTCTTTATTATAACGAGTTGCATTTGTAAAGAGGCAATCGCTAAAATAGCAATTCCCCAATATATTTGAGATGACTGGATCTTGACCGTAATCTTATATCTTTCTATTTCTGCGTTCTACAAAGTTTAGAGATTCAGTAAATTCTGGTTGTTGGGGAGAAATCTGCTGTTTCAGGGCTGGAGGAAGAGCGATGTCTGGGAGTAATTTCTGAAATGGGCATTTGAAGCACAATGTAGATTACCAGATCTATGTCAGATGTGTTTGCGGCACAATGTTTGAGCTGGTTATTATAATCCTGCGCAGCGTCTGCCATACATTCGTGCCAGACGCGTTTTACATCCTTCCATTGTCCTCTTGCTTTCGGTGACTTCTCGTCAGGCTACAGAATTTAAGCCCAAAAATGTTTGCTGGTTAAAAAAAAAAAAGGAAATTGTAAATGAATCTGCCTGATCTGCGGGTTATGAAAATAGACCCTACTCCGAGGAATCTGGGGGAAGCGTTGGAGATTTTGGATTCCTTTCCAGGATCCTGTGCTTTGTATGAACTCTGCCAATTGTCGTGTTGTGTCCCCCTTAAATACTTTGTGGCCGCATCGTGAATCGGTGATATGGTTTGATACGTTTATGAAGGGTTCAAAACAATTAATCCTGAAAATCACTTTTCCTTCATTCAAACCTTATTGAAATATGGCAGGAAAAAGAACAATAACATCTGCGCTGTTTCAGGACGGGTTGCGACCTTTCATTTCCGCACCTCGGCCGTTATATTCTATGAATATTGAGTTTGAATCTGCACGTTTTATGGACGAAAAGATCCGCCATTTCTTAACTCACTCCAATAAAACTGTCAATTCTTGAAAAATTCCAATATTATGGAATCCAACCATCCAGAAACCTCTTCCCCCCATCAGTCAGTAGAATTACATGCTACCACGATGGTAATGTAGTAGTAAAAATCGCTATGAATAAAACCTCCATTATCGCGTTCTTCAAGTGATCATAGGTTAAGCTACTAATTAAATGTGTAAAAAAAAATCTAGCAATATAACCACCCTTTCCCCAAACATAAATGACACAATGTAAAAAAAAACACTTTTTTTTTCAGTATTGCCGCCTGTGTGCCCGAGCTAGTAAAATATACAAATATTAATTCCACATGGTAAATTCCAAAATAGAAAAAAGAAAAATGATTGCTGTTTTTCCACGATTTCATAAATAAAAAGCAATCAAATCATCATGGGCACCCGAAAATGGTATCTATCAAAACTGCAACTTGTCCTACAAAAAAGAACCAAGCCCTCGAACGGCTAAATGATAAAGTTGCTGCTTTTGGAAGAAGGTGAGGGAAAAAAGTGCAAAAATGAAAAATCAGCATGGCCTTAACAGGTTAAACGTTATTATGTCGCACTTTATGTCGTCCCATATTTTTATTTATTTTTCTTTCTGCAGATCCCCATTTCCGGGCCTCACATTGCGAATGTTTCCTCTTGACCAGTTTTGCGGGTGTAGGAGTTTGCTCCTGACCACCCTGTGAAATTCGTCACTGTCACGTCCCCATGGGGGGCCATCTTCTTCTCCTGTGTCCCCCCATGGCTGCAGTTATGAGCCGCTCCCAGCATGCACTGTGTAACCGCAATGTCTCCGTCTCTGAAATGCGCCGGTTTTGTGTAAACAATTCATCGTGTCATTTTCAGAGAGAGAGTTACTCAGAGGGAAAAAAAAGAAAAGCCGCAGAACAATTTTCCCAATTCTGAAGGACCATTCCCTTGGGGGAACACAGAGAACATTCGCTCCTTAGATAATTCACTGCTGTTACGCCATGCTTCAATCAGCCATTTTCAGACAGATAGCGAGATAAGAAGTGCGTCAAAAGCAAAAGCGTTCACAACGCCCATTGTACATGTCTCAGGTTCTTGGCGGCCATTATACATATCTCGGATTCACATTGGCCATTGTACATGTGCCAGATTCATGGCGGCCATTGTATATGTCTCAGATTCACATTGGCCATTGTACATGTCCAGAATTCAAGGCGGCCATTGCGTATGATTCAGATTCATGGTGGCCATTACACACATCATGGATTCACGACGACCATTGAACACCTCTTGGATTCATGGCGGCCATTACGCACATCTCCGGTTTCATGATGGCCATTGTATAGGTCTCAGATTCCCCTTGGACATTGTACATGTCTAGAATTCATGGCGGCCATTATACATATCTCGGATTCACATTGGCCATTGTACATGTCCAGAATTCAAGGCGGCCATTGCATATATGTCTCAGATTCATGGTGGCCATTACACACGTCATGGATTCACGACGACCATTGAACACCTCTTGGATTCATGGTGGCCATTACGCACATCTCCGGATTCACGATGGCCATTGTATACGTCTCAGATTCACACCGGCCATTACACACTTCTCTAATTCACTGCGGCCATAGTCTCTGGTTGGCATCCTTAATGGTTCCTTTTAGGTGGCACTCTGGTTGGCACTCTTATCTTAATCTAACCCTTGTTCCATACAGGACCATCTGCCCCTTTGAGGGGATGTTTGGGAAGTATGGTTATTGGGGCATTTTATGGGGCACTCGGACTGGCACTAGTAATGGGCACTGCCAATGCGGACAGTCTATGGCCGAATCTGTTTATGGAGGCTCTTTGCCTGGTACTGATTATTGGAGCACTCTGGCTGCCATTTTTACTGAATTAACAGCTCCTGGTCCCACTGACTGACATCTTAATGAGGAAGCTTTAAGGGGGCACTCAGACTGATATCTTAATTAAACTGATGGGACTAATTATGGGGATTGTTAATAGAGGCAGTCATTTTGAGCCTGGGTAATAATTAACGCTGGGGCTTATGAGGAGTAAAGAAATCTGGTCTGTGGGTGGTTTCACACTTGCGTTTTTGTCTGCAGCATTTTTTTTCAAAAAAACGCATGCGTTTTTTTTCCCTATATTTAACATTGAAAACGCATGCGTTTTTTTGTGTACGCGTTTGGTCGCGTTTTTTGACGCATGCGTTTTTTTACTGCATGCGTTCATTTTCTGAAATGCTACTTGTAGTATTTTTAGAAGCGTTTTTTGGACCAAAAAAAAACGCATGCGTTTTCATGCGTTTTTTTTTGGGTAAAAAAATACATTGGAGTCAATGAGGACGCATGCGTTTTTTGGTGCATGCGTTTTTTGCGGTAAAAAACGCATGCGTTTTTTTACTAAAAAACTAGAAAACACACTGATATGCCACCCCCCAGCATAAAGGTGATAAAATGAACCTAACCCTACCCCTAACCCTAACCCTACCCCTAACCCTAAGGGATCCTAACCCTAACCCTACCCCTAACCCTACCCCTAACCCTAAGGGATCCTAACCCTAACCCTAATCCCTTTATGGTTAGGGTTAGGGGTAGGGTTAGGGGTAGGGTTAGGGGTAGGGTTAGGGGTAGGGTTAGGGTTAGGATCCCTTAGGGTTAGGGTTAGGGGTAGGGTTAGGGTTAGGATCCCTTAGGGTTAGGGTTAGGGGTAGGGTTAGGGGTAGGATCCCTTTAGGGTTAGTGTTATGATCCCTACCCCTAACCCTACCCCTAACCCTAACTATTTCTGTTTTTAGTGGGTTTTTTACTTTATTTTGATGATTGGCAGTTGTCACACATTTTTCTGCATGCGCTTAAAAAACGCAAACGCATGAAAAAACGCATGTAAACGCGGTAAAACGCCGCGTTTTTTTCACCACATGCAAAAACGCATGCATTAAAAAAACGCAGCGTTTACACGCGTTTACATGCGTTTTTTCACCATGCGTTTTTTTTTGCGTTTTTTTTACCGCAAAAACGCACCCGAAAAGACGCCAATGTGAAACCAGCCTTAAGCGTTTCTGGAATCTATTGAGTAACGATGGTTCTCCTCCATAATCACCAGTGACAACTATTGTACAAAAAAGCAACAAGAGCAACACGCCGAGCGGCACTATCCTCGATGGCTTAAAACATCTGACAGGCTGTGTCAACAGATCCGACAAATAGAAGCACAACTCCAACGAATCCTGACTTCGGGTGCTCCCCAGAAAAAACAGTGTTCAATACGATCCAATACAAGAAATGAGGGCACTCACCAGTCTTCACCGTGATTCGTACTTTATTAATAGATACAACTTGTTAAAAATCCATGGCCGGAGTTGAATGAGCCGTAGCTCGTGTGAGCAGGGGGGGTCAGGACGACGATCGTTTCGCGCTGTGCTTGCGCTTCAACAGGTCCTGTTGAAGCGCAAGCACAGCGCGAAACGATCGTCGTCCTGACCCCCCCTGCTCACACGAGCTACGGCTCATTCAACTCCGGCCATGGATTTTTAACAAGTTGTATCTATTAATAAAGTACGAATCACGGTGAAGACTGGTGAGTGCCCTCATTTCTTGTATTGGATCGTATTGACAACTATTGTACACTTGAGGCCTGCTCTGAGGAACAAGATTTATTCATAAAATGTCTGTTTCTTATGTATCCCATGGCAACCAATCAGATTGCAGCTTTCATTTTTCCACAGTAGGTCTTGCACATGTAAGAAGCAATGTGATTGGTCGCTCTGGTAACTAGGGACTTGGTTGTGAAGCATAGCAACAGGACTAACTCCATACTCACTACTGACCAGGCCATTATTCTAGTCTCAGGTCCATACGCCATTATTACTCGTGTCCGCTGTGTTCTTGGCAGTTTTTACATCTCAATTTTTAGGTTTTCTTTCGGTCATCGCAGTGTGTGGTCAAAATCATCTGTTCTTTCTAGTTTATTGTTGGTGATGGAGGCAGAGAAGCAGATGTTTAATGATTAAAAAATGCACTTATTATGGATAACTCTGTTTGGCACTGATAATGAGGTGCTAATTATGGGGCCCTCTACCTGGCACTGGTAATGAGGCACTAGCTATGGGGCACTCATTCTTTTGGCACTGATAATAAGGGACGACTTATGGGGCAGTCTAGCTACTGCTGTAAATTGGGGCATAGCTTAAGGGGCACTCTTATGGGCGCCATTTATGGGGCACTGCTTCTGTGGCACTCTGACTGGCACCGATAGTGAGGTATTGCGTATAGATGCACTAACAGACACTGCTTGGGGGGCACTTCTTGGCTGATAGGTTTTATAGGGGGACTAACACCTTGTTTAAAAGCGTTTTCTTGATGACACTGTTGGTAAGGCCACCATGGGAGCACTCTGGCTGGCACTGTTATAGTCATCATGATAATGGCCTTGCTGTTTTTCATGCCAAACTTATTTTGGACTATCTAAAATCAGCAACGGGCATCTCTGGCTGGCATGCAGGCACTGTTATGGGGGCTCTGTGTGAGTCCTTGTGCTTGCAGGGTCCATAGTGTAACTCGGAGGTTATGGGCTCCAATGCAAAATCACCATCAGGACCCCCAACTACCCAAGGTCTATAATAGTTGAAGACACAAAAGAGCACAGTGAGGTCAAAAATACTCTGTTGTAAAAAAAAATCACAGTAATAAGCAAGTGCTAGTCAAAAGATGGAAAAAACAGGGTATTTAGTTGATACGTTTTTTGCAAAAAAATGTATACTAAGCTGCTCCACCAATCGTCAAGGTATACCCATATAGAGCAGTCCTAACTAATGTATATAATCCCTATCTGATGTATTTAAAAACCTGATCATCTGTATAGTACCTGTATAAGCAGGGTTCAGAGAGGGAATATCCATGTGGACATGCTAGATGGAACAGCTTTGATTCAAATGACCCATAAGGAGTGGTGGGCTCCCTAGTATTGTAGAAACAAGAGAACAATTATAGAACCAGAAACACATGGGCTACTTGCACATTGAACAAGTCTGTAGGAACCTGTTCACACACACCACCAAGAAACTTGAAGACACAAAAGAGCACAGTGAGGTCAAAAATACTCTGTTGTAAAAAAAATCACAGTAATAAGCAAGTGCTAGTCAAAAGATGGAGAAAAAAAAGGGTATTTAGTTGATACGTTTTTCTGCAAAAAATGTATACTAAGCTGCTCCACCAATAATCAAGGTATACCCATATAGAGCATTTGCATCAAAGCTGTTCCATCCAGCAGGTCCACATGAAATTCCCTCTCTGAACCCTGCTTATACAGGTACTATACAGATTATCAGGTTTTTAAATACATCAGATAGGGATTATATACATTAGGTAGGACTGCTCTATATGGGTATACCTTGACGATTTGTGGAGCAGCTTAGTATACATTTTTTTTTTGCAAAAAAACGTATCAACTAAATACCCTGTTTTTTTCCATCTTTTGACTAGCACTTGCTTATTACTGTGATTTTTTTTTTACAACAGAGTATTTTTGACCTCACTGTGCTCTTTTGTGTCTTCAAGTTTCTTGGTGGTGTGTGAACAGGTTCCTACAGACTTGTTCAATGTGCAAGTAGCCCATGTGTTTCTGGTTCCAAGGTCTATAATAGTATTGGAATTCTTATATGGGCCCAAGGGGCCTTGTGAACCCCCACATCCTAGGCTCCAGGTGCACCTGCAACCCCTGCACCCAATATAGTTACGCCCCTGTGCAGGGCTTATAGACCCATCCTCAGAGAACAGGACATGCCATTTGGGGGGCACTATTACAGCATATTGATGTAGGATCTGCGGGGGCTTTGGGTGTTTTTGGTGATTTACAGTTTGTGGAGCCGCAGTCGGAGTGGATTTTGCTTGGCAAGTGTTTAAATATCACTAAATTGCACAATTGCTTATTTCTACAGGAAGTGGGGGGCAGCGCGGCCTCATTGCGCAGACCTGACCCATATAAAAGGTGATGGTGGTTATTAGCAAAACGTCTTGGGGTTTATGCGAAACCTAGAATACATCTCGCCTCGAAAGTGTTCTGTGCAGTGGGTGGGCTGGCACCCGTATCCTCTGCCCGTGTCTGCGGGTGTGAACACTTTGCAACCTGCGGTCTGGGTACTTTATACTTTGTGTTATAATGAAACTGTGTTCCACATTGATCTTACTGTGCTGGGACAACGACAACATTCAGCAAAACCAATTCCCTTATTCTTCTACTTTCATGAACTACAACTTCCAGCATTGCAGTGCACTGAATCAATTCCTACTTTTTCAGTGTCTGTTTTTGCAAGAATTCTCACTTCTCCCTTTAGATCTGAATTTCTGGGTGATGCCTTCCTGACACAGCAAGTCACAGGCTGAAAATAAATGACTTGTAAATAGGAGTTTTACACCTTTCACTGCTGCTTCACCTCGTTTTACTGTCACAGTTTATGAGACTGCTGTGTGTCTAGGTCGTGTCAGCGCCTCTCGCTCTCTGGGGGTTGTGATTCATTACTTGGCACTGACTCACTACCTGATAGTCACCTTTAAGGTATTTTCTCCCTCAAAAAAATACATAGGGAGACTTGCCATTCTCCAGAGCTGCACTCTCCATTCTGCAGACAAGATTTCATGTCCCAGCATTCCCTGCTGCTTGATCAGAGTCTGCACAAGGAGTGCAGCTCTGGGGTATAGGGTAATACATGATGTAACTTAGGATCAGTAATGTAATCTATGTACACAGTGACTGCACCAGCAGAATAGTGAGTGCAGCTCTGGAGTATAATGCAGGATGTAACTCAGGATCAGTAATGTAATGTATGTACACAGTGACTGCACCAGCAGAATAGTGAGTGCAGCTCTGGGGTATAATACATGATGTAATTCAGGATCAGTAATGTAATGTATGTACAAATAGTGAGTGCAGCTCTGGAGTATAATGCAGGATGTAACTCAGGATCAGTAATGTAATGTATGTACACAGTGACTGCACCAGCAGAATAGTGAGTGCAGCTCTGGAGTATAATACAGGATGTATCTCAGGATCAGTAATGTAATGTATGTACACAGTGACTGCACTAGCAGAATAGTGAGTGCAGCTCTGGGGTATAATACAGGATGTAACTCAGGATCAGTAATGTAATCTATGTACACAGTGACTGCAACAGCAGAATAGTGAGTGCAGCTCTGGGGTATAATACAGGATGTAACTCGGGATCAGTAATGTAATCTATGTACACAGTGAATGCAACAGCAGAATACTGAGTGCAGCTCTGGAGTATAATGCAGGAGGTAACTCAGGATCAGTAATGTAATGTATGTACACAGTGACTGCACCAGCAGAATAGTGAGTGCAGCTCTGGAGTATAATACAGGAGGTAACGCAGGATCAGTAATGTAATGTATGTACACAGTGACTGCACCAGCAGAATAGTGAGTGCTGCTCTGGAGTATAATACAGGAGGTAACTCAGAATCAGTAATGTAATGTATGTACACAGTGACTGCACCAGCAGAATACTGAGTGCAGCTCTGGAGTATAATACAGGATGTAACTCAGGATCAGTAATGTAATGTATGTACACAGTGACTGCGCCAGCAGAATAGTGAGTGCAGCTCTGGAGTATAATACAGGAGGTAACTCAGGATCAGTAATGTAATATATGTACACAGTGACTGCACCAGCCGAATAGTGAGTGCAGCTCTGGGGTATAATACAGGAGGTAACTCAGGATCAGTAATGTAGTGTATGTACACAGTGACTGCACCAGCAGAATAGTGAGTGCAGCTCTGGGGTATAATACAGGATGTATCTCAGGATGAGTACAGGATAAGTAATGAAAGTGTATGTACTGTATATAGTGAATATATAATACAAGCTGTAAACATCACATGGGAGCTTTGGAAAGATCTTGATACTGTAACCTCCTGCTCTGTGACCTCCCCTCTAACACTCTCGCACCCCTCCAATCTATTCTAAACTCAGCTGCCCGACTAATCCACCTGTCCCCCCGCTATTCCCCGGCGTCTCCCCTCTGTCAATCCCTTCACTGGCTCCCCATTACCCAGAGACTCCAGTACAAAACCCTAACCATGACAGACAAAGCCATCCACAACCTGTCTCCTCCATACATCTGTGACCTCATCTCCCGGTACTTTCCTGCACGCAACCTCCAATCCTCACAAGATCTCCTTCTCTACTCCCCTCTTATCTCCTCTTCCCACAATCGTATACAAGATTTCTCTCGTTCATCCCCCCTACTCTGGAGCCCTCTACCACAACATATCAGATTCTCGCCTACCATCGAAACCTTCAAGAAGAACCTGAAGACCCACCTCTTCCTACAAGCCTACAACCTGCAGTTACCACCGATCGACCAAATCACTGCATGACCATCTCTACCCTCTCCTCCTGTATCCTCACCCATCCCTTGTAGACTGTGAGCCCTCGCGGGCAGGGTTCTCTCTCCTCCTGTATCCTCACCCATCCCTTGTAGATTGTGAGCCCTCGCGGGCAGGGTTCTCTCTCCTCCTGTATCCTCACCCATCCCTTGTGGATTGTGAGCCCTCGCGGGCAGGGTCCTCTCTCCTCCTGTATCCTCACCCATCCCTTGTAGACTGTGAGCCCTCGCGGGCAGGGTCCTCTCTCCTCCTGTATCCTCACCCATCCCTTGTAGATTGTGAGCCCTCGCGGGCAGGGTCCTCTCTCCTCCTGTATCCTCACCCATCCCTTGTAGATTGTGAGCCCTCGCGGGCAGGGTCCTCTCTCCTCCTGTATTCTCCCCATCCCTTGTAGATTGTGAGCCCTCGCGGGCAGGGTTCTCTCTCCTCCTGTATCCTCACCCATCCCTTGTAGATTGTGAGCCCTCGCGGGCAGGGTCCTCCCTCCTCCTGTATCCTCACCCATCCCTTGTGGATTGTGAGCCCTCGCAGGCAGGGTCCTCTCTCCTCCTGTATCCTCACCCATCCCTTGTAGACTGTGAGCCCTCGCGGGCAGGGTCCTCTCTCCTCCTGTATCCTCACCCATCCCTTGTAGATTGTGAGCCCTCGGGGGCAGGGTCCTCTCTCCTCCTGTATTCTCCCCATCCCTTGTAGATTGTGAGCCCTCGCGGGCAGGGTTCTCTCTCCTCCTGTACCAGCTGTGACTTGTATTGTTTAAGATTATTGTACTTGTTTTTATTATGTATACCCCTCCTCACATGTAAAGCGCCATGGAATAAGGGGTGTAATAATAATAATAATAATAATAATAATAATAATGTCACAATGTGACTTCAGGCTTTCCCTGGGAAAGAGTTACAAGGCTCACTGTGACGATCATAGCTGTAATTCCTGCAGGAGTCACTGTGACTTTGTTAGGCTATGTGTGGTCCACTGCGGATTTTTCCTCAGCAGATGTGATAAATCTGCAGGGCAAAAACGCTGCCATCTGTCCATCTGTCCATGCTCAGTGTTTGGTATGGAAGGGAAGTCCCATTGACTTAAATAAAGACGAGCTGCAGTACCAGACCCGGCCCGTGCAGAGGAGCGGCACGATTCTGGATAAATCATGTAATGTATTCTATTTCCAGAAAGCCCCTTTAAAGTAATTTTAGGTCATTTGGTTTGATTCCAGGTCCTAATGGAAATATGTCCTACTCCACGCAGGCCGACCACTAATTTAAAGCACGACTGCAGTCAATGGGTTGTGATTGAAATTTCTGAGGAGCAGCCTGGTGTAAATTACAGGATGAACATTTGTGAGAATCCAGATAAATAGAAGCAGATTTAATAGTAATAAAACAAGGGGGCTTCAATGATTTATAATTTTTTTTTTAATAAAGGCCACCCAAATATATTCCCCATCCCCCACTCCAGGACATTCCCTATTGCAGGTCTGTATAGAGCCAGGATTTTATGGAGAGCGAGCAAGACCCATGTCTATGCCATAAGTGCCACCGTGTAACAGCGCCCATACAGCCGAGTCACCACATACTATAGTCTCACTGTACAGACGTTGGGGCAATCCTACCAGTGCCCATATAATAGTACCAGTCCTACCAGTGCCCATATAATTGTGCCAGTCCTACCAGTGCCCATATAATAGTACCAGTCCTACCAGTGCCCATATAATAGTACCAGTCCTACCAGTGCCCATATAATTGTACCAGTCCTACCAGTGCCCATATAATAGTACCAGTCCTACCAGTGCCCATATAATTGTGCCAGTCCTACCAGTGCCCATATAATAGTACCAGTCCTACCAGTGCCCATATAATAGTACCAGTCCTACCAGTGCCCATATAATAGTACCAGTCCTACCAGTGCCCATATAATTGTGCCAGTCCTACCAGTGCCCATATAATAGTACCAGTCCTACCAGTGCCCATATGATTGTGCCAGTCCTACCAGTGCCCATATAATAGTACCAGTCCTACCAGTGCCCATATAATTGTACCAGTCCTACCAGTGCCCATATAATTGTACCAGTCCTACCAGTGCCCATATAATAGTACCAGTCCTACCAGTGCCCATATAATTGTGCCAGTCCTACCAGTGCCCATATAATAGTACCAGTCCTACCAGTGCCTATATAATTGTACCAGTCCTACCAGTGCCCATATAATAGTACCAGTCCTACCAGTGCCCATATAATTGTGCCAGTCCTACCAGTGCCCATATAATAGTACCAGTCCTACCAGTGCCCATATAATTGTACCAGTCCTACCAGTGCCCATATAATAGTACCAGTCCTACCAGTGCCCATATAATAGTACCAGTCCTACCAGTGCCCATATAATAGTACCAGTCCTACCAGTGCCCATATAATTGTACCAGTCCTACCAGTGCCCATATAATAGTACCAGTCCTACCAGTGCCCATATAATTGTGCCAGTCCTACCAGTGCCCATATAATAGTACCAGTCCTACCAGTGCCCATATAATAGTACCAGTCCTACCAGTGCCCATATAATAGTACCAGTCCTACCAGTGCCCATATAATTGTGCCAGTCCTACCAGTGCCCATATAATAGTACCAGTCCTACCAGTGCCCATATAATTGTGCCAGTCCTACCAGTGCCCATATAATAGTACCAGTCCTACCAGTGCCCATATAATTGTACCAGTCCTACCAGTGCCCATATAATTGTACCAGTCCTACCAGTGCCCATATAATAGTACCAGTCCTACCAGTGCCCATATAATTGTGCCAGTCCTACCAGTGCCCATATAATAGTACCAGTCCTACCAGTGCCTATATAATTGTACCAGTCCTACCAGTGCCCATATAATAGTACCAGTCCTACCAGTGCCCATATAATTGTGCCAGTCCTACCAGTGCCCATATAATAGTACCAGTCCTACCAGTGCCCATATAATTGTACCAGTCCTACCAGTGCCCATATAATAGTACCAGTCCTACCAGTGCCCATATAATAGTACCAGTCCTACCAGTGCCCATATAATTGTGCCAGTCCTACCAGTGCCCATATAATTGTGCCAGTCCTACCAGTGCCCATATAATTGTACCAGTCCTACCAGTCCCCATATAATTGTGCCAGTCCTACCAGTGCCCATATAATAGTACCAGTCCTACCAGTGCCCATATAATTGTGCCAGTCCTACCAGTGCCCATATAATTGTGCCAGTCCTACCAGTGCCCATATAATTGTGCCAGTCCTACCAGTGCCCATATAATTGTACCAGTCCTACCAGTCCCCATATAATTGTGCCAGTCCTACCAGTGCCTATATAATTGTGCCAGTCCTACCAGTCCCCATATAATTGTGCCAGTCCTACCAGTGGCAATATAATTGTAAAGAGAAGGAGATCCAGCTCAACGAAATAGTGAAAAATCCATAATTTATTTCACTCAAAATACAATGAAAGGACAAAACATCAGCATACAGAAAAAATTATAAAATCAAGGTCAACGCGTTTCCGGTGACTAAGCACCCTTAATCATGATACCTGGTACAAGACATGTCTGTATTTTGAGTGAAATAAATTATGGATTTTTCACTATTTCGTTGAGCTGGATCTCCTTCTCTTTCCTGTTCGTCCACGCCCTGACACAGCGGTTCCGTGCTCCGAGCTCCTGGGAATGTCGGTATGGTGAGCTGGATTTTGTTTTTTGCAATATAATTGTACCAATCCTACCAGTGCCCATATAATAGTACCAGTCCTACCAGTGCCCATATAATTGTGCCAGTACCCCCAGGGTCCATATAACTGTGCCAATCCTACCAGTGTGCATATAATAGTACCAGGCCCACCAGTGTGCATATAATAATACCAGTCCTACCAGTGCCCATAAGTGTGCTAACCCTTTCAGTGCCAGTATTATAGTGCTAGGTAGAGAGCTGTATTTCCACGTTCACACATTTTATCAGGCAGGTTTGGAGTCGCCGCGTTCCATAACTTGTCTTCTCGGAGTCGTCCATTCCGAAATTGCTCTGTACCTTACTGGAAAGCTCAGAAGACACTTGAGCATGTTTTTGAGAATTTTCTCAGCGGTTTTGCTTGAAAAAGTTGCTGGTAGTTTTTCCTATTGTTGAATGGTGTTTAAAAAAAAAGTCAGAAAATGTCAGTAAAAAAAACAAAAGGTCCAAAAACATTGGAAAAAAAAAACACTCAGCAGCCAAAACATCAAAAAAAGTGCTAAAGGAAAAACAATTTTCCTGAAAAATAAGAAACACGTTTCCTGAAGCATCTTCCTTTAGAAAAACTCCTGGCCTGAAGAAGACGTCATGAGTCCACGCCCTGAAACGTAGAACCACCCAATATATATAATGCCGGGGTCTCCGCTCGAGAGGTCAGTGGTGACGATTTTCTGAGCCGTCATTTCGCATAAAACCGCTTGTCGGCTGAGAGAAAGGCGAACAATCCGAAAACCCTGCGGAGCTGCAAGGAACAAGATTCCCGGTGTATTACACATCTCAGTAATAGAAACATTATGAAGCCGTGAACGCGCCAAAGAGCGGAGAGCGCAAGTCCCATCCCAAAGCTACTAGTCCTGCGGTGCGCAAACTCATGTGCTAACGATTCATACAAGACTCCAGCGGTCTGCGCGATGGGGGTAGGAAGGAGACCCTGCGTGTAATGTCTGCACATCGGAAGCTGGCAGCTATTGCTTTCTGTTATCAATTGTTCTGGAAACCAACAATAGCCTGAAAAGTCTGTGGCTTATTAACAGCATTAACTCCACCAGCGGGTCCTCCACCATCCAAAAATAATCTACAAAAACAGTGTGTTGCTGTATCTAAGCCTATGCTGTGTGATACTGTCTGCTGAGCTGTGTATCTAATCCTATCATGTGTGATACTGTCTGCTGAGCCGTGTATCTAATCCTATCCTGTGTGATACTGTCTGCTGAGCCGTGTATCTAATCCTATCCTGTGTGATACTGTCTGCTGAGCCGTGTATCTAATCCTATCATGTGTGATACTGTCTGCTGAGCCGTGTATCTAATCCTATCATGTGTGATACTGTCTGCTGAGCCGTGTATCTAATCCTATCATGTGTGATACTGTCTGCTGAGCCAGGTATCTAATCCTATCCTGTGTGATACTGTCTGCTGAGCCGTGTATCTAATCCTATCATGTGTGATACTGTCTGCTGAGCCAGGTATCTAATCCTATCCTGTGTGATACTGTCTGCTGAGCCGTGTATCTAATCCTATCATGTGTGATACTGTCTGCTGAGCCGGGTATCTAATCCTATCCTGTGTGATACTGTCTGCTGAGCCGTGTATCTAATCCTATCATGTGTGATACTGTCTGCTGAGCCGTGTATCTAATCTTATCATGTGTGATACTGTCTGCTGAGCCGGGTATCTAATCCTATCATGTGTGATACTGTCTGCTGAGCCGTGTATCTAATCCTATCATGTGTGATACTGTCTGCTGAGCCGGGTATCTAATCCTATCCTGTGTGATACTGTCTGCTGAGCCGTGTATCTAATCCTATCATGTGTGATACTGTCTGCTGAGCCGTGTATCTAATCCTATCATGTGTGATATTGTATGCTGAGCCGTGTATCCAATCCTATCCTGTGTGATATTGTATGCTGAGCCGGGTATCTAATCCTATCATGTGTGATATTGTATGCTGAGCCGGGTATCTAATCCTATCATGTGTGATACTGTCTGCTGAGCCGTGTATCTAATCCTATCATGTGTGATACTGTCTGCTGAGCCAGGTATCTAATCCTCTCCTGTGTGATACTGTTTGCTGAGCTGTGTATCTAATCCTATCATGTGTGATACTGTGTGCTGAGCTGTGCATATAATCCTATCGAGTGTAGAACAGTATCCTGGGCGTTGTATCTAATCCTGTCCTGTGTGATCCTATCTGCTATGCGAATGTAACCAATCCTAGCTGAGCTGTGTATCTAATCCTATCATGTGAGATATAGTCTACTAAGCTGCGGTATCCAAGCCCATCACATATATGATAAGTTCTGCTGAGCTGACTCTGTGCCCCCTTGGCTCGCACTATTGTATCTGGAGGACGATCTATTGTCATTGCTTCTGCAGAAACCTTATGACGTGACCAGCGATTATATCTCTAATAGTAAGATGACGAGTTCATAGATCACTGTAACCGAACATCTACTAACAGTGAGAAAATCTCCGCACGTCAGTAAAAAACAAAACCACTGGAGTTTCCATGTACTCGGCACTTTCTGTAGATCGTGACCTCAAACCTCTCTGAGATTTTTATTAATGGGAAAAGAGTTATGAGTTTATGAAAGGACTGTGGCTGCAAACCCCGAGACCAAAGAAATAAAAGGAAAAAAAACCCCGAGACAAAAGCAATAGAGGGAAAATCCCCAAGACCAAAGTAGTAGAAGCAAAAACCCGGAGACCAAAGCAATAGAGGCAAAAACTCATAGACCAAAGCAATTGAGGGCAATACCTGGAGACCAAAGCAATAAAAAGAAAAACCCAGATGTGGTGACTCGGAGGGTCGGCGGGGCGGTCCACTAGTCGAAACCGCATGGACCAGAGATTGTCCTGCCGAACGCCCGCACTTCCTTTAATATGGGCAAAACGCTACTCAGACAACATAGGGTGAGGGTAATACAGTGTGGCTATACTTTATTGAACCCCCAAACAGGCAGATAACACGTAGAACAGTCCCAGCACAATACCCAATATGGTGCACTTTACAGAGTCTCACCCTTCCGCTGACTCGCTGGGATAATGGCAGCTGTTACTTCAGAGCTTCCAGGGTCTACTACCCCACCTGTGGCACACACAGAGATGAGGTAACGACAAGCTTAGGGAGATGACAGTCCATTGAGGTACAAGGCCAGTTGACCCAAGGGTCACAACCTGGCTTCTCCCAACATCTCCATGGAGCCAGGAGACCAGCGGGTCCCAATCCTGGTTTTCTCCAAACGTAACCATGGTCCAGCGATGGTCAATGGAGCAGATTTATATTCTTCCAACCGGGGCCGAGGTCCTCTAGGTTTTTTCCTATAAGATGATAGATCTGTGTCTCTCGTGACGGATCCAAGATGAATTTTCAGCAGTCCTGTAGGATCCCCTGTATGTTTGAATGTCTTGGCAGAATCTATAGCTGTCTCTCTCTCTGCCTGTTTAGAGGCATGTAACCTCTTTTTATACTTAACAAGTGTCCTTCATTCAGTATTGACATAAAGAGTAAGATTGGAGATGAGATCAAGTAGCATTACTTCAAACATGGATAAGTCCCTAAAAAAATACATTTTGTAAATTTTATTGAAAAAAATGAAAAAATATTGCTACATTTTTAAACCTTCTAAAATGCTAACAAAATAAAAGAACATTTTGCAAATAGTGCTGATGTAAAGCCGACATGTGGGAAATGTTATTTATTAATGTTTTGCTGTGGTATGACTATCTGGATTAAAGGGATAATCATTCAAAGTTTGAAAATTGCTAATTTTTTGAAATGTTTCTCAATTTCTGATATTTTTTATAAATAAACACAAAACATATTGACCTAAATTTACCATTATCATAAAGTATAATGTGTCACAAAAAAATCAGTCTCAAAATCACTGGGATTTGTTGAAGCGTTCCAGAGTTATTACCACATAAAGTGACACTGGTCAGATTTAATACATTTGGCTCCGTGACTAAGGGGTTAAGGTTAAGGGGACCAATGTGGACCTTGTATTTTCTGCCCAGTTTGGCAGTGAGGGGGTTACTGCGATGCGGATGGCGCCCTGCGCACTTTCGTAGTGTGCGGTATTCTGACACTGTATTGCGGCACACTTGATGCGGATAGACATGTCTCTCCATCCCGGGCTGTCAGCGCCTCCTAATCCCACTTCAGATGCTATGAAAACACAAGTGCGGGTGCAGCAGTGGTCGGCGGCGATGATCACTTCTCTTAACAGGAGGATCGGATTCTGGTTGCAGTCTCATGACGGTCACAAGTGAGCAGGACAAGGGCGGCCGCAGTGTCAGGTTCCCATGTGAGGTTACAGGGCAAAGCCGAGCAGCCGGAGCTGAAATCATACAAGGAAATGCTGCACCACGTCTACTGGCTGAAATGTGGGACAACCTTGGCCTGGCTGCACCGGTACCTACGTACTACCCCCAGGGAGGAAGATAAGGGGGCTTATCCGGGGGGCAGCTGGGGTATTGTGTCGGGGGGACGCCAACAAGCTATGTATTCAGATTATTTAGACAAAGTGCTAATAGGGCAGCAAACTGAACCTTTACCCCTGGGTGTAAGAAAGCCCCTCTGCGGCTCTGGGATGGTGGGCTCCAGTGCTGAGTGATACCAAGGGGCGATGGAAAATCAAAAATACGATACCCGTTGCAGTTAAAGAGAAAATATGACAAAGACATTTCAGAAAATTACAATAGTGAGCTGGTACCGCCACAAACACTGGACTGAGGAACCCTCCACTCTTGGGGTTACATAAGTGCGGGGCCCCTGTGCACTCCCATGGGCATCGTAGGTTCCCGGGTCCATCGCTTCCTGTGGGAATAGCAGGAACATTAGTATTGAGCTGCTCCGTGACCATAATGGGTGCAGCAGCTGCAGTTGCCCCCAGGCCCTAGAGCCTCAGGGCCCATTATCAGAAGAACATCATCAGTAAAGGTAGTTGGGAGCCTGGTTAGAGATTTTGCATTCAGGCCCAGGAGCTTTCGTTACACCTCTTGTTTTCGGGGACAGACTTAAAAAAAAAGCATTGGGGGCCCCGTCCTGAAGCTGATCAGTGGGGCCCTTGTTCATGGCTTCAGGATAACCCATAAGGCAAGATTCACATTGTATCATGATGCCAGAATATACAACCGCAGATGTACAGTTGTGCTCAAAAGTTTACACACCCCGGCAGAATTTTTGCGTTCTTGGCGTTTTTTCAGAGAATATGAATGATAACACTAAAAGTTTTCTCCACTCGTGGTTAGTGGTTGGGTGAAGCCATTTATTGTCAGACTACTGTGTTTTCTCTTTTTAAATCATATTGTCAACCCAAAACATCCAAATGACCCTGATCAAAAGTTCACATACCCCATTTCTTAATATCGTATATTGCCCCCTCTAACATCTCTGACTGCTTAAAGTCTTTCGTGGTAGCAGTGGATGAGGTTCTTTATTTTCTCAGATGGTAAGGCTGACCACTCTTCTTGGCAAAAATCCTCCAGTTCCTGTAAATTCCTGGGCTGTCTAGCATGAACTGCGCGCTTGAGATCTCCCCAGAGTGGCTCAATGATATTGAGGTCAGGAGACTGAGATGGCCACTCCAGAACCTTCACTTTGTTCTGCTGTAGCCAATGGCAGGTTGACTTGGCCTTGTGTTTTGGATCTTTGTCATGTTGGAACTTCCAAGTACATCCTATGCGCAGCTTCCGGGCTGATGAGTGCAAATTTGCCTCCAGTATTTGCTGATAACGTGCTGCATTCACCTTTCCTTCAACTTTGACCAAGTTTCCTTTGCCTTTGTAGCTCACACATCCCCAAAACATCAGCGATCCACCTCCATGCTTTACAGTAGGAATGGTGTTCCTTTCATCATAGGCCTCGTTGACCTTTCTCCAAATGCAATGTTTATGGTTGTGGCCAAAAAGTTCAATTTTGGTCTTATCACTCCAAATTACCTTGTTCCAGATGTTTTGAGGCTTGTGTCTGTGCTGTTTTGTGTATTGTAGGCGAGATACTTTGTGGCTTTTTTTGTGCAGTAATGGCTTTCTTCTGGTGACTCGACCATGCAGCCACACCGCTAGTTTTCAGAGAGTCCTGTATTTCAGCTGATGTTATTTGTGGGTTTTTTTTTTGCATCCTGAACAATTTTCCTGGCAGTTGTGGATGACATTTTTGTTGGTCTACCTGACCGTGGATTTGTTTTTACAGAGCCCCTGATTTTCCATTTCTTAATCACAGTGTGAACGCTGCTGACTGGCATTATCAATTCCTTGGATATCTTTTTGTATCACTTTCCTGTTTTATACAGTTCAACTACCTTTTCCCGTAGATCCATTGACAATTCTTTTGCTTTCCCCATGACTCACAATCCAGAAACGTCAGTGGCTGGATGAAAGATGCAAGAGTCTGTCTGGATCCCAGAAACTCACTCCGCTTTTATGCACACACTGATTACAAGCAAACAGGTCACAGGTGAGGATGTTACCTTTAGTAGTCATTCAAACCCATTTGTGTCAACTTCTGTGCATGTTATCAGGCCACTGTGTTGTGCACTACAACCCCCAGCATGGAGGTGTCCATGGTGCTGCTGTTCTGTGGTCACCCGATAACTGGCGCTGAGATCTGAGCCATTACGGTTAACGTGAGACATCTCCTGTTGGATGTGACAGATGCCAGCTCTGCTGCCAGGTATCCGTGCGAGTGTGAAGCATCTGCCCCTGATAACGTGTGAACAGCGGCGTCAGCCTGCCTGGAACCGCCACTCTCTGGATCCATCTCCCTGCCGCACTCCTGACACTAATCTAATGAGCGCTGATAAAAAGCCTGATATCCGCTCCGTGATCATGGATTCTGCTGAGTGTCAGCTGCCAGAGACCGCTGCTGTTTACCACCCAGATCAGTGCAGCTGAGGATGTGTGCCACCTGGGTCTGCTGGGAACAGCTGCGGCAAGGCAGCAACAGGTTATGGCTGAGTACAGCTGCATCAGGGTGCCACCTGGGTCTGATTGAACGCAGCTTTACATAGGAAACATCTGAGCCTGGGTGGGCACATCTGGGGCCGTGTGTCACTGGGGACTGTTTGACTACAGCTTTACCGGGGAACGTTCTGAGTCTGGATGGGTCCAGGTGCTGCCTTGATCAGATTGACTTCAGCCTAACAGGGAAACCTTTTAGATGGGTCCAGGTGCCACCTTGATCTGATTGACAACAGCTTTACCAGGGAAACCTTTTAGATGGGTCCAGGTGCCACCTTGATCTGATTGACAACAGCTTTACTAGGGAAACCTTTTAGATGGGTCCAGGTGCCACCTTGATCTGATTGACAACAGCTTTACTAGGGAAACCTTTTAGATGGGTCCAGGTGCCACCTTGATCTGATTTACTTGAGCCTAACAGGGAAACCTTTTAGATGGGTCCAGGTGCCACCTTGATCTGATTGACTACAGCTTTACCAGGGAAACCTTTCAGATGGGGCCAAGTGTCACCTTGATCTGATTGACAACAGTTTACCAAGGAGCCATTTGAGTCTGGATGGACACAGCTGGGTTTGGGTGCTACTGGGGTATGTTTCAACTTTACCGGTGAACTTTCTGAGTCTGGATCGGTACAGGTGGTTCCAGATGCCACCTTGATCTGATTGACTACAGCTTTACCAAGTAGCCATCTGTTGGGTTGGATGGGCACAGCTGGGTTTGGGTGTTACAGGGCTATGATTCGGCTTTACCTGGGAATCCTCTGAGAATGGATGGGTACAGATGGTTCCAGGTGCCACCTTGGACTGACTGACTACAGCTTTACCAAGGAACCATCAGAGCCTGGTTGGGTACAGTATTAGGATGGCACCTGGATCTGATTGACAGCTGTGCCAGGTAACCATCTAAAAATGGTAGAGCTGAACATGGTGCCATCTGGGTCTTACTTGGTATAGCTAAATTAGGATATCGTAGATTGGCTACAACCTGTCCAGTAAACTATCTGAGCCTAACTGGGTGCAGCTGGGTGAGGGTGGCACTATGGTCTGACTGGGTGGAGTCCTGAAGGATGGGGTACAATGTGTTTAGAGTGACACTATGGAATGCCATGGTATAGCTAGGTCGGCATGCTGCGCGAGTACAACGGATCAGGATAGATCTGTTTCAGTTGGTTCAGTGTCACCGTAGGCCTCCTACACTTCGGCTGGACTCGTGTGACTATATGGTCGTAAGTTGCCCCTTGGTTGGACGTTGGTATACTGGTGCTTCTGGAGCGGTCCAACTGGATACAGTTGGTTCTGTACCAATGGACCAGGATATTGGCCAAACGCAAACCAGTCCAGTCCCGCAGGCAGGTCTAATCCATCCATGTAGGAGAAAGATGCCATTTGGCATGACCTCAGGGCACTCGGCAAGGCTGCGTCCATCAAGTCCCAAGACTTCCTGATGATTTACTATGGTATTTCAGGAGGGAAACAGAACTGGGCAGAGATCCGGAGAACCATTGATGAGAGCAGAACATCAGCTGCGGCCTCATTAGCCCTGGCATCAATGGGAAATAGATGGACCATATACAGGGCAGGGGTCAGGACTTTTCCTTCATCATGGCGGCCGTCTGTGACCATCGCACTTCCCTTGGCGCTCCCCTTCTGTAGTAGGACGATATAACCCTTTGTCCTATATGAAGGACCAGTGCCAGAGAACGCCGGGCACACGTCTGAGCGCCATTGATGTCTCCGATCCTCTGTCTTTGTTTTACTGGCAAGGACCGCAAACAGCTGTGAGGATGAGGGGGGTTGTATTCCATAGACTCTAGATCTATTCACACAACTGGAAACATCTGTGGTTGGAAATCCTGGAGAGCGCAATGTGTGGGGAAGTGTGTGCGGCCAGTGGAATAATGCCGCCAGACCTACACATATCGCCACGGCAGGCAATGGAAGCACTGCAGGCATTCCTCACTAACCTATAGCCGGGGATGTGAGATCCAGGATTATCTCTGTCTGGGTCTTCACTGAAAAAACAGCCTCTTAGGGTAATAGTAGTAGCAGTTGTAGACAGCCTTAAAGGCGAAGTATAACAAGTAAAGCATTTACTTCTTTAAAGTTACTATATGACAGATGTGTCCCTTTAAGTGACATCATTTAAAGAGTATGTCCACTTGTCATTTTTTATTGCTACATTGCATTCTTACATAAAAAGTAAAGCAACATTTCAATTTATCCTAATTAAAAATGTACTATCGTTTCGAAACTACAGCTCCTATACAGGTTTATGTGTCACCATAGTAACAGACTACAAACAAAGTCTGCGTAGTCTGATTTCACCTCCCATTTTCTCGCTAATATAGAATTGAATGTATGTCAGTAAAAGTTACAGAGGCTACAGAAAGGAACATAAACTGCAAGATTGGACTAAAGAGGGTTATTTGTAGGTTGTTAATATGGATGGAGACACATACATTTGCAGTGGAGCTGCAGACACAAAATGGTTACTTTTTTTACCTAAATATATGTATTTTGACTAAAAATAATTTTTGCAATTAGGTTTTTAAACATTTTTTGCTTGGATTGCCTTCGGTAGCCGCTGTGCTGCACGTTCTATTGCTGGCTGTAGAATGAGTTAACTGAGAATCCATCAGTGAGCTCGCTATGACGGTCTGCCTATAGCTGAGCTCCTCTCGGCTGATTTATGATCACACAGACCTCATCAACGTTGAATGTGCAGGAAACAGAGAGCCCGAAAAAAGCAAAATGGTGCAAATTTTTCAATGAAACTCAATTGAAAAAAATATTTTTAGCCCCAAATTTATGTAAGTAAAAAAAAAATTGTCCCAAAAGATCAACAACCCCTAATGTATCAGCAGCAGCTTCTTAATATGAGACATAAAGGAATCTTAAGTGCTTATTAGTAGAAAGTTCTAGTTTGGTGTCGGAAGCGTCTGAACAAACAATTTGGTAATTTTACAAATGTCGCTGACCCCCGTCTGAGACGAAGGATCCAGAATGAGTGTTTGGGGACTTGGGAATTCTGCAACATAAGTCCGATGGAATTTTCTAAATTTAGTCTGCGTGATTCTCAGGGCTGAGAAAGAAGAGAGGGTCTATCCAGATCAGAGAGCGGAAGGGAAACATGGGCACAGGTCAGAGGAAGAAAATAACATGCTGCAACAATGTATCAGGAGTCACGTGACTCTCCTGTATCTATACGCCAGTCTTCTACACCTGCCCTTCACTACAACTCCCAGCATGCCACCAAGATTAAATCTGCAAGATTGTAACATACTTTGGGTCCGATTTATGGGGGGGGGGGGGGCAGTCGCTTTTCTGTTTGTTCATGTATATGTTGATTTTTTTTTTTTTTTGTGCCAAACTGGGGAGTGTGATTCATAAGTTTTGCGCAAAATCAAAAATGTCCTTTTTTTTGAGTCATTTTATACCTAAGTCACGTTTCGTTAAAATGTCTCGCGCCTCTTTTTAGCATTTGCAGAAAAAAAATGTAAGCTAAATTTTGAGATTTTTTGTAAATAGTCACAATTGATGAATCGGCTGCAAATATCAAGGAAACAAACGTGGCCATCAGAAAAAAAATAAGCAGGCGAGATCATGTAAAATAGGCTTAAAAAAATCAAATTAGAAGGAGAACTTGGCACAAATCAAGAAGAAAACTGGACAAAAAGGCGCAAATCAATAATCAATTGGGGCCTGTCAGGCGTTAGGTATATAGCGGAGGTACAGTGTGATGATAGGTATATAGCGGAGGTACAGTGTGACGATAGGTATATAGCGGAGGTACAGTGTGACGATAGGTATATAGCGGAGGTACAGTGTGACGATAGGTATATAGCGGAGGTACTGTGTGACGAGCCGTGCGGCACATTGTCAGGCGATAGGTATATAGCGGAGGTACAGTGTGACGAGCCGAGCGGCACATTGTCAGGCGATAGGTGTGTATAGCGGAGGTACAGTGTGACAAGCCATGCGGCACATTGTCAGGCGATAGGTATATTGGAGGTACAGGGTGACAATAGGTATATAGAGGAGGTACAGTGTGACGAGCCGTGCGGCACACTGTCAGGCGATAAGTATATAGCGGAGGTACAGTGTGACGAGACGTGCGGCACACTGTCAGGTGGTAAGTATATAGCGGAGGTACAGTGTGACGAGCCGTGCGGCACATTGTCAGGCGATAAGTATATAGCGGAGGTACAGTGTGACGAGCTGTGCGGCACATTTTCAATGAATAGGTATATAGCGGAGGTACAGTGTGACGATAGGTATATAGCGGAGGTACAGTGTGACGAGCCGTGCGGCACACTGTCAGGCGATAAGTATATAGCGGAGGTACAGTGTGACGAGCCGTGTGGCACATTTTCAATGAATTGGTATATAGCGGAGGTACAGTGTGACGATAAGTATATAGCGGAGGTACAGTGTGACGAGCCGTGCGGCACACTCTCAGGCGATAAGTATATAGCAGAGGTACAGTGTGACGATAGGTATATAGCGGAGGTACAGTGTGACGAGCCGTGCGGCACATTTTCAGGCGAGGCGATAGGTATATAGCGGAGGTACAGTGTGACGATAGGTATATAGCGGAGGTACAGTGTGACGAGCCGTGCGGCACACTCTCAGGCGATAGGTATATAGCGGAGGTACAGTGTGACGAGCCGTGCGGCACACTGTCAGGCGATAAGTATATAGCGGAGGTACAGTGTGACGAGCCGTGCGGCACACTGTCAGACGATAGGTATATAGCGGAGGTACAGTGTGACGAGCCGTGCGGCACACTGTCAGGCGATAAGTATATAGCGGAGGTACAGTGTGACGAGCCGTGCGGCACACTCTCAGGCGATAAGTATATAGCGGAGGTACAGTGTGACGAGCCGTGCGGCACACTGTCAGGCGATAAGTATATAGCGGAGGTACAGTGTGACGAGCCGTGCGGCACATTTTCAGGCGAGGCGATAGGTATATAGCGGAGGTACAGTGTGACGATAGGTATATAGCGGAGGTACAGTGTGACGAGCCGTGCGGCACACTCTCAGGCGATAAGTATATAGCGGAGGTACAGTGTGACGAGCCGTGCGGCACACTGTCAGGCGATAAGTATATAGCGGAGGTACAGTGTGACGAGCCGTGCGGCACATTTTCAGGCGAGGCGATAGGTATATAGCGGAGGTACAGTGTGATGATAGGTATATAGCGGAGGTACAGTGTGACGAGCCGTGCGGCACACTGTCAGGCGATAAGTATATAGCGGAGGTACAGTGTGACGAGCCGTGCGGCACATTTTCAGGCGAGGCGATAGGTATATAGCGGAGGTACAGTGTGACGATAGGTATATAGCGGAGGTACAGTGTGACGAGCCGTGCGGCACACTGTCAGGCGATAAGTATATAGCGGAGGTACAGTGTGACGAGCCGTGCGGCACATTTTCAGGCGAGGCGATAGGTATATAGCGGAGGTACAGTGTGACGATAGGTATATAGCGGAGGTACAGTGTGACGAGCCGTGCGGCACACTCTCAGGCGATAGGTATATAGCGGAGGTACAGTGTGACGAGCCGTGCGGCACACTGTCAGGCGATAAGTATATAGCGGAGGTACAGTGTGACGAGCCGTGCGGCACACTGTCAGACGATAGGTATATAGCGGAGGTACAGTGTGACGAGCCGTGCGGCACTCTCAGGCGGAATGGTTTCCATTCCCTGACTGCATTCCATCACTTGGTCTTCAGCCATGATGCACGCAGGGAACGTGCAGATCGCTGCGCGCGGCTCCGGGGAGCAGTTTGCTTCGGAGTGTTTCTGCTTAGAAAAGTATTTTTATATTGTGTTTTATTTGCGTGTGCCCCTGAGGAGGATGCATGGCGAGGGATGGTGGGGGTGGGAGGCAGATGGGTGGGGGTGGGGGTGTCAGCCGCCTTGGCACGATCCCAAATAACAGTTTGTAGTAATTATCCCAGAGACTCCAGACAGAAACAATTAGACCCTGATTATTAAATCCCATGTTCATTGGCAAGTGTTGCGAGCGCCCTGGCAACTGTAGGGTTAATGGCCCGATCCTCTGACCTTTTGCTGAAATGAGCGATTTACGTAACGATAAAATCTATGTATTTTATGATCTGAATATACAGACCCCACCCCCCCTCCCCGGGTGCCTCCGTCTTTGGTTCTCATGGAGGCTCCATGAAATTGATTGAGCTGATGGTGCCAATGTCTGTTATAATAAGTGTGTTGTGCGGCCGGGTGCCCCCGGTGCCCTCCGCGCGGCTCTGACCACTTCCCTTGTCTCACACTGCTCTCTATTCTTTCCAGCTGCAGGATGAGCAGAAGGACTGTGGAGCGGCTCATCTCCAGCACCCGCTCGCTATCAATCGCCCTCTGTCCGCCACCGCGCTCTTCAAGGCTCCGGGGTTGACCTCAGTGGCAGTGGCCAATGTCAGCGGCTACACGGTGGCATTTCTGGGCACAGCCAGCGGGCAGCTTCACAAGGTAATTCACGAGATTGGGCCACCTGTCTGATCAATGGATGTCAAAGAAAAGGAATATGTGTCATAGATAATCTAGATAAAGAGATAGATAATAGATAGATAATATATAGATAATAGATAGATAGATAGATAATAGATAGATAATATATAGATAATAGATAGATAGATAGATAATAGATAGATAATATATAGATAATAGATAGATAATACATATATAATAGATACATGATAGATAGATAGATAGATAATAGACAGATAATAGATAGATAGGTAATAGATAGATGATAGATAGATAATATATAGATAATAGATACATGATAGATAATAGATAGATAGATGATAGATAATGGATAGATAGTAGACAGGTAATAGAGGATTGAGATAGATCAAATGATTGATCACTTTCATAGAATCTGAGTAAAGGGGTATGTCCACAAACATTTATCATTAATAAACTCAATACATAGTAACATAGTTAGTAAGGCCGAAAAAAGACATTTGTCCATCCAGTTCAGCCTATATTCCATCATAATAAATACCCAGATCTACGTCCTTCTACAGAACCTAATAATTGTATGATACAATATTGTTCTGCTCCAGGAAGACATCCAGGCCTCTCTTGAACCCCTCGACTGAGTTCGCCATCACCACCTCCTCAGGCAAGCAATTCCAGATTCTCACTGCCCTAACAGTAAAGAATCCTCTTCTATGTTGGTGGAAAAACCTTCTCTCCTCCAGACGCAAAGAATGCCCCCTTGTGCCCGTCACCTTCCTTGGTATAAACAGATCCTCAGCGAGATATTTGTATTGTCCCCTTATATACTTATACATGGTTATTAGATCGCCCCTCAGTCGTCTTTTTTCTAGACTAAATAATCCTAATTTCGCTAATCTATCTCGGTATTGTAGTTCTCCCATCCCCTTTATTAATTTTGTTGCCCTCCTTTGTACTCTCTCTAGTTCCATTATATCCTTCCTGAGCACCGGTGCCCAAAACTGGACACAGTAATCCATGTGCGGTCTAACTAGGGATTTGTACAGAGGCAGTATAATGCTCTCATCATGTGTATCCAGACCTCTTTTAATGCACCCCATGATCCTGTTTGCCTTGGCAGCTGCTGCCTGGCCCTGGCTGCTCCAGGTAAGTTTATCATTAACTAGGATCCCCAAGTCCTTCTCCCTGTCAGATTTACCCAGTGGTTTCCCGTTCAGTGTGTAATGGTGATATTGATTCCTTCTTCCCATGTGTATAACCTTACATTTATCATTGTTAAACCTCATCTGCCACCTTTCAGCCCAAGTTTCCAACTTATCCAGATCCATCTGTAGCAGAATACTATCTTCTCTTGTATTAACTGCTTTACATAGTTTTGTATCATCTGCAAATATCGATATTTTACTGTGTAAACCTTCTACCAGATCATTAATGAATATGTTGAAGAGAACAGGTCCCAATACTGACCCCTGCGGTACCCCACTGGTCACAGCGACCCAGTTAGAGACTATACCATTTATAACCACCCTCTGCTTTCTATCACTAAGCCAGTTACTAACCCATTTACACACATTTTCCCCCAGACCAAGCATTCTCATTTTGTGTACCAACCTCTTGTGCGGCACGGTATCAAACGCTTTGGAAAAATCGAGATATACCACGTCCAATGACTCACCGTGGTCCAGTCTATAGCTTACCTCTTCATAAAAACTGATTAGATTGGTTTGACAGGAGCGATTTCTCATAAACCCATGCTGATATGGAGTTAAACAGTTATTCTCATTGAGATAATCCAGAATAACATCCCTCAGAAACCCTTCAAATATTTTACCAACAATAGAGGTTAGACTTACTGGCCTATAATTTCCAGGTTCACTTTTAGAGCCCTTTTTGAATATTGGCACCACATTTGCTATGCGCCAGTCCTGCGGAACAGACCCCGTCGCTATAGAGTCCCTAAAAATAAGAAATAATGGTAGGTAACAGGTTTTTGCCCGGGTAGGGGGGGGGGGAGGGGGTGACAGACCGGGCCCCCACCAGTTGTCATAGCAGAGAGCACAGAGGGCAGAATACCCCATTACACCATTACAGACGCCGATAGTCCAGAATGAATCACAAAGGTTTGTTCTCCAGCAGGATTTCTGGATTATTGGGGGCCGTATTATCAGAATGTCAGCAGATTTAGGGTATCAGCTTCCAGTAATACTGGTAAATCTCAATACAGGAAAAACATATGTCTTTGCACTGTGTTAGCCAGTAGCAAAATATTTAGAATTGGGAGTCCTCAGTGGTTGATACTGTTTAATGGCTAACTGAAAAAATGGTAACAAATTGCAGCTGTGGTGACTCCTCAGGCCCCTTCATCAGGCTCAGAATGACACAAAATCTGAAGAGTCACATATTTATGCACAAGACACAGGCCATTTATAATGACCACGGGCAAGATAAAGATCCTCAACTCACATCAGGACCATGAGATCCCAGGTGCTTTCAGCTGCATCACATCTAACGGGGTGTACTTAATTATATGCACCAAATGTCCAGATGGCGGTTTGTATGTGGGGTAGACAGGGCAAAAGCTTAGAACAAGGATGAATTCTCATCCCCACACAATAAGAGAAAAAACAATGGATCCACCTGTATCCCAGATCACAGCACCATGGACGTGAGATTACTTGGCTTAAAAGGTAACTTCAAATCTCAGAGACACAGGAGAGTCTGGGAGCATAAACTGATGACAACCTGTGACACACTCAGTGCAGGAATTAATGTGTCTCATGGATTTGTCTTTCTACATGAACCATGGAGTGTGCTCCTCAGACCATGTGGGGTCATCACAACCCTGGACCAGACCCCAATCACAGGACAATAAAACTTCCACACTCCTTATCTTTCAACTGTTCCAATATTTACAACCACTGGGGACTCTGAAATGTTAATAATTTGGTAAATCACGATAAATTTATGCTGCTTGCAGAAGTTTACAGCGAGGGCGCCATTACTTCGGATGGCCCACTGTATACTTATCTCACACTTTCCCCTTGTTTTCCACTTTGTTCGTCGGCAAAGAGTTTGGCACAAGCACCAAAATGTATCTGAGCAACACCTGCCACAAGTGTCCCTGGACGTCGCAGGGTGGGGGAGGGGAAGTAGCTGCACCTGCTCCTCGTCACGTCCGATCCCGGTGGGTGATGTGTTGGGATCGCTGTGAGCATTTTCATGTTGCTTTCCCCAGATCCTGACTATACAATACACCCATGGAAACTTTTAGAACTTTTCTAATTTTTTTTTTCCTGAATGTTAATGGTGCAGAATTGCAGAGTTTGCTGCTCCAGATTTTTGTCTCACCTTTACCTGGTAAATATGCACTGCCGCCCCTCACCCGCAGAACTTGTGTATTCTGCATTCATACCTTTCCTGTGAAAATTGCAAATTCACTTAGCAATGAAAGAGATTATTTTCCAGGCTGGAGGTCGGGATGCCGCTCTGAAGACGCACGGCTGAAATACAGAACTCGAGTAGATATAACTGATCGCTATGGGGGATCACAGATCAGCTCCACATCTTCGCTGCCCTTCATCACTGCCCATTTTTCGCTCTGATCTGGTCATTATGGTGATCTGGTAAAACTCTCCTGAATTTGCATGGAAGTGGCCTCCTATCTCCAGCGATCGCTCGTTTTCCCTCTCGCACATTACTAATCCAATTCTGCCTACTTACGGAGACCTCTAACCCCTCGTTAATAGCGTGTAATTGAAATCCACATTTCTCGGAGAGGTTGTGATAATACATTAACGGCTGGAAAGAAAGCTTCCCCAGGATCTAATCCTCCGGAGGGGGAGGCTGGTCACTAGGGATCCTGGAACACAGAATTTCATCTCACACCTATCTCCCCCGATAACACCGCGCTATAGCGTCACAGCCCCAGTAATGGAGTAACATCCAAACAGATGCAAAGCTGTAATTGGGGTGACTTAGTTCTACGGGAGAGAACGGCTGATGTTGTGGGGGGCACTGATGAGTTTATTAATCCCAACAGACTGTGGAGGCAGAGTGACAAATCTGAGGTTATGAGCTGGAGGTAATGAATGAAGGAAGAAGAAGGGTTCAATTAATGGAAATGCTTTAATCAAATTTCCTCAGTGGTCATAGATTATTGTTTTGTTATCAGTGACAGCAACGACCTGAGGAGCATGAAGCCCTATGTAAAAGAAAACAATTACTATAATACTGCCCCTATGTGCAAGAATATAACTACTATAATACTGCCCCCTATGTACAAGAATATAACTACTATAATACTGCCCCTATGTACAAGAATATAACTACTATAATACTGTCCCTATGTGCAAGAATATAACTACTATAATACTGCCCCCTATGTACAAGAATATAACTACTATAATACTGCCCCTATGTGCAAGAATATAACTACTATAATACTACCCCTATGTACAAATATATAACTACTATAATACTGCTTCTATGTACAAGAATATAACTACTATAATACTGCCCCTATGTACAAGAATATAACTACTATAATACTGTCCCTATGTGCAAGAATATAACTACTATAATACTGCCCCCTATGTACAAGAATATAACTACTATAATACTGCCCCTATGTATAAGAATATAACTACTATAATACTGCTCCTATGTACAGGAATTTAACTACTATAATACTTTCCCCTATGTGCAAGAATATAACTACTATAATACTGCCCCCTATGTACAAGAATATAACTACTATAATACTGCCCCCTATGTACAAGAATATAACTACTATAATACTGCTCCTATGTACAGGAATTTAACTACTATAATACTTTCCCCTATGTGCAAGAATATAACTACTATAATACTGCCCCCTATGTACAAGAATATAACTACTATAATACTGCCCCTATGTACAAGAATATAACTACTATAATACTGCCCCTATGTACAAGAATATAACTACTATAATACTGCTCCTTATGTACAGGAATATAACTACTATAATACTGCCCCTATGTACAGGAATATAACTACTATAATACTGCCCCTATGTACAAGAATATAACTACTATAATACTGCTCCTATGTACAAGAATATAACTACTATAATACTGCTCCTATGCACAAGAATATAACTAGTATAATACTGCTCCTATGTACAAGAATATAACTACTATAATGCTGCCCCTATGTACAAGAATATAACTACTATAATACTGCTCCTATGTACAAGAATATAACTACTATAATACTGCTCCTATGTACAAGAATATAACTACTATAATACTGCTCCTATGTACAAGAATATAACTACTATAATACTGCCCCTATGTACAAGAATATAACTACTATAATACTGCTCCTATGTACAAGAATATAACTACTATAATACTGCTCCTATGTACAAGAATATAACTACTATAATACTGCTCCTATGTACAAGAATATAACTACTATAATACTGCTCCTATGTACAAGAATATAACTACTATAATACTGCTCCTATGTACAAGAATATAACTACTATAATACTGCCCCTATGTACAAGAATATAACTAGTATAATACTGCTCCTATGCACAAGAATATAACTAGTATAATACTGCTCCTATGTACAAGAATATAACTACTATAATGCTGCTCCTATGTACAAGAATATAACTACTATAATACTGCCCCTATGTACAGGAATATAACTACTATAATACTGCTCCTATGTACAAGAATATAACTACTATAATGCTGCTCCTATGTACAAGAATATAACTACTATAATACTGCCCCTATGTACAGGAATATAACTACTATAATACTGCCCCTATGTACAGGAATATAACTACTATAATACTGCCCCTATGTACAAGAATATAACTACTATAATACTGCCCCTATGTACAGGAATATAACTACTATAATACTGCCCCTATGTACAAGAATATAACTACTATAATACTGCCTCCTATGTACAAGAATATAACTACTATAATACTGCCCCTATGTACAAGAATATAACTACTATAATACTGCCCCTATGTACAGGAATATAACTACTATAATACTGCTCCTATGTACAAGAATATAACTACTATAATACTGCTCCTATGTACAAGAATATAACTACTATAATACTGCCCCTATGTACAGGAATATTACTAATAATACTGCCCTACGTACTATAATAATAATGATAATAATCTTTATTTTTATATAGCGCTAACATATTCCGCAGCGCTTTACAGTTTGCACACATTATCATCGCTGTCCCTGTTGGGGCTCACAATCTAAATTCCCTATCAGTATGTCTTTGGTGCTATAAGGTGTCACCATTAGTCGTTATATACATATCATTATTGAATACCGGTCTGTACTTTGGCAGATTAACCTTGATGCCGGGATGAATATTGTCAGCAGACAGTCTGTCCTGATCGCTCGGGGGCAGCCGGTTCACCACATCATGCAGTTTGACCCTGTGGATCCCACCTACCTCTATGTGATGAGCTCCCACCAGGTAGCCTGTGGACCGTGGTTTCTTTCTCCTGGTTCCGTGATTCTCCTATTATTCCTCGGTGCTTTATGTTCCTCTTCGTGCAGATGAGTCGCGTGAAAGTTGCCGACTGCGAGAAGTTCCTCTCCTGTGCGGAGTGTCTCCAGGCTGCGGACCCTTATTGCGGATGGTGCACCATGGAGGCCAGGTGAGTCTCTCAGCTCTGAGATGTTCGTGGATGGTTAGTCCTACAGTTATGACTATTATTCAGATATTTTTTTTACTATAATTAAAGGGACGGGCATCATAGATAGTTTTGAACAATGGGAATAATTTCCTACAGACATAATTGTTCCTTCAGTTGCAGTTCTTGTATTGCCCCCATGGTCAGTCCCTCTCAGACCCTCCTACTAAACCTCCTGTTCTGCCTTTTAGCCCCATCCCTTCCAGTGCCCCCCATTACGCGCCGGCCATAGTATTTGCTCCATGATGGCGACATGTTTATTTTTATGCTCTTATTTCCCCATTGACTTCTACAAGGTGAAACATTTTAGATAACAAGTTGCAACAATGTATCACTGGTCATGAGGCCACATTCTGCTCCGATTTGGGGCTGCTAATTCCTTCATTTGTTTGCAGCAATCTAATACGATTGTAGAGAACTTAATTTGCCGTTTGTCACCGGGTAGCGGCACAGACACAAATCTCACGGCGCTGACAATAGAACATAGAATGTGCTCATTACCGGGCCGGACGTAAATCACCAGCCACGGCCCAGGTTCACGCTGATGCTTCCATCTGATTAATTAGGCAGCGGATTAATATATGCCGCTACCTGCGACGGCAGCTATAGATACTGTCAGCGAGGTGTGAAGGTCACCGGAAGCAAAAGTGTCCGATCCCAGATAATTCCACATCACTATTCCGGCTCAGATCCCGTCAGCCTCATTAATTTCTCTTCAGCTCACTTCTATTAACTCTGGGAATTTTCCATTGTCTCTGCTGATTCTGCCTCTCTGGAGGGTGATGTGGGGGACGTCAGGGTGCGGCGGGGGACGCTCATATATATCCATGTGTATATACAGGTGCTCCATGCAGCAGGAATGTCGCTATTCTGAAGACTCCGTGTTCTGGACTGGCCCCAGCACAAATGGCACATACCGGTGCCCGGCCCTACAAGTCATCCCTAGGGAGATCGATGTGTCCTCCAACACCCAGGTGATAATAACGGGGCGCAAAAGACGGGGGGACAGGAAACGGTAGGATCGTCAGCGCATTCATAGCAAGATGAGCTACAGTGCCTCCATAACAGAGCCAGACACAGGGCCTCCATAACAGTGCCAGACACAGGGCCTCCATAACAGAGCCAGACACAGGGCCTCCATAACAGTGCCAGACACAGGGCCTCCATAACAGAGCCAGACACAGGGCCTCCATAACAGAGCCATACACAGGGCCTCCATAACAGTGCCAGACACAGAGCCTCCATAACAGTGCCATACACAGGGCCTCCATAACAGAGCCTGGCACAGGGCCTCCATAACAGTGCCGGACACAGGACCTCCATAACAGTGCCAGACACAGAGCCTCCATAACAGTGCCATACACAGGGCCTCCATAACAGAGCCTGGCACAGGGCCTCCATAACAGAGCCAGACACAGGGCCTCCATAACAGAGCCAGGCACAGGGCCTCCATATCAGTGCCAGACACATAACAGAGCCGGACACAGGGCCTCCATAGCAGAGCCAGACACAGGGCCTCCATAACAGAGCCAGACACAGGGCCTCCATAACAGAGCCTGGCACAGGGCCTCCATAACAGTGCCAGACACAGGACCTCCATAACAGTGCCAGACACAGGGCCTCCATAACAGAGCCATACACAGGGCCTCCATAACAAAGCCAGACACAGGACCTCCATAACAGTGCCGGACACAGGACCTCCATAACAGTGCCAGACACAGGACCTCCATAACAGAGCCAGACACAGGGCCTCCATAACAGAGCCAGACACAGGGCCTCCATAACAGTGCCAGACACAGGGCCTCCATAACAGAGCCAGACACAGGGCCTCCATAACAGAGCCAGGCACAGGGCCTCCATAACAGAGCCAGACACAGGGCCTCCATAACAGAGCCAGACACAGTGCCTCCATAACCGTGCCAGGCACAGTGCCTCCATAACAGAGCTAGACACAGGACCTCCATAACAGTGCCAGACACAGAGCCTCCATAACAGAGCCAGACACAGGGCCTCCATAACAGAGCCAGACACAGGGCCTCCATAACAGAGCCAGACACAGGGCCTCCATAACAGAGCCAGACACAGTGCCTCCATAACCGTGCCAGGCACAGGGCCTCCATATCAGTGCCGGACACAGGACCTCCATAACAGTGCCAGACACAGGGCCTCCATAACAGAGCCAGACACAGGGCCTCCATAACAGAGCCAGACACAGGGCCTCCATAACAGAGCCAGACACAGGGCCTCCATAACAGAGCCAGACACAGGGCCTCCATAACAGTGCCAGACACAGGACCTCCATAACAGTGCCAGACACAGGGCCTCCATAACAGAGCCAGACACAGGGCCTCCATAACAGTGCCAGACACAGGGCCTCCATAACAGAGCCAGACACAGGGCCTCCATAACAGAGCCAGACACAGGGCCTCCATAACAGAGCCAGGCACAGTGCCTCCATAACAGTGCCAGCTACAGTGCCTCCATAAACGAGCCAGACACAGTGCCTCCATATCAGTGCCAGACACAGGACCTCCATAACAGTGCCAGACAGAGGGCCTCCATAACAGAGCCAGACACAGGGCCTCCATAACAGTGCCAGACACAGGGCCTCCATAACAGAGCCAGACACAGTGCCTCCATAACAGAGCCAGACACAGGGCCTCCATAACAGAGCCAGACACAGGGCCTCCATATCAGTGCCAGACACAGAGCCTCCATAACAGAGCCAGACACAGGGCCTCCATATCAGTGCCAGACACAGTGCCTCCATAACAGTGCCAGACACAGGACCTCCATAACAGTGCCAGACACAGGGCCTCCATAACAGAGCCAGACACAGGGCCTCCATAACAGTGCCAGACACAGGGCCTCCATAACAGAGCCAGACACAGTGCCTCCATAACAGAGCCAGACACAGGGCCTCCATATCAGTGCCAGACACAGAGCCTCCATAACAGAGCCAGACACAGGGCCTCCATATCAGTGCCAGACACAGGGCCTCCATATCAGTGCCAGACACAGGGCCTCCATAACAGAGCCAGACACAGGGCCTCCATAACAGAGCCAGACACAGGACCTCCATAACAGTGCCAGACACAGGGCCTCCATAACAGAGCCAGACACAGGGCCTCCATAACAGAGCCAGACACAGGGCCTCCATAACAGGGCCAGACACCGGGCCTCCATAACAGAGCCAGGCACAGTGCCTCCATAACAAAGCCAGACACAGGACCTCCATAACAGAGCCAGACACAGTGCCTCCATAACCGTGCCAGGCACAGGGCCTCCATATCAGTGCCGGACACAGGACCTCCATAACAGTGCCAGACACAGGGCCTCCATAACAGAGCCAGACACAGGGCCTCCATAACAGAGCCAGACACAGGGCCTCCATAACAGAGCCAGACGCAGGGCCTCCATAACAGTGCCAGCTACAGTGCCTCCATAACAGTGCCAGACACAGGGCCTCCATAACAGTGCCAGACACAGGGCCTCCATAACAGAGCCAGACACAGGGCCTCCATAACAGTGCCAGACACAGGGCCTCCATAACAGAGCCAGACACAGGGCCTCCATAACAGAGCCAGACACAGGGCCTCCATAACAGAGCCAGACACAGGGCCTCCATAACAGAGCCAGACACAGGACCTCCATAACAGTGCCAGACACAGGGCCTCCATAACAGAGCCAGACACAGGGCCTCCATAACAGAGCCAGACACAGGACCTCCATAACAGTGCCAGACACAGGGCCTCCATAACAGAGCCAGACACAGGGCCTCCATAACAGTGCCAGACACAGGGCCTCCATAACAGAGCCAGACACAGGGCCTCCATAACAGAGCCAGGCACAGTGCCTCCATAACAGTGCCAGGCACAGTGCCTCCATAACAGTGCCAGCTACAGTGCCTCCATAAACGAGCCAGACACAGTGCCTCCATAACCATGTTAACCATAGTACCCCTAGATCTTCGCCTGCTACCTGCCCTATTAGAGTCCACACATAAGAAGTCCCATTACAGTGACAGTCGTCATATTACCACACTAGTACCCATTCCGCTATGGAGGTGCCCACACTGTGTCACCATTATAGCTCCAGCCTGATTTGTCTGTATACCCAGTGCCAGCCTTCAGCCATTATACCAGGGACTGTGCCCATGTGCCAGTCTTTAGCCATTATACCAGGGACTGTGCCCATGTGCCAGCCTTCAGCCATTATACCAGGGACTGTGCCCATGTGCCAGCCTTCAGCCATTATACCAGGGACTGTGCCCATGTGCCAGCCTTCAGCCATTATACCAGGGACTGTGCCCATGTGCCTGCCTTCAGCCATCATACCAGGGACAGTGCCCATGTGCCAGCCTTCAACCATTATACCAGGGACTGTGCCCACATGTCAGCCTTCAGCCATTATACCAGGGACAGTTCCCATGTGCCAGCCTTCAGCCATTGTACCAAGGACTGTGACAACGTGCCAGCCTTCAGCCATTATACCAGGGACAGTGCCCATGTGCCTGCCTTCAGCCATTATACCAGGGACAGTGCCCATGTGCCAGCCTTCAGCCATTATACCAGGGACTGTGCCCATGTGCCAGCCTTCAGCCATTACACCAGGGACAGAGCCCACGTGCCAGCCTTCAGCCATTATACCAGGGACAGAGCCCACGTGCTAGCCTTCAGCCATCATATCAGGGACAGTGCCCACGTGCCAGCCTTCAGCCATTATACCAGGGACTGTGCCCATGTGCCAGCCTTCAGCCCCCCATATCTCTGCTTCCAGCCCCTGTGATTGGGCCATGTGTGACTCTTCTCTCTTCTCCCATAGACAATCCTCTTGCAGATCACAGGGAACCTCCCCAGCCTGGCGCAGATGAACACATCCTGTGACTACGGCACTGGCGCGCTCCTGCCGGCGGCCACCTATGATGCCGGCAGTTCCCAGCACTGGGCCTACTGCGCCTTCCTCCCCAAAGATCAGATCCCAGCATTCGCTGCAAATCAAGGTACAACGTTCTGCAGCCCGAAACGTTCCAGTAACTTCTCTAGAAAATGTGGCTTTATTGGGAGTATTCCTTTCTTACTTTTTCCAATAACTCTGCTTGCTGTCAGTGATTGAGACCATTCTCCTTTACTTCCAGAGGCTGAAAACCTGACTGCTACTTTTTATGGCTGAGGGTTTGTTACAATTACATCCAGTCTAGATAATGCTTTAGATTTCATACATTTGATCTGCACTGACATATTGTAGCAAATTATCTGTACAGAAGAGAGATTTGTACTGTGATTGCGATTACAAGCCAAAAAGATTCACATTTGCCTGATACACTGAAACAAAACTTCATCTGTGAGCAGAACTAGTTTAGAGGTTTTTTTATCCTCTAAATATAAAAAAATATATATTTATTCACTGACAGCAAGTAGAGGCCTTGAAATAATATAAGAACTGTTCAGAACTATAGAATAACTAGGATTTAGTTACATAGGGCCGGAAACTTCTTAATGGCCAAATTACCGTGAAAATGGAAGCATTGAGCAGCCGCGGGTGATGGCAGATTACCGTGAAATTGCCCTGCGATTCGACCATTTGTCAGTCGGCCTGTACCTTTAAGGCAAATATATATGACCCCGACGGTCCGTCTTTCATCCAGATCACGTGACCATTACTATGGCCGTCGCTGTAGACGGGATCCACCTCGCCCAGCAGAACATTGTGATCTATGACTGTGAGAGGACACAGAGGATCCACCGGAAAACATCGTAAGATCCCGCGTTCTCTGTGTTCCGTTGTGGAACCTCCGCGAGAAGTTTTCTAACATTAGTGCCCACGATATTACAGGTGCACGAGCTGCGTGACGTCTCCATGGCCGTGTACGTGGTGTGAGAGGCAGCACAAGTGCGTGTACAACACTTCACACTGCGACGCCGCCATCAAGGTAAGAAACCCAGAGCCGAATAAAATGTAACATAATGCAGGGATGTATCCTGCAATCTGCTGCTCTGCTCACCGTTACATAGAAATGTGCATAAAAAGTTTTATATTATTTATACTGTTAATAAGTTACATCCTGTATTATACTCCAGAGCTGCACTCACTATTCTGCTGGTGCAGTCACTGTGTACATACATTACATTACTGATCCTGAGTTACCTCCTGTATTATACCCCAGAGTTGCACTCACTATTCTGCTGGTGCAATCACTGTGTACATACATTACATTACTGATCCTGAGTTACATCCTGTATTATACCCCAGAGCTGCACTCACTATTCTGCTGGTGCAGTCACTGTGTACATACATTACATTACTGATCCTGAGTTACATCCTGTATTATACTCCAGAGCGGCACTCACTATTCTGCTGGTGCAGTCACTGTGTACATACATTACATTACTGATCCTGAGTTACATCTTGTATTATACCCCAGAGCTGCACTCATTATTCTGCTGGTGCAGTCACTGTGTACATACATTACATTACTGATCCTGAGTTACATGCTGTATTATACACCAGAGCTGAACTCACTATTCTGCTGGTGCAGTCACTGTGTACATACATTACATTACTGATCCTGAGTTACCTCCTGTATTATACTCTAGAGCTGCACTCACTATTCTGCTGGTGCAGTCACTGTGTACATACATTACATTACTGATCCTGAGTTATATCCTGTATTATACTCCATAGCTGCACTCACTATTCAGCTGGTGCAGTTACTGTGTACATACATTACATTACTGATCCTGAGTTACATCCTGTATTATACTCTAGAGCTGCACTCACTATTCTGCTGGTGCAGTCACTGTGTACATACATTACATTACTGATCCTGAGTTACCTCCTGTATTGTACCCCAGAGCTGCGCTCACTATTCTGCTGGTGCAGTCACTGTGTACATACATTACATTACTGATCCTGAGTTACATCTTGTATTATACCCCAGAGCTGCACTCATTATTCTGCTGGTGCAGTCACTGTGTACATACATTACATTACTGATCCTGAGTTACATGCTGTATTATACACCAGAGCTGAACTCACTATTCTGCTGGTGCAGTCACTGTGTACATACATTACATTACTGATCCTGAGTTACCTCCTGTATTATACTCTAGAGCTGCACTCACTATTCTGCTGGTGCAGTCACTGTGTACATACATTACATTACTGATCCTGAGTTATATCCTGTATTATACTCCATAGCTGCACTCACTATTCAGCTGGTGCAGTTACTGTGTACATACATTACATTACTGATCCTGAGTTACATCCTGTATTATACTCTAGAGCTGCACTCACTATTCTGCTGGTGCAGTCACTGTGTACATACATTACATTACTGATCCTGAGTTACCTCCTGTATTGTACCCCAGAGCTGCGCTCACTATTCTGCTGGTGCAGTCACTGTGTACATACATTACATTACTGATCCTGAGTTACCTCCTATATTACACCCCAGAGCTGCGCTCACTATTCTGCTGGTGCAGTCACTGTGTACATACATTACATTACTGATCCTGAGTTACCTCCTGTATTATACTCCAGAGCTGCACTCACTATTCTGCTGGTGCAGTCACTGTGTACATACATTACTGATCCTGAGTTACATCCTGTATTATACTCCAGAGCTGCACTCATTATTCTGCTGGTGCAGTCACTGTGTACATACATTACTGATCCTGAGTTACCTCCTGTATTATACTCCAGAGCTGCACTCACTATTCTGCTGGTGCAGTCACTGTGTACATACATTACTGATCCTGAGTTACATCCTGTATTATACTCCAGAGCTGCACTCACTATTCTGCTGGTGCAGTCACTGTGTACATACATTACTGATCCTGAGTTACATCCTGTATTATACTCTAGAGCTCCACTCACTATTCTGCTGGTGCAGTCACTGTGTTCATACATTACATTACTGATCCTGAGTTACATCCTGTATTATACTCCAGAGCTGCACTCACTATTCTGCTGGTGCAGTCACTGTGTACATACATTACATTACTGATCCTGAGTTACATCCTGTATTATACTCCAGAGCTGCACTCACTATTCTGCTGGTGCAGTCACTGTGTACATACATTACATTACTGATCCTGAGTTACATCCTGTATTATACTCCAGAGCTGCACTCACTATTCTACTGGTGCAGTCACTGTGTACATACATTACATTACTGATCCTGAGTTACATCCTGTATTATACCCCAGAGCTGCACTCACTATTCTACTGGTGCAGTCACTGTGTAGATACATTACATTACTGATCCTGAGTTACCTCCTGTATTATACTCCAGAGCTGCACTCACTATTCTGCTGGTGCAGTCACTGTGTACATACATTACATTACTGATCCTGAGTTACATCCTGTATTATACCCCAGAGCTGCACTCACTATTCTGCTGGTGCAGTCACTGTGTACATACATTACATTACTGATCCTGAGTTACCTTCTGTATTATACCCCAGAGCTGCACTCACTATTCTGCTGGTGCAGTCACTGTGTACATACATTACATTACTGATCCTGAGTTACATCCTGTATTATACTCCAGAGCTGCACTCACTATTCTGCTGATGCAGTCACTGTGTACATACATTACATTACTGATCCGTTATTTACATCCTGCATTATACTCCAGAGCTGCACTCACTATTCTGCTGGTGGCGTCACTGTGTACATACATTACATTACTGATCCTGAGTTACCTCCTGTATTATACCCCAGAGCTGCGCTCCCTATTCTGCTGGTGCAGCTGTTGTTGCCTCCTGTAATTAATGCCGTGTTGCTCCCCATGTCTCTGCTGTGGGCGTCTGATTCACGGCCTCTCTTACAGCAGCTGCCATTTAGGACTCAGCAAAACAAAAAGATTAGTTGCTCATTAGCTGCTGCCCGGAGTTACTAAGGTGTTTGTACAGAAGGCCATAAACTAATGATGCCGCTACCTGAACTGCGAGGCCTCGGCCATAATCCCATTAATCAGGACCCTGCACTGGGGCTGAAATTGAATCTCTTTCCACCGAGCGCCTCATCCCTTAATTAGAGAAGATGGCTCTGAGGACTCATCATCTCGTTACCAGCAGCATTAGCCCCGGTGACTGGAGAAGGTTTTGTGTTTTTTGTCCTGTTGACGTGAGAATTTGCAGGAATCCGTCATAGACATCACTGATGTATCTCAGCCCGGAACATCTGAGACACATTTATCTTCATGGCCGAATGGGAAGATCCCGCGCTTCATTTGTGCTCGTTTTCGTGTTTTTCGCACACTATGAAGTATGCAGGGTCACGGGCGTAAGAATTATTTGTATACACTACAAGTACGGTCACCAGTTACTGAAAATGAGCAGAATTTCCCACAGTGAAGCGTTCTGGTTGCAATTTATGGAATAATCTAGAGTCATTGGGGCTGTAAGAGAGACTGGCAGCGAATCCGGGGAAAATGATATGCAAATGACATTCTCCAAAAGTAAAATGTCCGGGTTTATGGTGACGGCGTGAACCACACTTTGGGTCAATTTTTTTTCAAGGAAATAAAGGCGATAGTGGAGTATATTTGGTGCATTTTGAGTTTTAATACTGTGAATGTGAAAACTGCTCAGTTTCTTCTTCTACCTTTGCCTAAAATACATCTTTTTCTCGAGACTGCTCCACTTTTTCCATCATTTTTCAAATTTGAAAAGTCCCAATTTCTTTGTGCAGAACTATCCCAGGTAACAATGTAACTTTCTGAAAAGTTTCATTTCATGCAAAAATTTGGCATAAAGTTTGATAAATGACACCTTAAAGATGGGATTTTGAGAATTCAGAGCTCTAAAGGGATGTTTCTGTTTCTGCTTAACAGCAAAAATAAAGCAAAAAGTGGAGGGTTGTATGGGGTGAGGACGCATCGTGTGGCGGAGCAGCACTGGGTTGTATAGGGCGAGGACGCATCGTGTGGTGGAGCATCGCTGGGTTGTATGGGGCGAGGACGCATCGTGTGTGAGAGCATCACTGGGTTGTATGGGGCGAGGACGCATCATGTGGCGGAGCATCGCTGGGTTGTATGGGGCGAGGACGCATTGTGTGGCGGAGCAGCACTGGGTTGTATGGGGCGAGGACGCATCGTGTGGCGGAGCATCGCTGGGTTGTATGGGGCGAGGATGCATCGTGTGGCGGAGCAGCACTGGGTTGTATGGGGCGAGGATGCATCATGTGGCGGAGCATCGCTGAGTTGTATAGGGCGAGGACACGTCATTTGGCGGAGCATCGCTGAGTTGTATGGGGCGAGGACGCATCGTGTGGCGGAGCAGCACTGGGTTGTATGGGGTGAGGACGCATCATGTGGCGGAGCATCGCTGAGTTGTATAGGGCGAGGACACGTCATGTGGCGGAGCAGCACTGGGTTGTATGGGGTGAGGACGCATCGTGTGTGGGAGCATTGCTGAGTTGTATGGGGCGAGGACGCATCATGTGGCGGAGCATCGCTGAGTTGTATGGGGCGAGGACGCATCGTGTGGCGGAGCATCGCTGGGTTGTATGGGGCGAGGACGCATCGTGTGGCGGAGCATCGCTGGGTTGTATGGGGCGAGGACGCATCGTGTGGCGGAGCATCACTGGGTTGTATGGGGCGAGGACGCATCGTGTGGCAGAGCATCGCTGAGTTGTATGAGGCGAGGACGCATCGTGTGGCGGAGCATCGCTGAGTTGTATGGGGCGAGGACACGTCATGTGGCGGAGCATCGCTGAGTTGTATGGGGCGAGGACACATCCTGTGGCGGAGCATCGCTGAGTTGTATGGGGCGAGGACACGTCATGTGGCGGAGCATCGCTGAGTTGTATGAGGCGAGGACGCATCATGTGGCGGAGCATCGTTGAGTTGTATGGGGCGAGGACGCATCGTGTGGTGGAGCACCGCTGGGTTGTATGGGGCGAGGACGCATCGTGTGTGAGAGCATCACTGGGTTGTATGGGGCGAGGACGCATCATGTGGCGGAGCATCGCTGGGTTGTATGGGGCGAGGACGCATCGTGTGGCAGAGCAGCACTGGGTTGTATGGGGCGAGGACGCATCGTGTGGCGGAGCATCGCTGGGTTGTATGGGGCGAGGATGCCTCGTGTGGCGGAGCAGCACTGGGTTGTATGGGGCGAGGATGCATCATGTGGCGGAGCATCGCTGAGTTGTATAGGGCGAGGACACGTCATTTGGCGGAGCATCGCTGAGTTGTATGGGGCGAGGACGCATCGTGTGGCGGAGCAGCACTGGGTTGTATGGGGTGAGGACGCATCATGTGGCGGAGCATCGCTGAGTTGTATAGGGCGAGGACACGTCATGTGGCGGAGCAGCACTGGGTTGTATGGGGTGAGGACGCATCGTGTGTGGGAGCATCGCTGAGTTGTATGGGGCGAGGACGCATCATGTGGCGGAGCATCGCTGAGTTGTATGGGGCGAGGACGCATCATGTGGCGGAGAATCGTGGGTTGTATGGGGCGAGGACGCATCGTGTAGCGGAGCATCGCTGGGTTGTATGGGGCGAGGATGCATCGTGTGGCGGAGCATCGCTGAGTTGTATGGGGCGAGGACACGTCATGTGGTGGAGCATCGCTGAGTTGTATGGGGCAAGGACGCATCATGTGGCGGAGCATCGCTGAGTTGTATGGGGCGAGGATGCATCATGTGGCAGAGCATCGCTGAGTTGTATGGGGCGAGGACGCATCATGTGGCGGAGCATCGCTGAGTTGTATGGGGCGAGGATGCATCGTGTGGCGGAGCATCGCTGGGTTGTATGGGGCAAGGATGCATCGTGTGGCAGAGCATCGCTGGGTTGTATGGGGCGAGGACGCATCGTGTGGCGGAGCATCGCTGGGTTGTATGGGGCAAGGACGCATTGTGTGGCGGAGCATCGCTGGGTTGTTTGGGGCGAGGACGCATCGTGTCACGGGGCATCACTGGGTTGTATGGGTCGAGGACACATCATGTGGCGGAAAATCGCTGGGTTGTATGGGGCTAGGACCCATCGTGGGACGGAGCATCGCTTGTGCGGATAACCAAGTGCATCCGGTAGTAGATTGAAGTGTGCACGACTCTCTGAGGAGTGGAGCACACAAACACGATGCAAAAGTGAGTACTTGTAGTGAATATGGTGGACCTGTGCTTCACCATTGATCTCGGCAGGGCCCACCTGAGGATTCTTTGGATATCCGGGGGGCCAGTCCGTCCCTGGGCGAGGTCATTTGCAGCCACCGAATGGCACTTTGATACTCAGTAATACTTGTGTCACAGAAATAAGTTTGACTTTGCTACTTTTTTGGAATATTTCCATCCCTTGGCACAAAGCTTGACCTTGTTCTCTGAGAGTCCAGATCTTTAGGCTCCTCAAAAATGAAGGGCGAACCCGGCCAAAACCTAATCATCCTGACATTCCTGTGTGCGTCCTCCTCTATCATCGCACACATCCCTGAATTCCTCGTTCCTCAGACCACACACTATCAGCCCATTATCCCCGTCCAAAATAAAGTCATGTAAAAATAGCCGAGGTCACCTGTCCATGATGTGATCTCCCAAACGGAAGCTCTGAAGACTCCGCTATTGTTTGCCGAAAGCCGAGAATTGGAGGAAACTTGGACATCGAACAATAGGAGTACAGTATGATATCCCATGAGATCATACGACTCGAGACTACAGAAATATGTCGGCCCACTCCACTTCCTGACAAATTGTATTTTTCATACGTTGGGTGGCAATGTCTGTAATAGGCGAATGCTTCAACCCTTCTGCATGATTATTGATCACAAATTCCTAGACCTATGTCCTGCCTTCTGCACAATACTAAGACTACAAAAAAGTCACAAAATATCCTTGCAAGGAAAGAAAGTACAGGAAAATCGTAGAGAGCGGTGTAACATTTATGCACTAAGATAAGGTCAGGTTGGTTGCTTAAAGCCCTTATATAAAGGTATTGCAGAAATAAAAGCAGGCAATCTGATTTTCCTCTATTCTGGGCCATTTTGGTTGTCTACTTGTCCTTTGACCCCTCTGACTGATTTGTGTGTTGTTTTTAGATTTTTTTTACTCCCACTAGGATATAATTGTATTCATCAAGCCAAGGTCAGCCGGAGACCTCCAGGACTCTTAACGAGACAAGCCGATAATTCCCCATAGTATATTTCCAGTAACTGCTATTTGCCAGGATAAATCTCATTTCAAAAAGTAAATTTTTTTAGTAAAGTCCAAATCCCAAACGTGATATTGTGTCCCCTTCCTGCAGTACATTATGGGAATTAGCGTTGATTGTTATTGTGCCGTGTGATGTATGATTGCAAAATGTGTTTGCCTACACGTAGAATGAGTTGGTGCGAACAGCTGAAAAGGCCGTATTGTGGGTTATTTTATATAAAAAATAAATTATTCCCACTGAACATGGACGACAAATATAGGTGGGTAAATGAGGTTGTTACATGTGCCATTGTGGGGTTTACAAAAAATAAAACAAAAAGAGACAATAATATAAAAAATCTTCATTTTTCTTTACCACTACTAAAATGGATAGCTGTGCAGCAGCTTACTGACCTCTTTATATATCCTCCATAGAACAGCACAGACTGTCCTCAGATCACCACCAGGCACATTGCACCCACTCCTACAGGGATCGCCAAGGACTTCATCCTCTCTGTGGCCAATGTCAATGTGTCCCAGGTAATGTATCCACTCGTACAGCAGATTATGTGTAGGATTAGACATCGTACCCCAATATCACGTGGATCCACTGACAATGTAAGATCTATGGGAATACATTAGACCCTAACAGATTCTATACTGGAAGTGATCTCCCGATTCTCAGAGAGTGTTTGGGCTCAAACATAGTTTTGACAAACTTTTTAAAACTTTAAATATTTAAAAAAAAAACAAACAAATAAAATTCTTTTAAAAGTTAAAATATTGTGTACCGCCATTTTCTAAGTATAGACTATATGCCAGTAGTGGAGTTTGCATTTCACATAGTCAATGTTTCCATATCTTAGCGCATTAGTTTATATGTATATATACAGTTATAGCCGAAAGTGTTGGCACCCTTGATATTGTTCCAGAAAATTATTGCAATTCCACATGTTTTGTTATACACACGTTTCCTTTATGTGTATATTGAAACACAAAAAAAAAAATAAGGAAAAAAAATGCAAATTGCAGATCATTTCACACAAAACCCCAAAAATGGGCCGGACAAAATTATTGGCACCCTCAACTTAATATTTGGTTGCACCCTTTGGAATAAATAACTGCAATCAATGGCTTCCTATAACCATCATCAGCTTCTTACTCCTCTCAGCTGGAATTCTGGATGACTCTTCTTACAAACCGCTCTTGGTCTTTCACATGTGAAGTCGTCTTCTCCCAACAGCAATTTTAAGATCTCTCTCCACAGGTGATCATTAAGATTTAGATCCGGACTCATTGCCGACACTTCGGTACTCTCCATCGCTTTGTTTCCATCCATTTCTGGGGGCTTCTTGAAGTGTGTTCGCAGGAAGACCCATGACTTAGGACGCAAGCGCAGCTTTCTGACACTGGACATTACATTGCAGTCCAAAATCCTTTGGAAATCTTCAGATTTCATGATGCTTTGCACACAGTCAAGGCAACCAGTGCCAGAGGCAACAAAGCAACCCCAAAACATCTGTGAGCCTCCACCATATCTGACTGTAGGTACTGTGTTCTTTCCTTTGTAGGCTTCATTCCATTTTCGGTAAACAGTAGAATGATGTGCTTTACTAAAAAGCTCTATCTTGGTCTCATCTGTCCACAAGGCGCTTTCCCAGAAGGATTTTGGCCTACTCACATTTTGGCAAACTGCAGTCTCAATTTTTTATGTCTTTGTTTCAGCAGTGGGGTCCTCCTGGGTCTCCTGCCATAGTGTTTCATTTAATTTACATGTGGACAGATACTTCACACGGACACTGATCCACCCTGAGCCTGCAGGACAGCTTGGATTTCTTTGGAACTTGATTGGGGCTTATCCACCATCCGGACTATGATGCATTACATCCTTGCATCAATTACTCTCTGTCGTCCACGCCCAGGGAGATTAGCTACAGTGCCATGGTTTCTAAACTTCTTGATTATGTTGCTGACTGTGGACAAAGGAACATCAAGATCTCTGGAGACGGCCTTGTAACCTTGAGATTGCGGATATTGTTCAACAATTTTGGTTCTCAAGTCCTCAGACAGTTTTCTTCTCCTCTTTCTGTTCTCCATGCTTAGCGTGGCACACACAGACACACAAAGCAAAGATTGAGGCAACTTCTCCCCTGTTTATCTGGTTTTACGTGTGATTTTCTTATTGCCCACACCTGTTACTTGCCACAGGTGAGTGTGAACGAGCATCATATGCTGCAAACAAAGTTGTCTATCCACAATTTGGAATGGTGCCTGCAATCTTGTCCAGACCATTCTGGAGGTTTTGCGTGAAATTATGTCCAATTTGCCTTTTTTTTTTCTCTTTTTTTGTTGTACAAAAATAAACATTTGTATAACTAAACAATTAAGTGTAATAATTTTTGGGGAGAAATACTTCACTTTCTGCCATGACTGTTTATATGCCAGTGACTGCCCAATCATTTATTGCATATTAATGCCGCCATGTGTCACACACAAAGCACGTGCACCCTGCAGAGATCGCCGTGATCTGGAGGTTCCCACAAGTATAAGGACAGATATAAAATAATGCAGAGCAGAGTAATCTCAGGACCCAGCTGGACCCGGACGGTATAAATATGGCGGCGCTGTAGACCCGGCAGATGTTTCCTATGTCTCTCACCCTCTAGGATCTCGCCTTGGAATGTGACTTTGGAGCAGAACAGACTTTCCCGGCCAGATGGTTAAATTCCACGTCCGTCCTGTGCAGCAGCATCCTGGTGAGTAGAATGACCATCTATATGTGACGGGGGTCCGGCTGCAGTGTCACCCTGTGCGTGCCGCAGACTATAGCATGCACACTGCCCCCATTGGGCATCCAGGACTGTAATAATGATCGTCCTTCATGGATATAACATGTGTCCAGTCAATGCAAAATCTGAGCGAGACCCCCCCCCGCTGCAGACCTCAATCACCTGGGCCTGGGTACCACTGCAAATCCTGCTCCCCAGACACCCATTCAATATAATGGAGCAAGGGCACTGCATGCAAAAGTATTGGATCCCCCTCTCCAGACACAGGGCATCCTTAGTTATTGCACGTTTTTGGTCTAGAGGTCAACGTTTGGGGTCAGTGCAGCACTACACGTCTGTCTCCAGGACCCTGATCCACCATTGTATTCCTCCCACCAGCTCCACACGTCGGAGAACAGCCAGAAATTCCAGGTGAATTTGCAGCTAATGGACCATTCTGGACAATTTCTCGACAATCCGGACATGCTGACTGGTGAGTTAATGACATTTATTGCACTTATTATGCCGTAGATTAGGTTTATTGTATAGTTTACCATAGTTTTATCACATATGGAGGATGGAGTAATAACATAAAACGTCTTAAGGGATTGGATGAAATTTAAAGGGCAACTCCAGAGAGCATTAATATTAACACAAATGATATAGTAATCAACCCTAAGATGTATAGTGAAGATTTTTTTTAAATAAAATTTTGCAAATTTAGTATTTTTTTCACCAATTACTATGCAGAGATTTTCTTGCTGGGAGGAGCTTTGTCTTGTGCTCATTGTCGCCCTCTGCAGATGTTCTTGTGTATTTCCTAGGGCAGGAGTGACAGGACAGTTTTTATGTGATATATACTATATACAAGAAGACAGCTCGGGATGATAACAGGCTGCGAAGTTTGGCCCACGTTCCTTTACCAACTCATCAAATCCTTCCACTACAAAGACTCAGAGCGGTTTATCTGTGTGGGAGGATGAGTCGGTAGTTCAGGCTTTTGTGAAGTCTGATCATTTTTTACGCCTCTGTACAGACAAGGGGGTGAACTTTACAGTAAACACGTAGGATATATGGTCTGCACGGTGACCCCCGGGCGGACAGTCTGCAGGGAAGAAGAGCAGGCGCAGGGTAAAAGTTTGGAAAAAGTTTTTGCAAGTTATGATAACTGGAGTTACAAAGTTGTTACATTCATTGTTTTTTTTTCTCCTATGTTGTCTCATTCTCGCCTTATCTTTTCTTCTTATAATATACGGTAAATCAATACAAATATTTGAAACCAAAATATGTGCGAGAAAGTATAATGCAACATTGTATTCCAACAACGATCCGTATTTACATGTTCCCAACAAAGACCTTTATCGTAATCTACTCGTAAAGTGGGAATCCCATTGTTTCATTCTCCGGTCACTCCCAGAGCTGCATTCACAATTCTTCTTATATTCGTCAGTTCTAATGTGATTGGAGCTAGGAACTAAACATGGGCAAGATGGTGGACGCAAAAAGTTACATTGTGATAATATTGTATCTAGATGAGTAAAATTATATTTAAAGGGGAACTTACATTTGCAAAGTGGCCATCACCTTTAAATTCAATGCACGTTACATGCAATTTGGCTATGATACAGGTTGGCACCCAGCTTTCTCAGATCTCCCCATGACGACAAACTTCGAAGGTTCGGAGAGGAGTTGCCCTTTAAAGTGAACCTGATGGTACATTTCTGGAAGTATTGATACGGCTTTATAGGATCCTGTCCCCTAATAAAAATGATTTTTTTTTTGCAGAGATCCATAAGAAGTCATTCAATATGCAAATCAGACTGGAAGTGCACTGGGGGCGTGTTCAAGAAGAAGTCTTTGTTGTTTGTAACACGCCCCCGTGCACTTCCATCGTGATTTCCATACAACTTCTGTGCTGGATTTCTCATGACTGGTACAAAAAAGGAGTTTTTTTCGGAGACCGGATCCTATCCAGCCGTTCCTATACTCCGATATCCAATAAATGTAGAGATACATTTTCTTTTTACGGACACGTGGTCCCGTCTTTTGTCTCGTAGTTGAAGTCTATAACTGCGGGTCAGAAACCACGGACTGCTCCCGATGTCTCGGCCGGACAGATTTAGGACACCTGTGCACCTGGAGTGACAGCAGCGCCTCCTGCAGGCTGAACAGTGAACTGCTGCCCATCCAGAGCTCCTGCCCGTCCCCGGAGATCAGGAAGGTAGCACCGGCTGCATATTTATGGAATGAGGCCACTGCAATGTGATGTTTGCTCCATGTAAAATGCCTCATTATTAGAATTACCAGAGCCGGCTCATAAATATGGAGACAATACCAGGGGCCCCGGGGATCCGTTCTGCAGCTCATGTCATTTTAATAACGTGGTTTGCTCATTTGCTTCCCTTTGCAGATAGAGCCGGTGAGCGGCCCCCTGCTCGGAGGCACCATGCTCACCGTACAGGGGCGCAATCTCGGCAGTCGCTTCAGTGACATTACTGACAAGGTGAAGATCGGAGACGTTCCGTGTTTCCCCGTCATGGAGAGATATCTGGTGTCTGAAGAGTGAGTGCACAACAGTCAGAAGTCTAGGACACTAGCTCCTGAGATCTCTCCTACTGACAACCATTCCACGATGCAGTGGTTGTCAGCAATGCTGAACATTACCTGTGTATCGGGGTCTCCTTCCTGGCAAGATTTGGGGTCCTAGATCATAGCCACCCACAATAAGCCAATATGTCTGCCATCATGGAGCATGTCACCCAGCTCTCCCAGACTCCAGATAGGCAAATCTGCCCAGACATATAGTGATGAATTCTCTGCCACCATGTAACTTCATAACAAGGCAGAATACTGGGAAAGCTGAGTGATAATCCCTATAAAGATAAGCTTTAATGTTTAAATGCCTGATAACAGCAGACAATAGCATGCCATCACGTAGAGTAAAAGCTTGGACATCTTTTATCCTTCTCAGTCATCATGTCGATATATGTACTGTAGCTTACCATTGTATCAGCTTTACATGGCGGTGGTATATGGATACATTGTATACATTAGTGTTCTTTACATCCAGGATTGTGTGTGTGACCGGAGAGGCTCCCGCAGAGCTCAGCGACTGGGTGTCCGTGGACATCAATGGGAGAGGGCGATCTAAGGAGAAATATTCCTTTATGGTAAGTATCACCTGGTATCAAACATGTGGCAGCGTATCCACATACAGGAGCAGGAATAGACTAACTGCCGGAGAAGCCACCATGGTGGCCGGGAGGATCGGAATAGACTAACTGCCGGAGAAGCCGCCATGGTGGTCGGGAGGACGGAATAGACTAACTGCCGGAGAAGCCGCCATGGTAGTCGGGAGGATCGGGATAGACTAACTGCCAGAGAAGCCGCCATGGTGGTCGGGAGGACGGAATAGACTAACTGCCGGAGAAGCCGCCATGGTGGTCGGGAGGATCGGGATAGACTAACTGCCAGAGAAGCCGCCATGGTGGTCGGGAGGACGGAATAGACTAACTGCCGGAGAAGCCGCCATGGTGGCCGGCAGGATTGGGATAAACTAACGGCCGGAGCAGCCGCCATGGTAGTCAGGAGGATTGGGATAGAGTAACTGCCAGAGAAGCCGCCATGGTGGTCGGGAGGATCGGGATAGACTAACTGCCGGAGAAGCCACCATGGTGGTCGGGAGGACAGAATAGACTAACTGCCGGAGAAGCCGCCATGGTGGTCGGGAGGATCGGAATAGACTAACTGCCGGAGAAGCCGCCATGGTGGTCGGGAGGATCGGGATAGACTAACTGCCAGAGAAGCCGCCATGGTGGCCGGGAGGATCGGAATAGACTAACTGCCGGAGAAGCCGCCATGGTGGTCGGGAGGACGGAATAGACTAACTGCCGGAGAAGCCGCCATGGTGGTCGGGAGGATTGGGATAGACTAACTGCCAGAGCATCCGCCATGGTAGCCGGGAGGATTGGAATAGACTAACAGCCAGAGAAGCCGCCATGGTGGCCGGGAGGATTGGGATAGACTAACTGCCAGAGAAGCCGCCATGGTGGCCGGGAGGATTGGGATAGACTAACAGCCAGAGAAGCCGCCATGGTGGCCGGGAGGATTGGGATAGACTAACAGCCAGAGAAGCCGCCATGGTGGCCGGGAGGATTGGAATAGACTAACTGCTGGAGCATCCGCCATGGTGGCCGGGAGGATCGGAATAGACTAACTGCTGGAGCATCCGCCATGGTGGCCGAGAGGATCGGGATAGACTAAATGCCGGAGAAGCCGCCATGGTGGCCGGGAGGATGGGGATAGACTAACTGCCGGAGCAGCCACCATGGTGGCCGATAGGATCGGCCACCGCTCCAAGATGAGGGACAGGTAGCGAGGGTGCAGAGCGATGGATAGAGGAAGGCAGAGCGGGCGAGAGAAGAACATGATTAGACATTTCCAATCTTCATCTCATTTGCCATTATGATGGTCAGAATGTCAGAGTGTGACCCCGTTATTTATGGGGCCCCTGATCATGTGGAGATCTAATACTCCTCTCTCAGATCTTTCCTTACTTTGGGTCTTTGCAGTTACCGGAAGTCTTCAGCCTGACTCCAAATCTTGGCCCGAGAGCTGGAGGAACGAAGATCACCATATCCGGCACACATCTAGACATCGGAGGAGCGGTCCGCGTTCTGTTCAATGAGTCCCTGGACTGCGGAGACCTTATGTGAGTCACACAGTGTAGTGATAATTGCAGAATATACGCTTCTGTCTTGTGTTTTTACAGAAGTCTCCTTTGAGGCCACTTCCAGAATTCTTGATATCTCTGTGTCCTTATTCTCAATGGTTTCTACTTAACCTATTAGTGACCTCTGGTTGATCCTCTCACACTCAGGAGCACCTTTAACAGAGACAACCCATTGATCTGAATGGACACGGTGTAATACCTTGTTTCTTTTCTAGGGGTGCTGCAGGGAATTTGAGCACTTACTTGCAAATTTCCCAATAGATCACAGCTTTTTGCCAAGCACTGTATCAAGAAACCTGTCCAACAAGTAGGTTTAGTCCAAATCGGAAGACCCCTTTATTGTATTTTCCTTTCTTTATAGGCGAACGGAGAGCAGTATCCGCTGCACGGCTCCAGCAATGAAGGCCATTCCCACCCAGAGCGTCAGCATCTGTGTCCAGTTTGAGCAAAAGTCGTGTCTGAATGGCAACCTCACATTTCAGTACAAGGAAAACCCGGTGATCAGAAATATGGAGCCGAGGAGCAGTCACATGAGGTATGGATGCCCCCCAGGGTCATGAAGACCCTTATAAGACAGTCTGGAGGTCCCTGGTCATCATGGCAGTAGTGAACGCTTGCACACCTAAAATGTCTATGTCGCCCGCAGTGGTGGCCGAGTCATCACATTGACGGGAGAAAGATTCGATATGGTGCAAGATATGAAGATGAAGATCAGAGATCACAAGGGAGGACTAATGGTGAGATATCTTATTACCTATTTGGCGCACAACCATAAGAATAAAAAAAATGACTGCTATATTCCAAAAACAGCGCCACACCCGTTTGCAGGCTGTGTGCGGTATTGCACTTCATCGCCATTCATTTCAGTGGAGCTGAGTTGCAATATCAACGTCAACCTATAGACAGGTGTGGCGCTGTTTTTGGAAGAACTATAAGTTTAAGGAGCCAATCGTGACCCTTAGATTTCTCCTAGAATTGCTCCGTTCTCAGCGATGTCGTGATCACCTGCCCTTCCCCCACGGCCCCAAACTCCACCCTGGAGAGGAGAAACGTCAGCGTTGGGTTCTACATCAATGGTGTCTATGTGTCCGGTGATAGAAGCGACCTTGATGGTGACCCGTCCGCGGAGGAACATTCAGACGACAGGTTCATCCTGGAGTATCAGCCCGATCCAATGTTCTTCACCGCCAAGAAGGAGAAGTTGATCAAGCACCACGTCGGGGAGCCGCTGACTCTGGTGATACATGTAAGGAATCGCCCTTCATCCCACCATCGTGGTCGCCCCCCCAAACCGACCAGTCACAGCTCGGCGGGACGCTGACATAACCAGGTGACTATGATGTCTTACAGAAGGAACACGACGACCTCGGGCTGAGGGTGGATGAATATCAGGTGAAGGTCGGGCACATTCCCTGCGAGCTCATCGTCTTTAATGACAAGGTCATCCACTGCAGCATCAACGAGTCGCTCACGTCATCCGACCACTACCTGCCGGTCACGGTAAGTCATCCGACCACTACCTGCAGGTCACGGTAAGTCATCCGACCACTACCTGCCGGTCACGGTAAGTCATCCGACCACTACCTGCCCGTCACGGTAAGTCATCCGACCACTACCTGCCGGTCACGGTAAGTCATCCGACCACTACCTGCCGGTCACAGTAAGTCATCCGACCACTACCTGCCGGTCACGGTAAGTCATCCGACCACTACCTGCCGGTCACGGTAAGTCATCCGACCACTACCTGCCGGTCACGGTAAGTCATCAGACCACTACCTGCCGGTCACGGTAAGTCATCCGACCACTACCTGCCGGTCACGGTAAGTCATCCGACCACTACCTGCCGGTCACGGTAAGTCCTACCGGGCATCAGCTGCGGGCTCAGCCTCTTGGCATTCACCATATGTCCTGACTTTTAAGGGACATACACCATCTTTTTACTCTTTAGGGTTAATAAAGGAGGTCTCTACTATTTGGGGTCTTCAACTGTAACCTGTAAAGTGTGAAGCGTCCTCTGTCTTTGTCCTGTCCGGCATTACATAGACGTCCCCTGAGATTTGTGTAATTCTTCATCCCACCTGTGGGGGCGCCGCAGTGAAAAGGAACATTTCCTCCCGATCACTGAAGTCGCGTTATGATCGCTTATTGTCCAAAGCGGGGAACTTCTATAATATCTACAATCACATCATTGAAGAACCTCTTAATATCTTATTATGGAATTCTTAAAGGGATCCTCCAAACTTTTCTTATAATAAATGTATGGCCCATATGTGCTATACAAAAAGAAATGGCAGAAAGTCCCCCAGAGATCCTCTGCTGCTCCTCAGAGGCTCCTTCTGTTTTGGCCTGGTTAGCAGTGATGCATTGCCTCCGATTGGCTGCAGCGGTCATGTGCTGCAAAAGAAGAAGAGGGAATCACCCAGAGACCATGAGGACAGAAGAGCTGGGTGACTATGTGCTTTTTTCTTTTTTGATAGCGCGCTGGGGCCATAGGTTTGTTTATATGCAGAATCCCTCTAACGGGTAGAGGTCCCTAATTCGGGACCCCCTCTACTAGGCAAAGCGGAGAGAGGCTACAAAGAGCTTTGTGGGATGCAGCAAGTCCATAAATTACACAATGAGCTTATTGATTTTAAAGTGGACAGTGTAAAGCCTCAATTCTCCTGCGGGGGCAGTGCAGGGAATGTGAGCACCTGCTGCCAGATCACGACTGATCCAGTTCCAGTAATGAGTCCATGACTAATCCAGGACTAGACCAGTCATGTGATAACGGTCCCCATACACATTAGATCGGCCGGACCCGCTGATACCGGTGGTCTCAGCCGACAGTCCCATGTATTTGGGGTCCTCTGAATCTCTGCTGGCAGATGATGCCGGGGGGAGATAAGGATCCGACATGTCTGATTTTGGACTCCTGATCCTTTACTCTGGCAGCGCCTCTCCTAGAGAACGCGGGAACCCTCCTGTGCATGGGGCTGACAGCCATGCATTGTGTATGGGGCCCCCCAGCCACGGTGGCCGCTGCCCCCATAATATCGGGTTATCCAGCCGGTCTGTTACGCAATCGTCCCTTGTCTCATAGTGACCCATCTGCAGATTTACACGCGGGTCACATGCTGTCAGACCACAACCCTCATCATCATGAGAATAATCCTTGTTCTCTATTCTTGGCACCAAGTCTCCCAGAAATGAGCGGCATTCACTGCTGTCTGGTCAGATGACGGATGAACGTTACTGCGAGAGACTGGCCAAAATCCCCTAGAATAACCCAGAAATCCCCTGGTAGCCGGAGACCATCGTGTCCACGGGGGAACTGATAGATTTGTGGGTTTTAAAGGGTCACTTCTGAAGGGGGCGGCCAGGAAGGACATTATTCAGGCCCATGTGGCGGCATTTCGTTCTGGAGTTTATTCAAGTGAATGAGTTATAGGGGCTGATACTTAGTAATCAGGATAGTGATCAATGTATGACGGCCGGGGGTCCGACCGCCGGATGCAGGTTATTGCTATATACAGATCCCGATGCAGATTATTGCTATATGCAGATTATTGCCATATGCAGATTATTGCTATATGCAGATTATTGCCATATGCAGATTATTGTTATATGCAGATTATTGCTATATGCAGATTATTGCAATATGCAGATTATTGCTATATGCAGATTATTGCTATATGCAGATTATTGTTATATGCAGATTATTGTTATATGCAGATTATTGCTATATGCAGATGATTGCTATATGCAGATTATTGTTATATGCAGATTATTGCCATATGCAGACTATTGTTATATGCAGATTATTGCTATATGCAGATGATTGCTATATGCAGATTATTGTTATATGCAGATTATTGCCATATGCAGATTATTGTTATATGCAGATTATTGCTATATGCAGATGATTGCTATATGCAGATTATTGTTATATGCAGATTATTGTTATATGCAGATTATTGCTATATGCAGATTATTGCCATATGCAGATTATTGCTATATGCAGATTATTGCCATGTGCAGATTATTGTTATATGCAGATTATTGCTATATGCAGATTATTGTTATATGCAGATTATTGCTATATGCAGATTATTGTTATATGCAGATTATTGTTATATGCAGATTATTGCTATATACAGATCCCGATGCAGATTATTGCTATATACAGATCGCGATGCAGATTATTGCTATATGCAGATTATTGTTATATGCAGATTATTACTATATACAGATCACGATGCAGATTATTGCTATATGCAGACTATTGTTATATGCAGATTATTGCTATATGCAGATGATTGCTATATGCAGATTATTGTTATATGCAGATTATTGCCATATGCAGACTATTGTTATATGCAGATTATTGTTATATGCAGATTATTGTTATATGCAGATTATTGCTATATGCAGATTATTGTTATATGCAGATTATTGCAATATGCAGATTATTGTTATATGCAGATTATTGCCATATGCAGACTATTGTTATATGCAGATTATTGCCATATGCAGATTATTTCCATATGCAGATTATTGCCATATGCAGATTATTACTGTATGCAGATTACTGTTATATGCAGATTATTGCCATATGCAGATTATTACTGTATGCAGATTACTGTTATATGCAGATTATTGTTATATGCAGATTATTGCCATATGCAGATTATTGGTATACGCAGATTATTGTTATATGCAGATTATTACTATATACAGATCACGATGCAGACTATTGTTATATGCAGATTATTGCCATATGCAGATTATTGCAATATGCAGATTATTGTTATATGCAGATTATTTGTATATGCAGATTACTGTTATATGCAGATTATTGCCATATGCAGATTATTGCTATATGCAGATTATTGCCATATGCAGATTATTACTGTATGCAGATTACTGTTATATGCAGATTATTGCCATATGCAGATTATTACTGTATGCAGATTACTGTTATATGCAGATTATTGTTATATGCAGATTATTGCCATATGCAGATTATTGGTATATGCAGACTATTGCTATATGCAGATTATTGCCATATGCAGATTATTGGTATATGCAGACTATTGCTATATGCAGATTATTGCCATATGCAGATTATTGGTATATGCAGACTATTGCTATATGCAGATTATTGCCATATGCAGATTATTGTTATATGCAGATTATTGCCATATGCAGATTATTGTTATATGCAGATTATTGCCATATGCAGATTATTGTTATATGCAGATTATTGTTATATGCAGATTATTGCCATATGCAGATTATTGGTATATGCAGACTATTGTTATATGCAGATTATTGCCATATGCAGATTATTACTGCATGCAGATTACTGTTATATGCAGATTATTACTGTATGCAGATTACTGTTATATGCAGATTATTCCTATGTGCTATGATGACAGTGACACGTTCCCTTGTGAGAACCGAGTCTGCAGCGGTGTCAGGTTGTCAGTGTGCAGCCACCTTCAGGCTGACGGACGCCGTCACTTTGTCGCCTCCTCTTCTGTGGATCCTTATTTTTTCTGTTTGTGGATGAATCTTTTCTCTTGTGTTCCGTAGATCCAAGTGGGTAAATTTAACCAGACGATCACCATGCTGCACCTGGCCGGGATCGAGACGTCCATCATCGTCTCCATCGTCGTCTTCATCATCTTGCTGCTGTTCTGTGTTGTGGGTGAGTTGTGCGCCCGGCGCTCGCGCAGCGTCCGGCCCCTCTTTCGGTGATTTTTGGGGTCGCTTGCATCACCTGATCGATGCAGTCTCAGCTGTCTCTTCTCTTCTTTTTCAGCGCTCTTTGTCTTTTGCACCAAGAGTCGCCGGGCCGAGCGCTACTGGCAGAAAACTCTGGTGCAGATGGAGGAGATGGAGTCTCAGATACGCGAGGAGATCCGGAAAGGTAAGGAAGACGCCGCATTTTGCAGCAGTGTCACCAATGAATGCACAGAAGCCACGATGCTTTACTGTAGGATCTGGATATAATTTGCAGATAAATTATTAATTTAGGCCCCAGGACTAGGGGCCCCGTTGTGGCTGGTCCTCGTTTCACCTGCGTCACGGGGTGCACGTTCTCATCTCATCTTCTAACCCCAGAATTTTTCCATTTTTCATTGCAATTATTGTGACTTTTACATCAGTAAAACTTTCCTGTTTTTCTTTTTCAAGGATTTGCTGAACTTCAGACCGACATGACCGACCTGACCAAAGAGTTAAACCGCAGCCAGGGAATCCCATTCCTGGAGTACAAACATTTTGTCACCCGGACTTTCTTTCCAAAGGTAAAGCAGCTTTAAAGAAAAAAAAAACACACAAAAAACCCTCTAACCCAGAAGTAGCTGATAACAGAGAGCAAAAGATTACATGACCTGTCCTACAATCAACTTCTTCCTAGTTTTAAAGGGGTTATCCAGGATTAGAAAGAAACATGGCTGCTTTCTTCCCATTCAATTCCATGGAGCCAAGCTGCAATACCAGATACAACCCTTGGGTGGCGCTGTTTTCATAAGTAGCATTCATATTTTTCTAAGGATGAATAACCCATATATATGGCTGATAACAGGGAAAAATAGATTGTAGGTCTTTTATTAAATAAAAAAAAAATACCTTCACGTGACAATAACTATGATACATTACAAATAAAACACAACAGAACAAAACCTATGAACAAAGCTCCAATCACAAAGAAATAAACCGGAAATGGAACCAAAATGGAGAAAGTTCATGACCTACAAAACAGGTACAAGAAAGAAAAATTCCAATAAAATAAAGACAGCAAAACTAAAAGACAACAAACAAAATACTCATAACTTACATGAATACTGTAAAAATGATAAATAATAAATAATATAAAATCATGTAAGACCCCCGGCCCAGCTTCATTCATACTACTATATACACCCCCAACTACATTCACACCGTCCTATATACAATATTATATACAATATATACACTATAAACACATTATACTAAACCGAATATTATACAACACCGCAAACACAACACAACCCTACTGGTCCCACTGCCTTACCTTACAGCCCCCCTTACACCACCACATTCACCCTACAACAAACCGAAATACAATACAGTGTACAACATTAACATTTGTTTTTTTTTTTTTTTCCTTTTTCAATTTTTATTTTATTTTATTTATTTTATTTTATTTTAAATATATATATAATCACACACCTACTCTAACGATCCCGCCACCCCAGATCCAACTCTGACCCCAAAGTTCAGGAATTATCCGAGCTAGGATCAGGCCAGATCAGTCTCTTATTACCGCCGTTGAACCCCCCAATCCCCCACCCAACCTAACTAAGACCCTCTATGACAGTGGTCCCCAACTCCAGGCCTCGAGGGCCGCCAACAGTGCAGGTTTTCAGGATTTCCTTAGTATTGCACAGGGGTTGGAATCATCACCTGTGCAGATGATCACATTACCACCGATGCAATACTAAAGAAATCCTGAAAACCTGCACTGTTGGCGGCCCTCGAGGCCTGGAGTTGGGGACCCCTGCTCTATGAGGCTGGGATCACACATGCGAGAAACACGTCCGTGTTGCTATGCGGCCGCTCTCCGCTCCACAGTGCCGGCGCCAGAGCTTGGTTTTCACATGGGAGACAGGGACGTGTTTCTCGCATGTGTGATCCCGGCCTAATACACACTATGTACAATATATACAATACACTATATACAATATATACATAAACCAACATCACAGAACACAACCTACATTCTCACCACCCGAGGCTCAAGTTCGATGCCTGCAAACCTTCTATTCAGGGAACAGAAATACAAAACAAAAGTCTAGGGTGTAAAGATATCGGCCCACCACCAGGATATAGGAGCGTTAACGGACTAAGGCACCCCGAAGGAGAAACCCCTCCAGAGATGGGCCGCCCTCCGGATATGATGAGAGTCGGGGGGGATATGATGAGAGTGGGGGGATGTGATGAGAGTGGGGGGATATGATGAGAGTCGGGGGGATATGATGAGAGTGGGGGGGATATGATGAGAGTCGGGGGGATATGATGAGAGTCAGGGATATGATGAGGGTGGGGGGATGTGATGAGAGTCGGGGGGATGTGATGAGAGTGGGGGGATGTGATGACAGTCGGGGGGGATATGATGAGAGTTGGGGGATGTGATGAGAGTGGGGGGATATGATGAGAGTGGGGGGATGTGATGAGAGTCGGGGGGATATGATGAGAGTGGGGGGATGTGATGAGAGTGGGGGGGATATGATGAGAGTCGGGGGGATATGATGAGATTGGGGGGATGTGATGAGAGTCGAGGGGATGTGATGAGAGTCGGGGGGATGTGATGAGAGTCGGGGGGGATATGATGAGAGTCGGGGGGATATGATGAGAGTTGGGGGGATATGATGAGAGTGGGGGGATGTGATGAGAGTTGGGGGGGATATGATGAGAGTGGGGGGATGTGATGACAGTCGGGGGGGGATATGATGAGAGTGGGGGGATGTGATGAGAGTCGGGGGGGATATGATGAGAGTCAGGGGGGATATGATGAGACTGGGGGGATGTGATGAGAGTTGGGATATGATGAGAGTGGGGGGATGTGATGAGAGTTGGGGGGATATGATGAGTCGGGGGGGATGTGATGAGAGTCGGGGGATATGATGAGAGTCAGGGGGGATATGATGAGAGTGGGAGGATATGATGAGAGTCGGGGGGATATGATGAGGGTGGGGGGATGTGATGAGAGTCGGGGGATGTGATGAGAGTGGGGGGATGTGATGAGAGTTGGGGGGATATGATGAGTCGGGGGGGATGTGATGAGAGTCGGGGGATATGATGAGAGTCAGGGGGGATATGATGAGAGTGGGAGGATATGATGAGAGTCGGGGGGAAATGATGAGGGTGGGGGGATGTGATGAGAGTCGGGGGATGTGATGAGAGTGGGGGGATGTGATGAGAGTCGGGGGGATATGATGAGAGTGGGAGGATATGATGAGAGTCGGGGGGATATGATGAGAGTGGGGGGTGTGATGAGAGTTGGGGGGATATGATGAGAGTCGGGGGGATATGATGAGAGTGGGGGGTGTGATGAGAGTGGGGGGTGTGATGAGAGTTGGGGGGATATGATGAGAGTGGGGGGATATGATGAGAGTGGGGGGATGTGATGAGAGTCGGGGGGGATATGATGAGAGTCAGGGGGGATATGATGAGACTGGGGGGATGTGATGAGAGTTGGGATATGATGAGAGTGGGGGAATGTGATGAGAGTTGGGGGGATATGATGAGAGTTGGGGGGATATGATGAGAGTGGGGGGATATGATGAGTCGGGGGGGATGTGATGAGAGTCGGGGGGGATATGATGAGAGTCGGGGGGGATATGATGAGAGTCGGGGGGGATATGGTGAGAGTGGGGGGATGTGATGAGAGTCGGGGGATGTGATGAGAGTTGGGGGGATATGATGAGAGTGGGGGGATATGATGAGAGTGGGGGGATATGATGAGTCGGGGGGGATGTGATGAGAGTCGGGGGATATGATGAGAGTCGGGGGGGATATGATGAGAGTCGGGGGGGATATGATGAGAGTCGGGGGGATATGATGAGAGTTGGGGGATGTGATGAGAGTGGGGGGATATGATGAGAGTCGGGGGGGATATGATGAGAGTCGGGGGGATATGATGAGAGTCGGGGGGGATATGGTGAGGGTGGGGGGATGTGATGAGAGTCGGGGGGGATATGATGAGATTGGGGGGATGTGATGAGAGTCGAGGGGATGTGATGAGAGTCGGGGGGATGTGATGAGAGTCGGGGGGGATATGATGAGAGTCGGGGGGATATGATGAGAGTGGGGGGATGTGATGAGAGTTGGGGGGGATATGATGAGAGTGGGGGGATGTGATGAGAGTCGGGGGGGGATATGATGAGAGTGGGGGGATGTGATGAGAGTCGGGGGGGATATGATGAGAGTCAGGGGGGATATGATGAGACTGGGGGGATGTGATGAGAGTTGGGATATGATGAGAGTGGGGGGATGTGATGAGAGTTGGGGGGATATGATGAGTCGGGGGGGATGTTATGAGAGTCGGATATGATGAGAGTCAGGGGGGATATGATGAGAGTGGGAGGATATGATGAGAGTCGGGGGGATATGATGAGGGTGGGGGGATGTGATGAGAGTCGGGGGATGTGATGAGAGTGGGGGGATGTGATGAGAGTTGGGGGGATATGATGAGTCGGGGGGGATGTGATGAGAGTCGGGGGATATGATGAGAGTCAGGGGGGATATGATGAGAGTGGGAGGATATGATGAGAGTCGGGGGGATATGATGAGGGTGGGGGGATGTGATGAGAGTCGGGGGATGTGATGAGAGTGGGGGGATGTGATGAGAGTCGGGGGGATATGATGAGAGTGGGAGGATATGATGAGAGTCGGGGGGATATGATGAGAGTGGGGGGTGTGATGAGAGTTGGGGGGATATGATGAGAGTCGGGGGGATATGATGAGAGTGGGGGGTGTGATGAGTGGGGGGTGTGATGAGAGTTGGGGGGATATGATGAGAGTGGGGGGATATGATGAGAGTGGGGGGATGTGATGAGAGTCGGGGGGGATATGATGAGAGTCAGGGGGGATATGATGAGACTGGGGGGATGTGATGAGAGTTGGGATATGATGAGAGTGGGGGAATGTGATGAGAGTTGGGGGGATATGATGAGAGTGGGGGGATATGATGAGAGTGGGGGGATATGATGAGTCGGGGGGGATGTGATGAGAGTCGGGGGGGATATGATGAGAGTCGGGGGGGATATGATGAGAGTCGGGGGGGATATGGTGAGAGTGGGGGGATGTGATGAGAGTCGGGGGATGTGATGAGAGTTGGGGGGATATGATGAGAGTGGGGGGATATGATGAGAGTGGGGGGATATGATGAGTCGGGGGGGATGTGATGAGACTCGGGGGATATGATGAGAGTCGGGGGGGATATGATGAGAGTCGGGGGGGATATGATGAGAGTCGGGGGGGATATGATGAGAGTCGGGGGGATATGATGAGAGTGGGGGGTGTGATGAGAGTTGGGGGGATATGATGAGAGTCGGGGGGATATGATGAGAGTGGGGGGTGTGATGAGAGTTGGGAGGATATGATGAGAGTCGGGGGGATATGATGAGAGTGGGGGGTGTGATGAGAGTTGGGGGGATATGATGAGAGTCGGGGGGATATGATGAGAGTGGGGGGTGTGATGAGAGTTGGGGGGATATGATGAGAGTTGGGGGGATATGATGAGAGTGGGGGGATATGATGAGAGTGGGGGGATGTGATGAGAGTCGGGGGGGATATGATGAGAGTCGGGGGGGATATGATGAGACCTGATCTGATGATTCGCAGATGATACTTGTGATTCCACAGGAGACAGAACAGACACATTGTATCTGCTCAGTAATTAGTGTTTGGTGGGGATTTGGATGTGGACAATGGACTAGACGGGGGGCTTCATTATGGGCTATTGGGGGGGCTGCTCAGGCGGTATATGAGACTGCAGATACAGAAGAGGAGGCGGGGGCAGCAAAGTGATGATTCTTAGAACCGCAGATCCTAATTTTTTGGGAGGGGGGTGAATGAATAAAGGGAAGTAGAGCACATGTCTCCTACATAATAAAGCGTTCGATTGTGAAAGTCTGTAACACAACTTCCCATTCTGCACATCTGTCTCCCGAATCAGACCCTAATTTGGCCAGAGATCATCATGATCGTTAATTAAAGGGCCACTCCAGTCATAAAATCATCAGTGAGAGTGGGGTAGTAAATGGCGGGGGGATACAGGACCCTCAGGCATCCTAGTATAGTGGCTACAAAGTGGGTTTCTTCCTTGAGGACTGGGCTCGTCTGTTTAATGAGAATTCTGTAATGCTTCATTTACCCTCTGGGGGCGCTGTAGGAAGGCCGAGCATTCACTGAAGGTCATGAGCAATCATGTGATCAGCGTAGGTCTGTTCCTTACACCTAGGTGTGTTTCTTACAACCCATCTTTTCACAGTGTTCGTCCATCTATGAAGAATGTTACATCATCCCCCCGAAAAACTTCAACAGCCAGCTGGGGGTGCAGGTCCCAGAGACGCATCCATTACTGTGCGCAGAGTGGAAGGTGAGTCCCTCACTTCTCTGATTCTGCCTCATGTGACTAGAAATCCCCCCATGTAGTCATCAGAATCCAGCGATCAGTGGGAATTCCCAGCTATTCTCCATGCCGGTGGTTTCCATTGCTGTCATTTTTAGTGTTCTCACATCTATAAGAAAAAAATTATTTCTTACTTTTTCTCTCTTATTTCCTGGTTTGTTGAGCAGCAGTGACACTGTCATCTTGTAGGCAGAGCGGACACATGAGGGGTTGTCAAAGCCCCACCTGTGTCTGGAATCTGCCCCTCCATATTATTGGGACTCTTCCAATCACATCTCTGATCATTTCCCATCCCATCTCTGATCACTTCCAATCCCATCTCTGATCACTTCCTATCCCATCTCTGATCACTTCCAATCCCATCTCTGATCACTTCCAATCCCATCTATGATCACTTCCCATCCCATCTCTGATCACTTCCAATCCCATCTCTGATCACTTCCAATCCCATCTCTGATCACTTCCAATCCCATCTATGATCACTTCCCATCCCATCTCTGATCACTTCCAATCCCATCTATGATTACTTCCAATCCCATCTCTGATCACTTCCAATCCCATCTATGATTACTTCCAATCCCATCTCTGATCACTTCCAATCCCATCTCTGATCACTTCCAATCCCATCTCTGATCACTTCCAATCCCATCTCTGATCACTTCCAATCCCATCTCTGATCACTTCCAATCCCATCTATGATTACTTCCAATCCCATCTCTGATCACTTCCAATCCCATCTCTGATCACTTCCAATCCCATCTCTGATCACTTCCAATCCCATCTCTGATCACTTCCAATCCCATCTCTGATCACTTCCAATCCCATCTATGATTACTTCCAATCCCATCTCTGATCACTTCCCATCCCATCTCTGATCACTTCCCATCCCGTCTCTGATCACTCCCTATCCCATCTCTGATCACTTCCCATCCCATCTCTGATCACTTCCCATCCCGTCTCTGATCACTCCCTATCCTGTCTCTGATCATTTCCCATCCTGTCTCTGATCACTTCCCATTCCTTCTCTGATCACTTCCCATCCCATCTCTGATCACTCCCTATCCCATCTCTGATCACTTCCAATCCCATCTCTGATCACTTCCAATCCCATCTATGATTACTTCCAATCCCATCTCTGATCACTTCCCATCCCATCTCTGATCACTTCCCATCCCGTCTCTGATCACTCCCTATCCCATCTCTGATCACTTCCCATCCCATCTCTGATCACTTCCCATCCCGTCTCTGATCACTCCCTATCCTGTCTCTGATCATTTCCCATCCTGTCTCTGATCACTTCCCATCCCGTCTCTGATCACTCCCTATCCTGTCTCTGATCACTCCCTATCCCGTCTCTGATCACTTCCCATCCCGTCTCTGATCACTCCCTATCCTGTCTCTGATCACTTCCCATCCCGTCTCTGATCACTTCCTATCCTGTCTCTGATCACTTCCCATCCCATCTCTGATCACTCCCTATCCTGTCTCTGATCACTTCCTATCCCATCTCTGATCACTCCCTATCCTGTCTCTGATCACTTCCCATCCCATCTCTGATCACTCCCTATCCTGTCTCTGATCACTTCCCATCCCATCTCTGATCACTCCCTATCCTGTCTCTGATCACTTCCCATCCCGTCTCTGATCACTCCCTATCCCGTCTCTGATCACTTCCCATCCCGTCTCTGATCACTCCCTATCCTGTCTCTGATCACTCCCTATCCCGTCTCTGATCACTTCCCATCCCGTCTCTGATCACTTCCTATCCTGTCTCTGATCACTTCCCATCCCATCTCTGATCACTCCCTATCCTGTCTCTGATCACTTCCTATCCTGTCTCTGATCACTTCCTATCCTGTCTCTAATCACTTCCCATCCCATCTCTGATCACTCCCTATCCCGTCTCTGATCACTTCCCATCCCATCTCTGATCACTCCCTATCCTGTCTCTGATCACTTCCCATCCCGTCTCTGATCACTCCCTATCCTGTCTCTGATCACTTCCCATCCCGTCTCTGATCACTTCCTATCCTGTCTCTAATCACTTCCCATCCCATCTCTGATCACTCCCTATCCTGTCTCTGATCACTTCCCATCCTGTCTCTGATCACTTCCCATCCCGTCTCTGATCACTCCCTATCCTGTCTCTGATCACTTCCCATCCCGTCTCTGATCACTTCCTATCCTGTCTCTGATCACTTCCCATCCCATCTCTGATCACTCCCTATCCTGTCTCTGATCACTTCCTATCCCATCTCTGATCACTCCCTATCCTGTCTCTAATCACTTCCCATCCCATCTCTGATCACTCCCTATCCTGTCTCTGATCACTTCCCATCCTGTCTCTGATCACTTCCTATCCCGTCTCTGATCACTTCCCATCCCGTCTCTGATCACTCCCTATCCTGTCTCTGATCACTTCCCATCCCGTCTCTGATCACTTCCTATCCTGTCTCTGATCACTTCCCATCCCATCTCTGATCACTCCCTATCCTGTCTCTGATCACTTCCCATCCTGTCTCTGATCACTTCCCATCCCGTCTCTGATCACTCCCTATCCTGTCTCTGATCACTTCCCATCCCGTCTCTGATCACTTCCTATCCTGTCTCTGATCACTTCCCATCCCATCTCTGATCACTCCCTATCCTGTCTCTGATCACTTCCTATCCCATCTCTGATCACTCCCTATCCTGTCTCTAATCACTTCCCATCCCATCTCTGATCACTCCCTATCCTGTCTCTGATCACTTCCCATCCTGTCTCTGATCACTTCCTATCCCATCTCTGATCACTTCCCATCCCGTCTCTGATCACTCCCTATCCTGTCTCTGATCACTTCCTATCCCATCTCTGATCACTCTCTATCCTGTCTCTGATCACTTCCCATCCCATCTCTGATCACTCCCTATCCTGTCTCTGATCACTTCCTATCCTGTCTCTGATCACTTCCCATCCCATCTCTGATCACTCCCTATCCTGTCTCTGATCACTTCCTATCCCGTCTCTGATCACTCCCTATCCTGTCTCTAATCACTTCCCATCCCATCTCTGATCACTCCCTATCCTGTCTCTGATCACTTCCCATCCTGTCTCTGATCACTTCCTATCCCATCTCTGATCACTTCCCATTCCATCTCTGATCTCTCCCTATCCTGTCTCTAATCACTTCCCATCCCATCTCTGATCACTCCCTATCCTGTCTCTGATCACTTCCCATCCTGTCTCTGATCACTTCCTATCCCATCTCTGATCACTTCCTATCCCATCTCTGATCACTCTCTATCCTGTCTCTGATCACTTCCCATCCCATCTCTGATCACTCCCCGACATAGTTCCGCCATCCTAGACATTCATGGCCGCCAATTCCTGCATTGTTCTTAGGGTCCTTACTAACAAGTCCCCTAATCCTCGGACCCCTGTAGCCCTCTGGTGATCCTGAAACCTGAGCCGTGATTGCTCAGACTTAGGAGTTAATGAAGTGTCCCCTGTGCTTATGTGACGTGATTGGTGAAGACGTCTCCGCTTCCTCCTGTGGAATTTTTCGTCTGTGACACTCGAATCCCCTCGACCTTGGACTGTTTGTTTTGGCTCAGGCTCCAAAATGGCGCCAGAAATGAGACCGGAGAGGCGACATGGAAGGGTGTCATACCGAACGGGAGCAATACGACCAGCCGCCGTCCATCTCCATCCAGTGCTGTGGGACTGCGCAGAAGTTTAGGGGCTTCTATTAGGGTCCAGTCTTCGGTCCCCTTCAGTGGTGGCAATATTAGACTGCGAGCGGCCAGATCCCACGTCCCATTTTTTTCATTGTTAATTTCAGTTCCTGGTGGGAAAGTCGTCGTCCTACAGGAAATCACGAATCATCTCGTGTATCTGGGGCAGAAGCTCCTTATAAAACCGGTGGGGAAAAAAGGCAAAATGATTCCAACACTTAGACCCCAAATTTCGGAACATTTTAAGCGCCGCTTGGTCCCGGCCATGAGCCCCCAAAACTGCAACTGGTGGGAATGTTAGGAGAAGGGATCGGGCAAACCCGACGGGAACCTTTTTATTTCATTTATTGCATTCCTGCATAGTAAAAAGTTCTGCAATATCTCTGCTAGATGTCAGGGAATAGATCAATTCTCATGTATAAAAATGAGATGCAGGCACACGGTTCGTAGCAATCGTTGCAGCTTGAGTCGGACATGATGGCCTTTGGATATAAACCATAATGTTTCCATTCACCGGCAGCAAGCAGAGATCTTAGGAGCTGTCATCTATAGGAAAGACATGTGACTGCTCTGCATTAATTCCCACCGTCTGTGGCAGGTTCCAGAGAATTGCCGCACGAACATGGAGGAAGGAATCGCGACCCTGTCCACTCTGCTCAGCAACCGCCACTTCCTGGTCACTTTTATCCACGCGGTGGAGGCGCAGAAGGACTTCGCCGTGCGGGACAGGTACCGGCGCCATCTCACGCTCTCATCCTCCTTCGCCTCGAGGAAGGGACGTGTTCTGCAGCTGAAAAAATAATCTGCAAGTGAAAATGACTTTGGAGATCTCACATAAATAATTTCCTGAATATTCATCACATTTCAGTGAATTTTAAAACTTTTTCTATAGTTTTTTTGCTGCTTGGCCTCATCCGGTTCATTTATATGGAAAGCATTGGTGTGTAGAAAATGAGTGGGCATAAGGGTGGAGGGGCGCTGTGTCAGAGGGGAATGGGGCTATGGAGGGTAGTAGTATAAGGGGGGCATGGAGCACCAGTGGTGAGTAGTCGTGCCTGTAAAGAAGAGCTTAGGACAGGCTATTAAGCAGGGGTGGGACTTTTAGCAGTAACACAGCCTGTTAAGCAGGGGATAGGGGTTACAATAGTGGGACAGTGTCAGGGGGGGTCTAGCTTGTGACAAATGGAGGACAAATGTAGGAGGGTATGGAGCGTATGGCAGGAGGAGAGGATGGGCTTTAGTCAGACAGCATGTTAAGCAGGGGTGGGGTTTATGACACAAGTACAGCTTGTGAAGCATGAGTGGGAGTCATGATAGTGGGCCAGCCAGCTAATAATAGGTGGGGCTTATGATAGTGGGCCAGGCAACTAAGCATGGGTGGGGCTTATGATAATGGGCCAGCCAGCTAAGCATGGGTGGGGCTTATGATAATGGGCCAGCCAGTTAAGCATGAGTGGGGCTTATGATGGGCCAGCCAGATAAGCATGGGTGGGGCTTATGACAGTGGGGCAAACAGGAAAAGAAATCCAGCTTCCAAAAATATCAAGATTTATTGAGGACAAAATCCAAAGTCCAATGACATGGTTCACAGGAGACAAGCAAACAACTGACAGCACTCACAGTCCTGGGGCGCCCGTACACATCCAGGGAACCGTCCCGGATATAGTAAACCAAGAGAAGTAGAATGAACAGCGCTCCATCCGGGTGTAGAAGTCTTGGAAAAGAAGTTTATTGAGCCATAATACAGCAACGTTTCGACTGATAGACGGTCTTTGACAAAGACCATCTATCGGTCGAAACGTTGCTGTATTATGGCTCAATAAACTTCTTTTCCAAGACTTCTACACCCGGATGGAGCGCTGTTCATTCTAGTTCTCATGTTTCACAGGAGAATGAGTAGCAGCAGGCTACGCGTTTCGAACAATGAGTTCTTTTTCAAAGCTTTGAATAAGAACTCATTGTTCGAAACGCGTAGCCTGCTGCTACTCATTCTCCTGTGAACCATGTCATTAGACTTTGGATTTTGTCCTCAATAAATCTTGATATTTTTGGAAGCTGGATTTCTTTTCCTGTTTGCCTTATCGTTCCACGTGATGACTGCACGGTATCCGGGCTTCCCCACAACAAATGCCTAATAGGTGAGCTGGTTTTTCACTATTTTTCCTTATGACAGTGGGCCAGCCAGCTAATAATGGGTGGGGCTTATGATAGTGGGCCATCCAGCTAATAATGGGTGGAGCTTATGATAGTAGGTCAGCTAATGGGTGGAGCTTATGATAACGGGTCAGCCAGCTAAGCATGGGTGGGGCTTATGATAGTAGGACAACCTGTTAAACATTGGTGGAACTTATAATAGTTGTACAGCCTCTTGATAAACTGGGGAAATTATGTTGGTTTTCCATGGACAAGTCTGCAAATCTGCCAGCAGACAGCTCTTTCCCACCTAAAGGAAAAAATTGTACAAGGTGCACAAACATTGCCTCAAATACTCACATCCGTTACCATGCAGAAGCAGCAATTCTCACAAGGTTCCCTTGGTACACTGTGACCCATCTTTAGGCTCCTCTGACCGTTTCTCTCAATATTATATCCCCAATTCAGGTGTAACTTGGCTTCTCTGCTCACCATCGCCCTCCATGGAAAGCTGGAGTATTACACGAGCATTATGAAGGATCTGCTGGTTGACCTCATTGACTCGTCGGCTTCCAAAAACCCCAAACTAATGCTGCGCAGGACAGAATCAGTGGTGGAGAAGATGCTGACCAACTGGATGTCCATCTGCATGTACAGCTGTCTGCGGGTAGGGAGACTGCACGGTCTGTATAATGGGCCCTCCCATGCTGTAACTGGGGTCACACGTGCAGATAACACCTGCATGAAAAGTGAAGTAAGCACTGGAGTCATCACAACAGGAAGTGTAGCGTGCAGCTATAAATCCCTTCCTCCATTGACTAAAGCTAGGCACATTTTAAGTATCATTTTCCACACACGATATTTATACAGTCCTCGCTGCCGGCCGCCTGGCACTGAGGTGAAAGGTCATAAGTTTTGTTATGGTAGTGAAGCCCCCACTAATAAGCGTGAGCTGTAAGGAGCGGTGTCAGGGGGCGGCCTGGAATTGATTAGTTCCAGTCAGTTGGACTGTGCAAACAAATCCAAGTACAATTACCACCATGACCGTGAGATCACAAGGGAGAATGGGGATGATGGGGGGACGGCAAAAGGCGATCGCCTGACTGACTGCAGCCCTCCATCCATTGCTCCCCCACTGACTGCAACCCTCCATCCACTACATCTCCGACTGACTGCAGCCCACCATCCACTGCGTCTCCGACTGATTGCAGCCCTCCATCCACTGCACCCCCACTGACTGCAGCCCTCCATCCACTGCATCTCCGACTGACTGCAGCCCTCCATCCACTGTGCCCCCACTGACTGCAGCCCTCCATCCACTACATCTCCGACTGACTGCAGCCCTCCATCCACTGCGTCTCCGACTGACTGCAGCCCTCCATTCACTGCACCCCCACTGACTGCAGCCCTCCATCCACTGCACCCCGACTGACTGCAGCCCTCCATCCACTGCGTCTCCAACTGATTGCAGCCCTCCATCCACTGCACCCCCACTGACTGCAGCCCTCCATCCACTGCATCTCCGACTGACTGCAGCCCTCCATCCACTGTGCCCCCACTGACTGCAGCCCTCCATCCACTACATCTCCGACTGACTGCAGCCCTCCATCCACTGCGTCTCCGACTGATTGCAGCCCTCCATCCACTGCACCCCCACTGACTGCAGCCCTCCATCCACTGCATCTCCGACTGACTGCAGCCCTCCATCCACTGTGCTCCCACTGACTGCAGCCCTCCATCCACTACATCTCCGACTGACTGCAGCCCTCCATCCACTGCGTCTCCGACTGACTGCAGCCCTCCATCCACTGCGTCTCCGACTGACTGCAGCCCTCCATTCACTGCACCCCCACTGACTGCAACCCTCCATCCACTGCACCCCGACTGACTGCAGCCCTCCATCCACTGCACCTCCGAATGAATGCAGCCCTCCATCCACTGCGTCTCTGACTGACTGCAGCCCTCCATCCACTGCGTCTCCGACTGACTGCAACCCTGCATCCACTGCGCCCCAACTGACTGCAGCCCTCCATCCACTGCGCCCCCACTGTCTGCAGCCCTCCATCCACTGCGCCCCGACCTCATGTGTTATAATATCAGTCTTTGATGCTTAGTGGGCATTTAATTCAGACTGTCCAATCTTTTTCCCGCAGGAGACGGTCGGAGAGCCTTTTTTCTTGCTCCTGTGCGCCATAAAGCAGCAAATCAACAAGGGATCCATTGACGCCATCACAGGAAAGGCCAGATACACCCTGAACGAGGAATGGCTTCTAAGAGAGAACATTGAAGCTAAACCTATGGTAAGCAGCGCCCCCGCAGGATGGGAGATGGTATGGCATGCACAACAGTTATGGTAGGGGGCTTCACCTATCGACGCATTACAATACCGAAATGAAGGAGCCCCTCCCATTCTAACAGCTGAAATGAGTCCATTATAGGAGAGCCATGGTCGGGGTCCCTTCTCCCCCCACTAGCCAACGTGCTGGTGGATATAGAGGTGATACCAGTGCAGGAGGGTAGATTGCACCCGGACCCTTGTTCCTGAGGGGCCACAGTATCATACACAGCAGAGGTCGCTGCAGATTTTGCATCGGGGTCCACCCCTGTAATGGGAAAAGCATGGTACAAATTCAACCAATGAAAAGTGTCATGTTCCTATGACAAAACTGACTGGCCAGTGCCGCAGAGCGCGCGGTGACATCAGCAGAGCCGCTCACTGACAGACAGACTGACAGAATGACAAATGGGCACAAAAATATTTCATGTTTTTACAAAAAGTTTTGAAGTGTTACTTTGATGGATGATGGAAATGATCCATTGTTTTTCGAGCCGTCTCTTCTAACATTCCCTGAAATATCCCAGACAGAGGAAAGATTTAACCTAGAGCCGCATCCGCCCCGTCCTGGAGAATGGATGGAGGCGCTCGGCCCCAGGAGGGCTGTGATTTATGGCCCCTACCTCACGGGGAGAAGGGAAGACACTCAGGGGCAGAGAAGCTCCAGACAATGTGTCACCTCCAGAGAATCACAAATACCGGCGAGATTCATCACCGAGTTCTGCAACTTCCTACACTCTCCCTCACCTTCTCAAGATCTCTGCTTGCTGTCAGTGATAACATGAATTTCTCCTATTCCTCGCAGGCTACAGAACAGCCTGGACTCCAGACTCATACATTTTACTTGCACTGACACATTGTAGAAATTTTCAGGACATGGAAGAGATTTGTGCTGGTAGATAAAAGTTGTGGCTAAATCTCAGCATCCGGATGTGATACATTGTTATGTTGTGTGATTGAAGCAGAACGTCCGGCTTCAGGATCAACATTATCTTATATCTAGTAATGGACGCCAGTCCACTCAGCCGGCTCCCCTCCGCTGACCCCTTATAATATCACAGCTGATAAAATCAGCGGAGTGTCAGATTCCAGCCATTCAGATTATATAATCACATTATATCATTAAGACGTAATTACACAAGAATGTAACGTAATAGCAAGTAAGTAAACGAGGCTCACAAGACAGTATAGACGGGAAGGAGAAAACGCATAAAATGTGCAGTCAATGTGTACATTCATTATTTATCCTGTATTATACCCCAGAGCTGCACTCACTATTCTGCTGGTGCACTCACTGTGTACATATATTACATTACTGATCCTGAGTTACATCCTGTATTATACTCCAGAGCTGCAGTCACTATTCTGCTGGTGCAGTCACTGTGTACATACATTACATTACTGATCCTGAGTTACCTCCTGTATTATACCCCAGAGCTGCACTCACTATTCTGCTGGTGCAGTCACTGTGTACATACATTACATTACTGATCCTGAGTTACCTCCTGTATTATACTCCAGAGCTGCACTCACTATTCTGCTGGTGCAGTCACTGTGTACATACATTACATTACTGATCCTGAGTTACCTCCTGTATTATACTCCAGAGCTGCACTCACTATTCTGCTGGTGCAGTCACTGTGTACATACATTACATTACTGATCCTGAGTTACCTCCTGTATTATACTCCAGAGCTGCACTCACTATTCTGCTGGTGCAGTCACTGTGTACATACATTACATTACTGATCCTGAGTTACATCCTGTATTATACTCCAGAGTTGCACTCACTATTCTGCTGGTGCAGTCACTGTGTACATACATTACATTACTGATCCTGAGTTACATCCTGTATTATCCTCCAGAGCTGCACTCACTATTCTGCTGGTGCAGTCACTGTGTACATACATTACATTACTGATCCTGAGTTACATCCTGTATTATACCCCAGAGCTGCACTCACTATTCTGCTGGTGCAGTCACTGTGTACATACATTACATTACTGATCCTGAGTTACATCCTGTATTACACTCCAGAGCTGCACTCACTATTCTGCTGGTGGAGTTCCCATACTGTTCTGTGCAGCTATTCATACTAGACACTTTTGTAGATATTTCCTTGCATGTTTTGCTTATTTCGTTCTTATCGTTGGTCAGCGACTAATCTCCTCTAATGATCTCTTTGCAGAATACCAACGTCTCTTTCCAGGGCTGCGGCATGGACTCATTAACCGTACGTGTGCTGGACACAGACACCGTCAGCCAGTGTAAAGAGAAAATATTGGAGGCTTTCTGCAAGAACCTGCCCTACTCACAATGGCCGCAGGTGGAGGACGTGGACTTAGGTAATCACAGAGGCATCATACACCCATAATCATCAGACAAGAGCTCTGTCCAATCTTACATGTGTATGACTTTGTTTCAACCTTCCCACAGAGTGGTTTGCATTCAGTTCGAGGGGCTACATCCTCCGAGACCTCGATGACTCGTCCATCATGGAGGACGGAAGGAAGAAGCTGAACACATTATCGCACTATAAGGTACCAGGAAGTTTGGATGCCACTTTGTTCACCAGAACAGCTATGACTTTGACACCAGTATTGCCCGTGATCCCGTATTTATTTACCTCCAGTGTATACTAAGACCTTGCCACTGTAACACTTAAAGGGGACCTGTCACTTTCCATAAATATGTAATTTTTTTGCTTGGTGTAAATGCTGCTGTTCTCCTGAATCCGGCGATGTTTTTCTTTTGTCCCTGCTCCTCTCTATTCCTGAGATACGGCCCTCTCTTCCCTGTATATAAATTTAGTCTTGCAGCGAAGTAGGTGTGGTCATGACATAGTCTCTGTGGGTGTCACCATGAGGACCCGCCCACTAGGAAAGGATAGCTTCATATCCAGCGAATATGAAGCCATATCTTAGGAACAGAGAGGCACAGGGACAAAAGCAAAACATCGCCGGATTCAGGAGAACAGTGGCTTTTACATCAAGTAAAAACAATATGTAGTTATTGTAAGTCACTAAATCTGCCTTCTCCATATTAAATACATGTAGACCCGAGAAACTGCTCAATACTGACATATTATATGGATTATATCCATTATAATGAGGGTTTTGTCTGTGCCAGGTGTGTGATGGGGCATCGCTGGCGATGAGTCTGAAAGATCAGCGGGATAACACCCTTGGGCGAGGTGAGACGATCTTGAGGTCAGAAACCACGTGGAAAAGTAGTTTTCAATTTTTATGTTCTCATTGGTAAATAGAAAGTTTTGTAACATTTTAATATCCTTTATTATTACTTTCAAGATCTCTGCTTGCTGTCAGTGAATGAAATCATTCAGGTTTACAGAGACCTCGTTTATGTGCAGCTGACACCCACATGTAGGGTCTGACGCACTGAAAGGAGAAGCTCAGTTGCTTGAGATGTCTCATCTTTGGTTTATGAGCTGGGAAGGATCCATTAAGTTGTCCATAAAAGGGATCATTTACTATCCAGACGTTAAAGGGTCACACACTGCAATTTATCTGCAATTATGGGAGTAATTGTACAAATTAAGTGCGCTCTTTTTTTTCTTACAGTTAAAGATTTAGACACAGACAAGTATTTTCATTTGGTAAGTAACATATACAGCACGCACCACTGTGTGCATTATTGTAAGTACTCCGGTCACATCCAGAGCTGCATCAAAACTTTCTGCTCTCTCTGACACTGTAGAAGATGCTGGTTCAGTGTCTGCTCATTTATATTCTGGAAACTGTCATCTTTAGGATTATTCACATGCTGCAGATTTGTTACAGAAGTTTCTGCATACATCTGATTATTTCTGTGTCGGGTGCCTAGAATTATGCAAACCTTTTTCAGATGAACGGACTAGACTAACTCTGCCGTTTGCAAATATTTCCCTACATCAGGAAAAGAAATTCAGCATTACAGATCAGCTAAGCTGATGTAGGCCTTCTGTCAATTATCTTACTGTTTCCAGCAGAACAGTGAATTCAGCTCTGGAGTATAATGGAGTATTCATGCAAGGCAGAGACTTCTGCAACTGAAAATAAGTTCTGCTCATCTACGTAGATGTTCATGAGACGTTCTTGGGAATTTCTACAACAGATCTGCCACTTCTAATATATACGGTGCATTTACAGTGTAGGTAATGAAGAAAAAAGGACTACAATTCCCAGAATGCCTTCGACAGGGCATTGATCTGCAGCCATGGGCTGCTGCATTTGTAGCAAAGTGTTAAAAGCTTCATCCTGCTGCGTAAGGGTATGTGCACACGCTGCGGATTCCATTGCGGAATTTTCCGCAGCGGATTTGATTAAATCCGCAGTGCAAAAAGTACTGCGGATTTATCGCGGTTTTTTGTGCGGTTTCCACTGCGGTTTTAGACACCTGCGGTTTTTTTATATGGAGCAGGTGCCAAACCGCTGCGGATTCCGCACAAAGAATTGACATGCTGCGGAAAATAAACCGCAGCGTTTCCGCGCGTTTTTTTCCGCAGTATGTGCACAGCGGTTTTTGTTTTCCATAGGTTAACATTGTACTGTACACCGCATGGAAAACTGCTGCGGATCCGCAGCAAAAAACGCAACGTGTGCACATAGCCTGACAGGGGGATAGGGAGTGGCCACAATAATGATGGCGGCAGCCCCAAAAATTTTATTTATACAGATTAGATGGCGGCGGGATAGCAAACAATTTCACAGATAGGACTCAAGACTAATTGGAAGCCGTCTGCACTCTATTAGCTCCAGTGAGGGGCACAGGAATTTGGGGTCAGCAGAGGAATGTCAGGTGACAGCCGTGCCCCCCACACTGCGCTCTTCCTGCAGAGGAATGGGACATTTACACGAACCGATGATCGATAATCATAAGAATGTTCAATCCCAATTATCACCCCGTGTGAACGTGTCGCCAGTCACCCGACTAATGGGAACACAATTGTCAGGTGATCGGATTAGGATCATTATTGTCGGCAGCACATGGGGGTTCGTTGGCCATATCGGCTCCCCTCCCCCCCCCTCATAACGGGCCTCAAATGCCCACTGTTTACATAATCCTATCCCTTTAAGGTCTGTTTCATAGGGCTATCCTGTAAAAAATAACAGGCTCTTTGGAGATCATGATAATCCACTGCGTGTATTCATAGAGATATGATTCCAAAGGATCGGACAGCTAAGGAGGTCCCTACAGGTCTTAAAGAGACCAACTTGACCTCAATCTCCTTACCCCAAAAGAAGGGGTAAAAAGTGTAAAGTTGACTAAGATTCTAAATAGGTGATATCAGGGGTGCTCCCCTCATTCTTCATTGTCAATGTAGCTAGCCACAGAGACTGGTTGCTATGGAAAACCCCGCTTAACAACCAGCCTGTCAGATTAGGCCTCATTTATCAAAACTTTTGATGCCCAGAACGACCAGTCAGAGCTCAGCTTTCATGTCTTACACAGCTTTTCAAACATGAATGCTGATCTCTGATTGGTTGCTATTGGGCAACTAAAATGGTGCTGATGAACGAGCCCTATAAAGTTCAGTGAACTGATATAAATATATAAATTCTGATTATTTATGATCCGTAATGTTTCAGGTTCTCCCGACGGACGATATCCTCGAACATAAGAAATCGCATCGGCAAAGTCACAGGAAGAAGGTTTTACCCGAAATCTATCTTACCCGCCTCCTCTCTACCAAGGTACGAAAATCTGCTCCTGCCATTACCACTTATGTCAGGAGAACTCCGCCATGCTTTTCAGAAAAATGGCTGCTATCAAGACAGCATAGATGCCGAATATCGAGATTCTTGGCGGGTTACTCGCTGTGTGTAGAGAATGTTACCAGGGTCCGGACGCCGCTCATCGCCCCTTTTTTACATTGGTTCTCGGGGTTCGTCATCTCTATGTCTACTGGTTTTCAGGGAACGTTGCAGAAATTCCTGGACGACCTCTTTAGAGCCATCCTCAGTATCCGTGACGACCGGCCGCCCCTGGCCATCAAGTACTTCTTTGACTTCCTTGAAGAGCAGGCGGAGAAGAGGGGGATCTGTGACCCCGACACCCTGCACATCTGGAAGACCAACAGGTAGGAAGCAAATTCTGCATCCGGATCTACGAAGCACAAAAAAAACAAAGATATTTTCCAATTTCAACATCTCTGCTTATTGTCAGTGAATGGAAACATGTTGATTCACGCGGTGCTCCAAGAGCTCTTCGGGTTTCGATTTTTTTTCCTCCTTGCGTTTCATTTTTTTTGGTACCAGCTGTAGTTTTTATTTATACCATTTTAGTGTCCAAGCTACTTCCCGATTCCCTCTACAAAAATAAATGTAATAAAAAGAAAAGTGACAACAAAACAGCGATTTTGCATTTTTTTTTCCATTTTGACATTCACCACTTGGGTTACGTATTCTGATATTTGATTGTATATGCACATCATTTTTTTGGGAGGATGTTTGCGTTTTTTAATTTTTTTATTTTGTCCTCCTCTGGTTTATTGAAACTGATCGCTTGCGTGTATTGTAAAATTACTCATCTCCTCCTTTAAGGGTACAAACATGGCTGCCGTGTTAATGCCATCAGCACCTTGCGATCGTGGGGCTGGTGAGCATTGCAAGGGAACCGTTCCACCATTGCTAACCTCTTAAATGTCACTGTCACAGTTGACAGCAGCATCTAAGGGGTTAAGCGGCAACAATCCGGCTCGGACTCAGAATTGCAGGGTTGCATTTTGCACCACGGTCTTGTCACGAGGGCTCATAGTAATTACTGCTTCACATCTTGACTAGAGTAACGCTTTGGTTCCCCAAGACAAAAAAGACAAAATTAGCGCTACACTGTAACGAGCTCTGCAGCTTTGTGAGCAGGACAGGTCTCCAGGATGTAATGGCGGGGTCGTGTAGGTGCTGCATCTTCATCTCACCATTCTGCTTCTCCATCCTCCAGTCTTCCCCTGCGCTTCTGGGTGAATATCCTGAAAAATCCAGAATTCGTATTTGACATGGAGAAGTCGGACCACATGGACGCCTGCCTGTCAGTCATCGCCCAAGCGTTCATCGACGCCTGCTCCATCTCCGACATGCAGCTGGGCAAGGTGAGTCGGAGTGACGTGAGCAGAGATAATTATCGTCTCTGTTTATTTCCTCCCTGGGAGATTATATAGTATTTGTAAGCGCCCAGAACCCACATCTACCACTGTGTACATGTTGTCTCTCTGGGAAAATGCCCGACATGTTACTCACATCCCCTGGGACCGTATAAAACTCTGCCAAAAACACACAGGCTTCATATTTCCTCTGCTCCTCTCTGGCTCCATCATCAGCAAATACCAAACCCAGCGTCCTTGTAATACGTATTTATTAACTTTTATGCAGTTTTTTTTTCATCTTTCTCTACTCGGAAACCATCAGCAAGCTGGATAAGGCGGAAGTTCAGACAGAGTCTAGGCTGTGAATTTTGTCTAACTCATCAGCCTAATAAATACCCATGAGATCCGCGTCCGGCCCGGACTTTGCAGTCCGTATTTAGACCGTGGATGTCGGCCGTGTGACACCAGCCTAATACAATAACCTTTACGTTTTTAGTGTAAGATGATGCAGAAATCCCAGGTTACAATGTATGATCTATATGTAAAAATCTGAGCTCTTTTTTTCTAAATTAATTTGTGCTGATAAAAGACATCATGTGCTTTACTCCAGTCACATCCAGAGCTGTGCTCATGATTCTGATTGTGAAATGACTGCAATAACTTGGTCCCTATAATTTAGGGCCGCCGCGCTCTGCCGCTCTTACATTTACGTAACGCATATTGACAAGTTTCCTGCCATATCCGAAACTTTCTTAACATACAGTAAACATGGTGGGCACACATAACGGGGCACACGTGGTGGGACACACATGACGGGGCACATGTGATGGGGCACTCGTGGTGGGGCACATGTGACGAGGCACTCATGACGGGGAACACGTGGTGGGGCACACATGAGGGAGCACACATAAGGGGGCACACATAACGAAGGACACGTGGCGGGGCACACATGATGGCGAACACTTGACAAGGCACACATGGTGGGCACACATGACGGGGCACACATGATGGGGCACATGTGGCGGGGCACACATGATGGGGAACACGTGGCGGGACACACATGAGGGGGCACACATGACGGGCCACTCATGACAGGGAACACATAACGGGGCACACATGATGGGGCACACATGACGGGGCACACATGACGGGGAACACGTGATGGGACACACATTACGGGGCACACATGATGGGGAATACGTGCTGGGACACACATTACGGGGCACACATGACGGGGAACATGTGATGGGGCACACATTTCGGGGCACACATGATGGGGAACACTTGACGGGGCACACGTCGCGGGCACACATGATGGGGCTCCCTTTACATGCTCACAGTGACGCGTGGGCTCTTTGACAGCCTGCAGTGCAGATTTGGCCTCTGTGGGTCTCCGGGCTCCCGGCACAGCTGGGAATGTTTTCGGAGAGTTCACTGACCCACACTGATAAATACTTGCAGGAAACTGCCTTTAGGGGGACATGAAAAGAGCGCAGAGTAACAGTACCAGCGGCCACACACAGCTGCTCCGGAGACGGCGTGAGAGGGCAGCTATGGGGTCGGAACGACCCCCTGAAAGGTCGGGAATGCTACTGTTTAAAGGAGAAATTCTGAGCTTATTGGTGTATATGGGCTTCTGATTTCTGGGGTCTGGAGACCCTTCCTAATATATGCATGTAATCTAAATCTTTCCCAGGATTCCCCCACCAACAAGCTGCTGTACGCCAAGGAAATTCCGGAGTATAGGAAGATTGTGCAGAAATATTACCGGCAGATCAAGGAAATGAGTCCTCTGAGCGAGCAGGAGATGAACGCCCACCTGGCCGAGGAGTCACGGGTACGAGACAGCCGCTTAACGGTGCGGAGACATCTAGGGGTCCTTCATTGTAATCCACATTGTAATCCCCCCTTTTATTTTAGAAGTACCAGAATAAATTCAACACCCACGTGGCGCTGGCGGAAATCTACAAGTACGCCAAGAAATACCGCTCCCAGGTAGGCTGTGCAGAAAGCCGCTGACAACACCCTGCTCCTGTCAGCACGGCCACGGGCCCTCACCCGTCTTTACCTTCTCACCCCACAGATCGTCAGCGCCCTAGAAGCCAATCCCATCACCAGACGGGGCCAGCTGCAGCACAAATTCGAGCAAGTGATCGTCCTGATGGAGGACGATATCTACACATGCAGCAGTGAAGCGTAGAAGGGTCAGCACGGACCCCTGGACACAAGTTTTTGGTGAGGCCACCTCCAAGATGGTGGATATTCCTGCCCGTCAAGATGTGCACTGGACTCTACATGGAGTCATAAAAGAGCTCTTCACATCTCCTTGGTGGGATTGTCAAGGCTCGGGCCACACAAGGACACTCTTGGCCCCCATCGGGGTCCTACTCGCCAAATTACTTCATCCCTGTTTGTAGACCCACATTTCTTTTCCCCAACACTTTCTAGGAAAGACTCTTCTTCCTTTCTGCACTTCAGACATGAAAAAAAAGGGTGTCATCTGCGAAACGTGATAATACTGCAAGGGCACAACCACTGGAGTTACGAGTCCGTAATTCCCTCCACCCAGAACTCTGACTTCTGTCTTCGGAGCCTCATTCCGTACATCGCTCTACGAGTGCCTTATAGTCACAGATCTCAGGATACTTAAAGGCAGGATCTAGTGACCCATGAAATGCGTGGAGCACATGAGCCGCCGCTGTGCACAAAAATCCATTCCACCAAGGTAGGAAAGGAAGGGTTTACTTGATGTATACTGAGGCAGTGATGTATTATTGGGGGGACCACACGTTTAGTTGGTTGCATTGAGTCCTGGTCCTTGCAAGACTTTCCCTTTAAACATGGCTGCTCCATGGTGCAGAATGCAATCAATATTCCAGATGACTTGTGATGTCGCTGCATTACGGACAATCCACGATGATGTCACAGATCGTCAAGATATAAATGTAATATGAAGGAGCCGAGTAGTGAACGCCGTGAAGATCTGCAGAGCAGAGATGACGAGACAGACGAGGACCACCAAGCGGCAGCCATTGTATTGGACAATGGATTTACAATCTGGGGTGGTCCAGGGTAGTGAACGGGTTAACGTTATATTGCCTGGTGATCAGGGAAGTGAAGAGATCGGTCCCGGGGATCCACCTGGAAGAAGAGAGGATGATGTAACATGGCTGACATCACCACGGTGGTCAGTGGCCTCCTATTGATTTATTGCTGTGTGACGTGTGCACGGGCCACTGGGGCTCCACAGTCACTGGCCCCTGCTAGAAGGGTATTAGGAGCCATCGTTATCTTCCTGAGGACCCCCCAGGGTCTTTGCAAGGTTTGTAGTGGAATTGGGCTGGTTGACCACATGTGATCTGTACAGCAGACCGCCTCTCCATGCAGCACAGACTTGTTTAGGTTACACCCATGGAGTCTACGACACCACAGCCAGCTACATAAAACAAAGATGTGGCAAAAGTCTTCATTCCCAGCCATCTGCAATGCATTATGGGACACAGCCATGGCTAAACGCATTCTGTAAGCCACGGTCATGAAAGAGGAAGAATATATATATGATCCATCCAGACAACCACCCCCACTCTCCTTAGCGTTGCAGGCAGTGGATCAGGCTCTGAAATTCAGACCTTAACCCTTTAATGCCTCACAGCAGGGGCGATTATGCACACTGTATGTAGATGTATATAGAGGAAGATCCGTTTATGTATTAAAGTTCTATGTGATCTTTGTAATAAAATATTTAAAGCCCACGTCTTTATTTCTTATCACTCCAGTGACAGCCGGAGCTGCAGCAACACGGCCATTAACTCCCACCTTCTTACCACTGATTCTGCATCTACGGCACCAGAAAATTAGCAAATGTTTGTCGTCAATTTTTTTTGCCTATATCACAATCTGTAAAAATAAGTTCTAAATCTTTAAAACTCTCATTCAGTAACTATACATTAGCAGCAAGACGGACAGACCAGATCTTTTGTACTGAAGCATCTAATGAGCGTGTACAAAGATGGTTGTACGGGGGGGAGAAGGTGAGCTGTGACATGTGAACGATGGATCCATGTCACTTCGTGTCATTAAAGTTACAGTAGTGTCCTTTGCACACGCTCATTAGATGCTACCTGCAACATATAATGTCTGAGTCGGTCTAGTGCTGCTTGTGTGTGGATTTCTTGAAATATGAAGAACCCTGGCAGTGAGTGAAGAGTGCAATATTTTTATACGCAGCTTGTGATATGAAAATGTTAGTGTAACCCCAAAGCCTGGTTTAAAGAGCTCATATTCTGAGGACACATTCCCTTTAACACCACCATGCTTGAATCCAATGTACAGTTCTGCAGCTCAGTACTCCAGAGCTGAATTCACAGATGTACCAGCACCATGAGGGAAGGGGGTGCGGGAAGACACACGGACAGCTCCCATCTTATTAAACACTTTATTCAGAATAAATTAAAGTCACATTTACATAAGTTAAAAACCCCTGACGCCCCAGGGAGGTCACTTCTTCGCCTTCTTGCTACTTTTAGCTGTAGGTTTCTCCTCGCCATCCTTTGTCTTCTTGACCGGTTCCTTTTTGGGTTTCGCACCTTCTGCAGACAGAGCTTGGGCCTTTGGCTTCTTGGTCACTGTCGAGCCTTTGTCCGTCTTCTCCGCAGCAGACTTCTTTGGTTTGCTGCCAGCAGCTTTGGCCTTAAAGGAACATGAACAAGTCATTAAGTACCAGCACATCATACTTATAAGACAATGCAATCTTAATAGCCTCCAGCTGTTGTGGAACTACAGTTCCCAGGATGCTTAGACCAATTTCCACCTTCCTCTGGATCACCACAACTCCTAGCCTGCCCAATGGTGGGAGCTGTAGTTTTACAGCAGCTGCAGATCCTGGGAATAGACCACACACACAATGGTGGTCCGCAGATGTTCTCACCTCCGGGGGACTTTCCTTCTTGTCCGCAGCTTTGTCCTCCATGTTCTCAACAGCTTTAAAGAAAACAAGTGTTAACCAGACAAGCAGCAGCCTCCATCGCCCCCAGCACTGCACTCTACATACAGGAGCGGAGCCATCTCTCCAGTCACACCCAGAGCTGCATGCACCCATAGAATTGGGAGTAAGGTGAGCGGATTCATATCCAGGCACTGGTATCCGGTCTATAAAGGGGGGCACACACTGGTTTAGGTATAAAGACCCCAACATACCTTTAGATCCCACTTTTGCAGCCTTTGGTTTCTTGGAGACAGTTACCACCTTCTTCTTGGGTTTCACAGTCTTCTCCTTTGGTTGCACATTGGGATCCATGTTCTCACCCTCCACCTTAGGTTTGGCTCCAGGCTTCGCCAGCTGCAGAGAAGAGCATAACCCCCCTCATTACAGTACCAGCACCCCCAATATCCGGGGCAGTGGTGCGCAGCAGACAATCGTGACCCATCTTACCTTGAATCGGCCAGTGGCGCCCGATGCGTTGGAGTTTCGGGGTCTGACGAGGATCCCCTTCTCGAGGCCTTTGTTCAGAGCATTTCTCAGTAAATACCTCAGCCTCACCGGGTCCGCAGTGGGATGCGCCAGCAGGATATGTTTGCGGATGGCCGGCACAGACGTCCCCTTCCTCTCGGGGTTCTTCTTCAGAGCTTCCACCACCATGGAGAGCGTGGAGGGGCGGCTCAGGGTCTTCATCTTCACCACTTTAGGCTTTTCTTTGGTTTTCCCTGAAGTGGTCTCTTGTGATACAATGGAACAGAATGAGAAATAAGGCAGATTAAAGGGGCGGTTTCATCACAAGCAGCCACTTCACGGCAACACACTGGGCGTCCATGTATAGGGGCAGCAGACTAATAGTTTCTTTCCAATGGGTCAGTCTGGCCATACATGATGCCGCCATTTTATTTTAAGGTGCAGACCTTGTATTGTTAGCATGACCAAGGGTCTCACACATCGCACTGATCAGCCACGTGCACCCCCAATAGTACAAGGGTCCGCCACAAGTGTGACCCCAGCACAGACCGCACGCCCCCCATCTTACCTCCATCAGCCGCTGCAGCCATCTTTTTAGGCCCCATGATTCCTTCTCCGCCAGCCTCCTGGGCTCCTTATATCCACCTGTCCTCACTCCCATCCGCCCTGATGATCTCTGAGCTGCACCTGACCCACAAACAAAAAAAAAAGTTCTCCCATCACTGATCCACAGAGGGAAAATCAGCCCCAAATTCTGCAGCTTTCACCTTGTGCGTCTGAAAGGAGGAGATTTTTTCTTGCGTATCTGCAGCTCAGAGGTTTATTCAAGTCTTATCCACTTTTCTGCTGCTGTAAAATGCAGATTTTACCCATGGAAATCCTTGTTAGAAAATGTGGACGGCACGATAGTCGCGGTGCCGCACATATAGCGGATGTGTGTGATCAGTGCCCCTGATTAGTCCATGTCTGCACAATACAGGGCTATTATGGCAGGTACTGCTGTGTGCGGGCTGCCTGATAATACTGTATAGGAAGGGACTATATGGAGGGATGGTCCGTACTATATAGGGCACTGTTATGTACAGGCCGTGATACACTGCACTATGTGGCGGCTGCATGGCGGCATTACATGGCAAGCATATAGGGATATAGTGTGCAACTATTATCTGACCACTATATAATACTAGTATATGGCACTGTATGGTGGCATGACTCTATAGTAGTATATGGCACTGTATGGTGGTATATGGCACTGTATCACCATACAGTGCCATATACCTAACAAAGCCATATACCACTATACAGTAATATATAATACCACCATACAGTGGCACTGTATAGTATATGGCACTGTACGATGGTATTATATGGCACTGTATAGTATATGACACTGTATGGTGCTATTATATGATACTGTATGATGGTAGCATTATATGACACTATAGTACTATATGGCACTGTATAGTGGTATATGGCACTGTATCACCATACAGTGCCATATACCTAACAAAGTCATATACAGTGGCACTGTATAGTATATGGCACTGTATGATGGTATCATATGGCACTGTATGATGGTAGCATTATATCACACTTTATAGTACTATATGGCACTGTATGGTGGTATTATATGACACTGTATGATGGTAGCATGATATGACCCTCTATAGTACTATATGGCACTGTATGGTGGTGTCATTTTATGACACTATAGTAATATATGACATTGTATGGTGGTATTATATTGTACTATGGTAATGTATGGCATTGTATGGTGGTATTGTATGATGGTGGCATTATATGGTATAGTAGTATATGGCACTGTATAGTGGTATTTTATGATACTATGGTAATATATGGCATTGTATGGTGGTATTGTATGATGGTGGTATTATATGGCACTGTAAAGTAGTAGCTGTATGATAGTAGTATGTGGCTGCTCTATGACCGTGTTATATGACTCTGTATGTCGTTATTACTTAAGCACTATCATGTAGGTGCGGTATAATACACCAGGTTGCAGTCAGCCCTCTTGTTGTGCGCGGGGGCGACATAGAGAAATCATAAAGGTAAAATATTATTTTTTTTATAGGACAGTCCTGACTACAGTTATTCTTATTACTTTCCCCTAAGACGTAAAGGTGCAGCATATCGGCCATATTTGCCTTTGAACCTGATGCATAGTGCGGCATGTGCAGTAATTTGCCCATCTACCCTCAGTCGCCCTCTTGTGGTCATCACCGATATCACCATATACCAAAAGACAGAGGTTTAAGCAGGAAACGTTTTATGTGGAAATAATAATACAGTAATAATCTTTATTTTTATATAGTGCTAACATAATCTGCAGCGCTTTACAGTTTGCACACATCATCATCACTGTCCCCAATGAGGCTCACAATCTACATTCCTTATCAGTATGTCTTTGGAGTGTGGGAGGAAACCGGAGGAAACGTGGGGTGAAATATCTACAACACTATGAAGAAAAGACGAGACAACATTCAGATGATTCGACCGCGTTCATAACGCCTCATACATGCCTATGCGGACCCTCGTCTACACAAAATGGCGGTAAATTTCCTATTTACATCAGAATCGTGGCAATACCTGATGGACGCCACGGCCTCTGCATAAAGACTTTTCCCCTAAGTGGAAGATATCTACCTCCACAGAGATGAAAATCCATCTCCGAAGCACCAACCTGGGGAAGGAGAACTCCGCACCCAGATTAATCCATTCCAGATTGTCATGACATTTATGGGGCAAGTGATTTTTGGGGACTGTTAAGCTATTGATGAAAAAATATTAGCAATTTCTTAGTGAAGGTCTCAGCAATTAAAGGATTGCCCGGACTGTAGGCTCTTAGAGAAAGAAAGGCTTCAGAGTTATGCCATCTCCTGTGTTCCATTGGGTGGTGAGCGTGCCCCTCCTGCACCAGCCGAGCTCATAGACCGATGAGCGTGCCCCTCCTGCACCAGCCGAGCTCATAGACCGATGAGCGTGCCCCTCGTGCTCCAGCCGAGCTCATAGACCGATGAGCGTGCCCCTTCTGCACCAGCCGAGCTCATAGACTGATGAGCGTGCCCCTCCTGCACCAGCCGAGCTCCTAGACTGATGAGCGTGCCCCTTCTGCACCAGCCGAGCTCATAGACTGATGAGCGTGCCCCTCCTGCACCAGCCGAGCTCATAGACTGATGAGCGTGCCCCTCCTGCACCAGCCGAGCTCATAGACTGATGAGCGTGCCCCTTCTGCACCAGCCGAGCTCATAGACTGATGAGCGTGCCCCTTCTGCACCAGCCGAGCTCATAGACTGATGAGCGTGCCCCTTCTGCACCAGCCGAGCTCATAGACTGATGAGCGTGCCCCTTCTGCACCAGCCGAGCTCATAGACTGATGAGCGTGCCCCTCCTGCACCAGCCGAGCTCATAGACCGATGAGCGTGCCCCTCCTGCACCAGCCGAGCTCATAGACTGATGAGCGTGCCCCTCCTGCACCAGCCGAGCTCATAGACCGATGAGCGTGCCCCTCCTGCACCAGCCGAGCTCATAGACTGATGAGCGTGCCCCTTCTGCACCAGCCGAGCTCATAGACTGATGAGCGTGCCCCTTCTGCACCAGCCGAGCTCATAGACTGATGAGCGTGCCCCTCCTGCACCAGCCGAGCTCATAGACTGATGAGCGTGCCCCTTCTGCACCAGCCGAGCTCATAGACTGATGAGCGTGCCCCTTCTGCACCAGCCGAGCTCATAGACTGATGAGCGTGCCCCTCCTGCACCAGCCGAGCTCATAGACCGATGAGCGTGCCCCTCCTGCACCAGCCGAGCTCATAGACTGATGAGCGTGCCCCTTCTGCACCAGCCGAGCTCATAGACTGATGAGCGTGCCCCTTCTGCACCAGCCGAGCTCATAGACTGATGAGCGTGCCCCTTCTGCACCAGCCGGGCTCATAGACCGATGAGCGTGCCCCTTCTGCACCAGCCGAGCTCATAGACCGATGAGCGTGCCCCTCCTGCACCAGCCGAGCTCATAGACTGATGAGCGTGCCCCTTCTGCACCAGCCGAGCTCATAGACTGATGAGCGTGCCCCTTCTGCACCAGCCGAGCTCATAGACTGATGAGTGTGCCCCTCCTGCTCCAGCCGAGCTCATAGTGATGAGCGTGCCCCTTGTGCTCCAGCCGAACTTATAGACTGATGAGCGTGCCCCTCCTGCTCCAGCCGAGCTCTTAGAGTGATGAGCGTGCCCCTCCTGCTCCAGCCGAACTCATAGACTGATGAGCGTGCCCCTCCTGCTCCAGCCAAGCTCATAGAGCGATGAACGTGCCCCGCTTGTTCCAGCTGAGCTCATGGAGCGATGAACATGCCCCTCCTGATTCATCCAAGCTCATAGAATGATGAGTTTGCCCCTCCTGTTCCAGCCGAGCTCATAAAGCGATGAGCGTGCCCCTCGTGCTCCAGCCGAACTCATACACTGATGAGCGTGCCCCTCCTGCTCCAGCCGAGCTCATAGACCGATGAGCGTGCCCCTCCTGCTCCAGCCGAGCTCATAGACCGATGAGCGTGCCCCTCCTGCTCCAGCCGAGCTCATAAAGCGATGAGCGTGCCCCTCCTGCTCCAGCCAAGCTCATAGACCGATGAGCATGCCCCTCCTGCTCCAGCCGAGCTCATAAAGCGATGAGCGTGCCCCTCCTGCTCCAGCCGAGCTCATAGACCGATGAGCGTGCGCCTCCTGCTCCAGCCGAGCTCATAGACCGATGAGCGTGCCCCTCCTGCTCCAGCCGAGCTCATAAAGCGATGAGCGTGCCCGTCCTGCTCCAGCCGAGCTCATAAAGCGATGAGCGTGCCCCTCCTGCTCCAGCCGAGCTCATAGACCGATGAGCGTGCCCCTCCTGCTCCAGCCGAGCTCATAGACCGATGAGCATGCCCCTCCTGCTCCAGCCGAGCTCATAGACCGATGAGCGTGCCCCCCCTGCTCCAGCCGAGCTCATAGACCGATGAGCGTGCCCCTCCTGCTCCAGCCGAGCTCATAGACCGATGAGCGTGCCCCTCCTGCTCCAGCCAAGCTCATAGACCGATGAGCATGCCCCTCCTGCTCCAGCCGAGCTCATAAAGCGATGAGCGTGCCCCTCCTGCTCCAGCCGAGCTCATAGACCGATGAGCGTGCCCCTCCTGCTCCAGCCAAGCTCATAGACTGATGAGCGTGCCCCTTCTGCACCAGCCGAGCTCATAGACTGATGAGCGTGCCCCTTCTGCACCAGCCGAGCTCATAGACTGATGAGCGTGCCCCTTCTGCACCAGCCGAGCTCATAGACTGATGAGCGTGCCCCTCCTGCACCAGCCGAGCTCATAGACTGATGAGCGTGCCCCTTCTGCACCAGCCGAGCTCATAGACTGATGAGCGTGCCCCTTCTGCACCAGCCGAGCTCATAGACTGATGAGCGTGCCCCTCCTGCTCCAGCCGAGCTCATAGACCGATGAGCGTGCCCCTTCTGCACCAGCCGAGCTCATAGACTGATGAGCGTGCCCCTTCTGCACCAGCCAAGCTCATAGACTGATGAGCGTGCCCCTTCTGCACCAGCCGGGCTCATAGACCGATGAGCGTGCCCCTTCTGCACCAGCCGAGCTCATAGACCGATGAGCGTGCCCCTCCTGCACCAGCCGAGCTCATAGACTGATGAGCGTGCCCCTTCTGCACCAGCCGAGCTCATAGACTGATGAGCGTGCCCCTTCTGCACCAGCCGAGCTCATAGACCGATGAGCGTGCCCGTCCTGCACCAGCCGAGCTCATAGACTGATGAGCGTGCCCCTTCTGCACCAGCCGAGCTCATAGACTGATGAGTGTGCCCCTCCTGCTCCAGCCGAGCTCATAGTGATGAGCGTGCCCCTTGTGCTCCAGCCGAACTTATAGACTGATGAGCGTGCCCCTCCTGCTCCAGCCGAGCTCTTAGAGTGATGAGCGTGCCCCTCCTGCTCCAGCCGAACTCATAGACTGATGAGCGTGCCCCTCCTGCTCCAGCCAAGCTCATAGAGCGATGAACGTGCCCCGCTTGTTCCAGCTGAGCTCATGGAGCGATGAACATGCCCCTCCTGATTCATCCAAGCTCATAGAATGATGAGTTTGCCCCTCCTGTTCCAGCCGAGCTCATAAAGCGATGAGCGTGCCCCTCGTGCTCCAGCCGAACTCATACACTGATGAGCGTGCCCCTCCTGCTCCAGCCGAGCTCATAGACCGATGAGTGTGCCCCTCCTGCTCCAGCCGAGCTCATAGACCGATGAGCGTGCCCCTCCTGCTCCAGCCGAGCTCATAAAGCGATGAGCGTGCCCCTCCTGCTCCAGCCAAGCTCATAGACCGATGAGCATGCCCCTCCTGCTCCAGCCGAGCTCATAAAGCGATGAGCGTGCCCCTCCTGCTCCAGCCGAGCTCATAGACCGATGAGCGTGCCCCTCCTGCTCCAGCCGAGCTCATAGACCGATGAGCGTGCCCCTCCTGCTCCAGCCGAGCTCATAGACCGATGAGCATGCCCCTCCTGCTCCAGCCGAGCTCATAAAGCGATGAGCGTGCCCCCCCTGCTCCAGCCGAGCTCATAGACCGATGAGCGTGCCCCTCCTGCTCCAGCCAAGCTCATAAAGCGATGAGCGTGCCCCTCCTGCTCCAGCCGAGCTCATAGACTGATGAGCGTGCCCCTTCTGCTCCAGCCGAGCTCATAGACTGATGAGCGTGCCCCTCCTGCTCCAGCCGAGCTCATAGACCGATGAGCGTGCCCCTCCTGCTCCAGCCGAGCTCATAAAGCGATGAGCGTGCCCCTCCTGCTCCAGCCAAGCTCATAGACCGATGAGCGTGCCCCTCCTGCTCCAGCCGAGCTCATAAAGCGATGAGCGTGCCCCTCCTGCTCCAGCCGAGCTCATAGACCGATGAGCGTGCCCCTCCTGCACCAGCCGAGCTCATAGACTGATGAGCGTGCCCCTTCTGCACCAGCCGAGCTCATAGACTGATGAGCGTGCCCCTTCTGCACCAGCCGAGCTCATAGACCGATGAGCGTGCCCGTCCTGCACCAGCCGAGCTCATAGACTGATGAGCGTGCCCCTTCTGCACCAGCCGAGCTCATAGACTGATGAGTGTGCCCCTCCTGCTCCAGCCGAGCTCATAGTGATGAGCGTGCCCCTTGTGCTCCAGCCGAACTTATAGACTGATGAGCGTGCCCCTCCTGCTCCAGCCGAGCTCTTAGAGTGATGAGCGTGCCCCTCCTGCTCCAGCCGAACTCATAGACTGATGAGCGTGCCCCTCCTGCTCCAGCCAAGCTCATAGAGCGATGAACGTGCCCCGCTTGTTCCAGCTGAGCTCATGGAGCGATGAACATGCCCCTCCTGATTCATCCAAGCTCATAGAATGATGAGTTTGCCCCTCGTGTTCCAGCCGAGCTCATAAAGCGATGAGCGTGCCCCTCGTGCTCCAGCCGAACTCATACACTGATGAGCGTGCCCCTCCTGCTCCAGCCGAGCTCATAGACCGATGAGCGTGCCCCTCCTGCTCCAGCCGAGCTCATAGACCGATGAGCGTGCCCCTCCTGCTCCAGCCGAGCTCATAAAGCGATGAGCGTGCCCCTCCTGCTCCAGCCAAGCTCATAGACCGATGAGCATGCCCCTCCTGCTCCAGCCGAGCTCATAAAGCGATGAGCGTGCCCCTCCTGCTCCAGCCGAGCTCATAGACCGATGAGCGTGCCCCTCCTGCTCCAGCCGAGCTCATAGACCGATGAGCGTGCCCCTCCTGCTCCAGCCGAGCTCATAGACCGATGAGCATGCCCCTCCTGCTCCAGCCGAGCTCATAAAGCGATGAGCGTGCCCCCCCTGCTCCAGCCGAGCTCATAGACCGATGAGCGTGCCCCTCCTGCTCCAGCCAAGCTCATAAAGCGATGAGCGTGCCCCTCCTGCTCCAGCCGAGCTCATAGACTGATGAGCGTGCCCCTTCTGCTCCAGCCGAGCTCATAGACTGATGAGCGTGCCCCTCCTGCTCCAGCCGAGCTCATAGACCGATGAGCGTGCCCCTCCTGCTCCAGCCGAGCTCATAAAGCGATGAGCGTGCCCCTCCTGCTCCAGCCAAGCTCATAGACCGATGAGCGTGCCCCTCCTGCTCCAGCCGAGCTCATAAAGCGATGAGCGTGCCCCTCCTGCTCCAGCCGAGCTCATAAAGCGATGAGGGTGCCCCTCCTGCTCCAGCCGAGCTCATAGACCGATGAGCGTGCCCCTCCTGCTCCAGCCGAGCTCATAGACCGATGAGCGTGCCCCTCCTGCTCCAGCCAAGCTCATAGACCGATGAGCATGCCCCTCCTGCTCCAGCCGAGCTCATAAAGCGATGAGCGTGCCCCTCCTGCTCCAGCCAAGCTCATAGACCGATGAGCGTGCCCCTCCTGCTCCAGCCGAGCTCATAAAGCGATGAGCGTGCCCCTCCTGCTCCAGCCAAGCTCATAGACCGATGAGCGTGCCCATCCTGCTCCAGCCGAGCTCATAAAGCGATGAGCGTGCCCCTCCTGCTCCAGCCGAGCTCATAAAGCGATGAGGGTGCCCCTCCTGCTCCAGCCGAGCTCACAGGGGCAGATGCCAGCGAAGTAATTTTAGCTGGGGTATTAATAGTTGGGCATGGTGCAGTTGTAAGGAAGTGGATGTGCTGTCCACGGCCCCTTGAAGATATGTGTTGTGATATAATGCATTGCATGGTTTTAAACATGATTTTTTCTGTTTTGTAATTAGCATGCACTTAATGGAGTTAATAATTGGGACTGGCCCAGAATGGGAGGGGCTATGTGGGAAGTCAGAAGATGCTTCCTGATAAAGAGTCAGAAAGGGTCCAGTGTTCAGCAGAGAAAGACCTAAGGTCTGACAGATGGCAGACTGATATGTTATAGTGTGTTGTGTGCAAAGAGGTAAGACCAGAGATCATCCGATAACACGTCCTAAGCACCAAGTGGAACGTGAAGAGATATTTGACAGCCCACATGGCTGCCACCAGGAATTTCAGGGCCAAATAGTGGCAAAATTTCTGGGCCCCTTGAGACTCCGCCCAAGCTCCACCCCAGCTCTGCCTCCACCCCTGGATCTTTCCACAGTCCCACCGCACACTCTTGTGAAAACTCCACTTCTGCACAATATTGGGTCTCCAGAGCAGTAGGGTCGGGTCTACCAGCCAGTGTGGGCCGGGGTCGGGTCTCCCGGCCACTATGGGATGGGGGTCGGGTCTCCCGGCCACTATGGGATGGGGGGTCTGGTCTCCTGGCCACTATGGGATGGGGGGTCAGGTCTCCGGGCCACTATGGGACAGGGGATCAGGTCTCCTGGCCACTATGGGATGGGGTCGGGTCTCCCGGTAAGTATGGGATGGGGGTCAGGTCTCCCGGCCAGTATGGGATGGGGGTCAGGTCTCCCGGCCACTATGGGATGGGGTCGGGTCTCCCGGCCACTATGGGGCGGGGTCAGGTCTCCCGGCCACTATGGGACAGGGTCGGGTCTCCCGGCCACTATGGGATGGGGGGTCGAGTCTCCCGGCCAGTATGGGACGGGGTCGGGTCTCCCGGCAACTATGGGACGTGGGACGGGGGGTCAGGTCTCCCGGTCAGTATGGGATGGGGGGTCAGGTCTCCCGGCCACTATGGGACGGGGTCGGGTCTCCCGGCCACTATGGGATGGGGGTCGGGTCTCCCGGCCACTATGGGATGGGGGGTCAGGTCTCCCGGCTACTATGGGGCGGGGTCGGGTCTCCCGGCCACTATGGGACGGGGTTGGGTCTCTTGGCCACTATGGGATGGGGGTCGGGTCTCTCGGCTACTATGGGACGGGGTCAGGTCTCCCGGCCATTATGGGATGGGGTCGGGTCTCCCGGCCACTATGGGGCGGGGTCAGGTCTCCCGGCCACTATGGGACAGGGTCGGGTCTCCCGGCCACTATGGGATGGGGGGTCGGGTCTCCCGGCCAGTATGGGACGGAGTCGGGTCTCCCGGCCACTATGGGATGGGGGGTCAGGTCTCCCGGTCAGTATGGGATGGGGGGTCAGGTCTCCCGGCCACTATGGGACGGGGTCGGGTCTCCCGGCCACGATGGGATGGGGGTCGGGTCTCCCGGCCACTATGGGATGGGGGGTCAGGTCTCCCGGCCACTATGGGGCGGGGTCGGGTCTCCCGGCCACTATGGGACGGGGTTGGGTCTCTTGGCCACTCTGGGACGGGGTCGGGTCTCTCGGCCACTATGGGACGGGGTCGGGTCTCTCGGCCACTATGGGGCGGGGTCAGGTCTCTCGGCCACTATGGGGCGGGGTCAGGTCTCTTGGCCACTATGGGGCGGGGTCGGGTCTCCCGGCCACTATGGGACGGGGTTGGGTCTCTTGGCCACTATGGGATGGGGGTCGGGTCTCCCGGCCACTATGGGATGGGGGGTCGGATCTCCCGGCCACTATGGGACAGGGTCGGGTCTCCTGGCCACTATGGGATGGGGGGGGGGTTGGGTCTCCCGGCAACTATGGAACGGGGTCGGGTCTCCTGGCCAGTATGGGATGGGGGTTCGGGTCTCCCGGCCACTATGGGATGGGGGGTCGGGTCTCCAGGCCACTATGGGACGGGGTCGGGTCTCCCGGCCACTCTGGGACGGGGTCGGGTCTCTCGGCCACTATGGGACGGGGTCGGGTCTCTTGGCCACTATGGGACGGGGTCGGGTCTCCCAGACGGCAGGAACTTCAGTGACACAAAAAGACATTTGATTTTTTGTTTCTTTTTACTTGCAAAGTGCTCTTTATTACAGGTGCAGCGGGTCGGCCTAACCGTCACTACCAGACCTTACCGAGAAAAAGCAGAAGACGATAAAACTTTACAAAAATATTCTCTTCTGTTGCATTGCAAAAAATATAGGAGGTATGAAGTGTCCGGAGACTGCGGCTCTGCCCCGGGGGATGGCGGCTACGGAGCAGTGGCGCATGGAGTCTCTCGTCGTTGGGACCTAGTGGGATATTTACAGTCTTCGTAGGACGACCCCTGCGCTGCCGTGAGGGCCCCGAAGCGTCTGCGTCAGCAGTGAAGGGGTTCAGCGCGGCTCTTCTTTCTCGGGGGGCAGATACGTGTAACGTAATGGAAGGGGGCTTTTGCGTAAATCGTCGCCTTGGCGAGAAGGAGGCGGAGTGGGGGTGGTGGGTGCTGAGTGAGGCAGCGGACCCTGAGACAGGCCTGGTGGGCGCTCTTATGCCGGAGACACCTGGCTGGAAGACACAGAAGAAGCTTCTGTTTTGGAAGTGGCGGCAGAGGAAGTGTCATCATCACCAAAGGGATTCTTACCGCAGCACAGGGTGGTGATCATGCAGTTACGGAACTGTGGGAGTAAAGAGGAGACGTCAGCGATATCGGGGAACTGCAAGTTTACAAACTTTATGAGCTGGAATTTTTTTTTTCTCTGTCCCCCATGCTTTACACTGCTGCTCTGGTTTTATTATGGCATGTGTATATCTGCATTTCCCTTTGAAGTCTATGGTGGTCTGAACTCCACCTCCTGACTCATTAACGTCAAGGGCTTCTAGATTGTCCCTCATGCTTTACACTGCAACTGTTCTATTAAATCATAGCTACGATCGTCGGCTCTCGCTTAGCTGAGTTTTCTTTGGAAGTCTCTGGTAATCAGAAATCTAAGGCTTCAACTTTTGTCTTTCATGCTTTACACTGCAGCTGTGGTTTTGGTTGCTGTGTATAAGACAGGCTCAGCAGGAGGTCGGTGCATGGGGACATGATGATAATATCACACGAAGGGATGAAAAATTATAATCTTATAATCTGCAAGTAGCTAAACCTCCAATGAGAAAAATAAGATCCTCGGGGGCGGAGTCTGTTAGGGGGAGGAGCTTGAGCTTGGAATCTTCTATTTACCCTTTCTTGTGATGGTCTCATGCAGCTTTCTTATTGGTCAGACCCTAGAGACACCATATTGGGAGGATCGGGGAAAGTTCGGAGACTTTTGAGGTGACCTACCTGCTTGTTGAGCATGATGTAGATGACGGGGTTGTAGATGGCAGAGCTCTTGGCAAAGAAAGCCGGCAGAGTCATGAAGACTGGGCCGAATTCAGAGCCTTGATGGGTGAAGATGAAGAAAGCGACACTGGCGTAGGGAACCCAGCAAATCAGGAAGAAGACCACCATGATGACCACCATGCGGGTGACCTCTTTCTCGGCCTTCTGGGTGGTGGCGGATTCCTGCTGTTGGGCTGCTGCCTGTGGAGCGAGGACAGGAGTGAGCACAATGTCCGGACCCCTGAGGGACAAGGTGCCAGCGACAGAACGGAGGCCCCCGGTGCCTCATGCCTCACCTCCTTCACGGTGCACACCAGTCGGCCATAGCAGAAGAAGATGACGGTCAGGGGGATGGTGAAGTGGACGATGAACATGTAGATCACAAACGACTCGTTGTTCACCTCCGGCTTCAGGGTGTAGTAGTCAACTCCGCACGAGCACTGCATCCCCTCAGGGATGTATCTGCACAAGGGTACGGAGGCTTAGATACGGCAGTATCACACGACAGTTGTTTTTTTCTCACAGTACAAACTGCTTGCATTATTATATAGATCCTTTAGACCTGATGAGGCTGGTGACCTTACCTTTTACCCTCCATGTTAGAATGGATGTATAATAATTTTTAGTCATTCTCCGCCCACCTTTCCTGATTGACAGCTCCTCAAGGTCCCTCCTCCCTACTGAGATCTCACACTGCTCAGTACAAGCTGCGGCTGTCAGTAAGGCTGTAGGGGGGCAGAGAATGAATACATCAGACTCATGAGCTCTCTGACTCTTTAGCTGGACTCACAAAGTGCTTATTTTACTCGTATGATCACTCAGCCATTGATTGTCACAGTAAGTACACCAATCTCACTAGGTCCAAGACATCTATTTAATAATCTATAGTCTATAAAGTGAAATCTGATATTAGAACTATTGTAACTGAGAAATTAGATTAATATGTATATGTAGTAGCATTACATGATGTGGGTTGTAGTGCTATTCTTGGTTCTAGACCTACCTGGACCATCCAAAGAGTGGAGGCATAGCACAGGACAAAGCCATGATCCAGGTGAACGCCACACCCATGATCGCATGGTTCTCACCAAATCGGAAGTTGCTCATGGGCTTACAGACGACCACGTATCGCTCAATGGCCAAGACCACCAGCGACCAAAGGGACATCTCACCTGTCAGAGAGAAGGAAAGAAATTCAGGGCTGGGCATGGTAAAAGTCTAACATGATGAGGAAGACTTGGAGAGTCCGGGATGGAGGATGGCATCCAGAACCTCAGTGCAGGACAGTATTTACGTTCCCCAGTGGAGGACGACATCTGGGACCCCCAGTGGAGGATGGGAACTGTGACCCCCAGTGGATGATGGCATCTGGGACATCCAGTGGATGATGGCATCTGGGACCCCCAGTGGATGATGGCGTCTGTGACCCCCAGTGAAGGATGGTATCTGGGACCCCCAGTGGATGATGGCGTCTGGGACCCCAGTGGATGATGACATCTGTGACCGCCAGTGAAGAATGGCTTCTGGGACCCCCAGTGGAGGATAGCGTCTGTGACCCCCAGTGGAGGATGGCTTGAGACCCCCAGTGGAGGATGACGTCTGGGACTCACATTGGAGCATTGGATCTGGGACTCCCAGTGGAGGACTGGATCTGGGACCCCCAGTGGAGGATGACGTCTGGGACCCCAGTGGAGGATGGCGTCTGGGACTCCCAGTGGATGATGGCGTCTGTGACCCCCAGTGGAGGACGGCATCTGGGACTCCCAGTGGAGGATGGTATCTGGGACCCCCAGTGGAGGACTGGATCTGTGACCGCCAGTGGAGGACGGCATCTGGGACTCCCAGTGGAGGATGGTATCTGGGACCCCCAGTGGAGAATTGGATCTGTGACCCCCAGTGGAGGACGGCATCTGGGTCTCCCAGTGGAGGACTGGATCTGGGACCCCCAGTGGAGGACGGCATCTGTGACCCCCCAGTGGAGGATGGCGTCTGGGACTCCCAGTGGAGAATTGGATCTGTGACCCCCAGTGGAGGACTGGATCTGTGACCGCCAGTAGAGGATGGTATCTGGGACCCCCAGTGGAGGATGGTATCTGGGACCCCCAGTGGAGGACGTCTGGGACCCCCAAGTGGAGGACGGCATCTTTGTACTCAAAATCGACCATAACTTGGTCTAATTATTAAAAAAGTATTCACACCCCCATCCTGCGCGGAACAAAGGACCTGCCACTCGATGAAGCAGAAGACCCAGAAACCCAATCCCCAGCCGGGGAAATGGACGCCCAACTCACCACCAAGGGTAGCAAAGAAGCCTTCGAAGTAGCACCCGGTCTGCCCGAAGATGAAGTATCCGTGCATGGAGGTGTACATGGTGACGGTGAATCCACACAGGATCATGAAATGGTTGGCAAACGCCAAGTTCAGCAGGATATAGTTTAAGGGTGTTCGGAGTTTCTTGTGCTGGATGGTGACGTACAAGGTCATGAAATTGATTGGGAGCCCAAGAAGAATGAGCAAGAACATGTAAGCGGCCAAAGCGGAGTATTTCCATGGCTCTGCCAGGTAGTACTGAGGGTAATCAAAGGGGCTTCGTACCACCCCAGTCTTGTTGGACATGGGTATGTAAAAATTAGGACCTTCTGTTCCATTCATAGTGGCGGCTCTTAAAAGTCCCCTCCCCCACTAATCTAGAAAGAAACCACTTTTTTGTATCTCGTGCTCAGAGACACCCGAAAAACCCTCTGTTCCCAATAGAGCCGCTCTACAGAGTGAGCGCGGGACCCCGGCTCTTTATAACGTGCCACTTTGGGTAAGCCCCCATCATCGGTGTCAGCACCAAAGGATTTAGGTCTCTATTAATCATTTGCAATCCGCGCTAAGGTGGCAAAGTGATAATTGGCTTCACATAAACGTATTAAGAATACACCTGTCTGATGGGTAAGTACCGAGGAGGAAAGTGACCGGGGACAAATCCAGGTCACAGGGAGAGAAGGGGCCGAGCGGAGGAAATCGGGGGGAAATGTATCAATTCTGCTTCACAGAACATACAATGTATCCAGTGCGGATTATTGGGGTCACATAGAAAATAAAAGCAAATGTTCAAAAGTAATATCTCCTGCATTATTGTCTAGGACTATACCCCAGAGCTGCACTCACTATTCTGCTAGAACAGTCACTGTGTACATACATTACATTACCGATCCTGAGTTACATCCTGTATTATACCCAGAGCTGCACTCACTATTCTGCTGGTGCAGTCACTGTGTACATGAATTACATTACTGATCCTGAGTTACATCCTGTATTATACCCCAGAGCTGCACTCACTATTCTGCTGGTGCAGTCACTGTGTACATACATTACATTACCGATCCTGAGTTACATCCAGTATTATACTCCAGAGCTGCACTCACTATTCTGCTGGTGCAGTCACTGTGTACATACATTACATTACTGATCCTGAGTTACATCCTGTATTATACTCCAGAGCTGCACTCACTATTCTGCTGGTGCAGTCACTGTGTACATACATTACATTACTGATCCTGAGTTACCTCCTGTATTATACCCCAGAGCTGCACTCACTATTCTGCTGGTGCAGTCACTGTGTACATACATTACATTACTGATCCCGAGTTACCTCCTGTATTATACCCCAGAGCTGCACTCACTATTCTGCTGGTGCAGTCACTGTGTACATACATTACATTACTGATCCTGAGTTACATCCTGTATTATACCCCAGAGCTGCACTCACTATTCTGCTGGTGCAGTCACTGTGTACATACATTACATTACTGATCCTGAGTTACCTCCTGTATTATACCCCAGAGCTGCACTCACTATTCTGCTGGTGCAGTCACTGTGTACATACATTACATTACTGATCCCGAGTTACCTCCTGTATTATACCCCAGAGCTGCACTCACTATTCTGCTGGTGCAGTCACTGTGTACATACATTACATTACTGATCCTGAGTTACATCCTGTATTATACCCCAGAGCTGCACTCACTATTCTGCTGGTGCAGTCACTGTGTACATACATTACATTACTGATCCTGAGTTACATCCTGTATTATACCCCAGAGCTGCACTCACTATTCTGCTGGTGCAATCACTGTGTACATACATTACTGATCCTGAGTTACCTCCTGTATTATACCCCAGAGCTGCACTCACTATTCTGCTGGTGCAGTCACTGTGTACATACATTACATTACTGAAACTGAGTTACATCCTGTATTATACCCCAGAGCTGCACTCACTATTCTGCTGGTGCAGTCACTGTGTACATACATTACATTACTGATCCTGAGGTAGCTCCTGCGCTCTTTTTTCGGCTTTTATACAGCCGTCATCCAGCATATGGATTCGTACACTATTTTCTGCCTCTCGGGGTTTGTATACAGTGGTGGCAAAAATATTTACATATAAAATCTGGGTCACTATTTCACTTCTTAATAAAAGTGCAGACAATGGGAGAGATAATCATCAGCATAACTGGCTTAGCTGCCGATACAAGTAATGTAACGGTGATGTGACATAATACTAATTGTAACAAAATGTCCACAGTGAAACACTAGAATGTTAAGATTTTGTGGTTTCTTTGAACTTGTAAAGATTTTTTCCCTGCACTGTGTCTGGTCCTGGAGGTTGTCAGCGGAGCACAGGCGCGGTCTCTGGCTCCATGTCACCCTATTGGTTTGTCATGTGGAGCCTTATTCACGCGGCTGCCGGAGGTGAATGTGGCGGTGAGGTTACGTGTCGCACATGTGTTGTGTATTGGGATTGTGTTAGTTGATTCTGTGTAAGGATTCGGCGGCAGATTCCAGGAGAGAGAACTACAATCCCCAGAGAAGATGCTGCAGTGATTGCTGTCCGCGGAGCCCGGAGGTCATTAATCCCGAGGACGGAAGCAGGAGCCCCGTGTCCTACATCCCTGCAGCTCCAGAGGAAAGAACTGAAAGTATTAATATGATGAAGCGCAAGACTGTGCTGAGCCGTGTATCTAAGCCTCTCTTGTGTGATACTGACTTCTGAGCCGTGTATCTAATCCTCTCCTGTGTGATACTGTCTGCTGAGCCGTGTATCTAAACCTATCCTGTGTATACTGTCTGCTAAGCTATGTATCTAATCCTATCCTGTGATACTGTCTGATGAGCTGTGTATCTAATCCTCTCCTGTGTGATACTGACTGCTGAGCTGTGTATCTAATCCTATCCTGTGTGATACTGTCTGCTGAGCCGTGTATCTAATCCTCTCCTGTGTGATACTGTCTGCTGAGCTGTGTATCTAATCCTATCCTGTGATACTGCTGAGCCGTGTATCTAATCCTCTCCTGTGTGATACTGACTGCTGAGCCGTGTATCTAATCCTATCCTGTGTGATACTGTCTGCTGAGCCGTGTATCTAATCCTATCCTGTGTGATACTGACTGCTGAGCCGTGTATCTAAGCCTCTCTTGTGTGATACTGACTTCTGAGCCGTGTATCTAAGCCTCTCCTGTGTGATACTGTCTGCTGAGCCGTGTATCTAATCCTCTCCTGTGTGATACTGTCTGCTGAGCTGTGTATCTAATCCTATCCTGTGATACTGCTGAGCCGTGTATCTAATCCTCTCCTGTGTGATACTGACTGCTGAGCCGTGTATCTAATCCTATCCTGTGTGATACTGTCTGCTGAGCCGTGTATCTAATCCTATCCTGTGTGATACTGACTGCTGAGCCGTGTATCTAATCCTATCCTGTGTGATACTGTCTGCTGAGCCGTGTATCTAATCCTATCCTGTGTGATACTGTCTGCTGAGCCGTGTATCTTATCCTCTCTTGTGTGATACTGACTTCTGAGCTGTGTATCTAATCCTATCATGTGGGATACTATCTGCTGAGCCGTGTATCTAAACCTATCCTGTGTATACTGTCTGCTAAGCTATGTATCTAATCCTATCCTGTGATACTGTCTGATGAGCTGTGTATCTAATCCTCTCCTGTGTGATACTGTCTGCTGAGCTGTGTATCTAATCCTATCCTGTGTGATACTGCTGAGCCGTGTATCTAATCCTATCCTGTGTGATACTGACTGCTGAGCCGTGTATCTAATCCTATCCTGTGTGATACTGTCTGCTGAGCCGTGTATCTAATCCTATCCTGTGTGATACTGACTGCTGAGCCGTGTATCTAATCCTCTCCTGTGTATACTGACTGCTGAGCCGTGTATCTAATCCTCTCCTGTGTGATACTGACTGCTGAGCCGTGTATCTAATCCTATCCTGTGTGATACTGTCTGCTGAGCCGTGTATCTAATCCTCTCCTGTGTGATACTGACTGCTGAGCCGTGTATCTAATCCTCTCCTGTGTGATACTGTCTGCTGAGCCGTGTATCTAATCCTATCCTGTGTGATACTGACTGCTGAGCCGTGTATCTAATCCTCTCCTGTGTGATACTGACTGCTGAGCCGTGTATCTAATCCTATCCTGTGTGATACTGACTGCTGAGCCGTGTATCTAATCCTATCCTGTGTGATACTGTCTGCTGAGCCGTGTATCTAATCCTATCCTGTGTGATACTGACTGCTGAGCCGTGTATCTAATCCTATCCTGTGTGATACTGTCTGCTGAGCCGTGTATCTAATCCTATCCTGTGTGATACTGACTGCTGAGCCGTGTATCTAATCCTCTCCTGTGTATACTGACTGCTGAGCCGTGTATCTAATCCTATCCTGTGTGATACTGTCTGCTGAGCCGTGTATCTAATCCTATCCTGTGATAGACTGCTGAGCCGTGTATCTAATCCTCTCCTGTGTGATACTGACTGCTGAGCTGTGTATCTAATCCTATCCTGTGTGATACTGTCTGCTGAGCCGTGTATCTAATCCCATCCTGTGTGATACTGTCTGCTGAGCCGTGTATCTAATCCTCTCCTGTGTGATACTGACTGCTGAGCTGTGTATCTAATCCTATCCTGTGTGATACTGTCTGCTGAGCTGTGTATCTAATCCTATCCTGTGTGATACTGACTGCTGAGCTGTGTATCTAATCCTATCCTGTGTGATACTGTCTGATGAGCTGTGTATCTAATCCTCTCCTGTGTGATACTGACTGCTGAGCTGTGTATCTAATCCTCTCCTGTGTGATACTGACTGCTGAGCTGTGTATCTAATCCTATCCTGTGTGATACTGTCTGCTGAGCCGTGTATCTAATCCTATCCTGTGTGATACTGACTGCTGAGCCGTGTATCTAATCCTCTCCTGTGTATACTGACTGCTGAGCCGTGTATCTAATCCTATCCTGTGTGATACTGTCTGCTGAGCCGTGTATCTAATCCTATCCTGTGTGATAGACTGCTGAGCCGTGTATCTAATCCTCTCCTGTGTGATACTGACTGCTGAGCTGTGTATCTAATCCTATCCTGTGTGATACTGTCTGCTGAGCCGTGTATCTAATCCCATCCTGTGTGATACTGTCTGCTGAGCCGTGTATCTAATCCTCTCCTGTGTGATACTGACTGCTGAGCTGTGTATCTAATCCTATCCTGTGTGATACTGTCTGCTGAGCTGTGTATCTAATCCTATCCTGTGTGATACTGACTGCTGAGCTGTGTATCTAATCCTATCCTGTGTGATACTGTCTGATGAGCTGTGTATCTAATCCTCTCCTGTGTGATACTGACTGCTGAGCTGTGTATCTAATCCTCTCCTGTGTGATACTGACTGCTGAGCTGTGTATCTAATCCTCTCCTGTGTGATACTGACTGTTGAGCTGTATAGCTAACATTTTATCATTTACAGTAGAATCCAGGGAAGAATTAGTACAAATGATTTAATAATTTATATAAAATAATAATAATTATAAACAAATATAATTTCCCTGCTGGTCGGTGACGGCCGGTTCTGGTCTCTGCTGGTCGGTGACTGTCGGTTCTGGTCCCTGCTGGTCGGTGACTGTCGGTTCTGGTCCCTGCTGGTCGGTGGCGGTTGGTTCTGGTCCTTGCTGGTCGGTGGCGGTCGGTTCTGGTCCCTGCTGGTCGGTGACTGTCGGTTCGGGTCCCTGCTGGTCGGTGACTGTCGGTTCTGGTCCCTGCTGGTCGGTGGCGGTCGGTTCTGGTCCCTGCTGGTCGGTGATGGCCGGTTCTGGTCCCTGATGGTCGGTGGCGGTCGGTTCTGGTCTCTGCTGGTCGGTGACTGTCGGTTCTGGTCCCTGCTGGTCGGTGATGGCCGGTTCTGGTCTCTGCTGGTCGGTGGCGGTCGGTCCTGGTCTCTGCTGGTCGGTGACTGTCGGTTCTGGTCCCTGCTGGTCGGTGATGGCCGATTCTGGTCTCTGCTGGTCGGTGACTGTCGGTTCTGGTCCCTGCTGGTCAGTGATGGCCGGTTCTGGTCTCTGCTGGTCGGTGACTGTCGGTTCTGGTCCCTGCTGGTCGGTGGCGGTCGGTTCTGGTCCCTGCTGGTCAGTGACGGCCGGTTCTGGTCTCTGCTGGTCGGTGACTGTCGGTTCTGGTCCCTGCTGGTCGGTGGCGGTCGGTTCTGTTCCCTGCTGGTCAGTGACGGCCGGTTCTGGTCTCTGCTGGTTATCGGGATCCAGCGGCTCGTGGTCCCATCACTGTCCGGCCTCCTCGATGGGTTTCCGGCAGTACGGGCAGCAGTTGTGCTGGAGGACGAGGAGCTCGTAATCTTCTGTGTGAAACATCTGCAAGAAAAGAAACGTGACTGAGGACGTGATGAGGGCGGAGCGTTGAGGACGTGATGAGCGCGGAGCGACTGAGGACGTGATGAGGGCGGAGCGACTGAGGACGTGATGAGCGCGGAGCGACTGAGGACGTGATGAGGGCGGAGCGACTGAGGACGTGATGAGGGCGGAGCGACTGAGGACGTGATGAGGGCGGAGCGACTGAGGACGTGATGAGGGCGGAGCGACTGAGGACGTGATGAGCGCGGAGCGACTGAGGACGTGATGAGGGCGGAGCGACTGAGGACGTGATGAGGGCGGAGCGACTGAGGACGTGATGAGGGCGGAGCGACTGAGGACGTGATGAGGGCGGAGCGACTGAGGACGTGATGAGGGCGGATCGACTGAGGACGTGATGAGGGCGGAGCGACTGAGGACGTGATGAGGGCGGAGCGACTGAGGACGTGATGAGCGCGGAGCGACTGAGGACGTGATGAGCGCGGAGCGACTGAGGACGTGATGAGCGCGGAGCGACTGAGGACGTGATGAGCGCGGAGCGACTGAGGACGTGATGAGCGCGGAGCATTGAGGACGTGATGAGCGCGGAGCGTTGAGGACGTGATGAGCGCGGAGCGTTGAGGACGTGATGAGCGCGGAGCGACTGAGGATGTGATGAGCGCGGAGCATTGAGGACGTGATGAGCGCGGAGCGACTGAGGACGTGATGAGCGCGGAGCGACTGAGGACGTGATGAGCGCGGAGCGACTGAGGACGTGATGAGCGCGGAGCGTTGAGGACGTGATAAGCGCGGAGCGTTGAGGACGTGATGAGCGCGGAGCGACTGAGGACGTGATGAGCGCGGAGCGACTGAGGATGTGATGAGCGCGGAGTGTTGAGGACGTGATGAGCGCGGAGCGACTGAGGACGTGATGAGCGCGGAGCGACTGAGGACGTGATGAGCGCGGAGCGACTGAGGACGTGATGAGCGCGGAGCGACTGAGGACGTGATGAGCGCGGAGCGTTGAGGACGTAATGAGCGCGGAGCGACTGAGGACGTGATGAGCGCGGAGCGACTGAGGAAGTGATGAGCGCGGAGCGACTGAGGACGTGATGAGCGCGGAGCGACTGAGGACGTGATGAGCGCGGAGCGACTGAGGACGTGATGAGCGCGGAGCGTTGAGGACGTAATGAGCGCGGAGCGACTGAGGACGTGATGAGCGCGGAGCGACTGAGGATGTGATGAGCGCGGAGCGACTGAGGACGTGATGAGCGTGGAGCGACTGAGGACGTGATGAGGGCGGAGCGACTGGGGATGTAATGAGCGCGGAGCGACTGAGGATGTGATGAGCGCGGAGCGACTGAGGATGTGATGAGGGCGGAGCGACTGGGGATGTAATGAGCGCGGAGCGACTGAGGATGTGATGAGCGCGGAGCGACTGAGGACGTGATGAGCGCGGAGCGACTGAGGACGTGATGAGCGACTGAGGACGTGATGAGCGTGGAGCGACTGAGGACGTGATGAGCGACTGAGGACGTGATGAGCGTGGAGCGACTGAGGACGTGATGAGCGCGGAGCATTGAGGACGTGATGAGCGCGGAGCGACTGAGGATGTGATGAGCGCGGAGCATTGAGGACGTGATGAGTGCGGAGCGACTGAGGACGTGATGAGCGCGGAGCGACTGAGGATGTGACGAGCGCGGAGCGACTGAGGATGTGACGAGCGCGGAGCGACTGAGGATGTGACGAGCGCGGAGCGACTGAGGACGTGATGAGCGTGGAGCGACTGAGGACGTGATGAGCGACTGAGGACGTGATGAGCGTGGAGCGACTGAGGACGTGATGAGCGCGGAGCATTGAGGACGTGATGAGCGCGGAGCGACTGAGGATGTGATGAGCGCGGAGCATTGAGGACGTGATGAGTGCGGAGCGACTGAGGACGTGATGAGCGCGGAGCGACTGAGGATGTGACGAGCGCGGAGCGACTGAGGATGTGACGAGCGCGGAGCGACTGAGGATGTGACGAGCGCGGAGCGACTGAGGACGTGATGAGCGCGGAGCGACTGAGGACGTGATGAGGGCGGAGCGACTGAGGACGTGATGAGCGCGGAGCGACTGAGGACGTGATGAGCGCGGAGCGACTGAGGACGTGATGAGCGCGGAGCGACTGAGGACGTGATGAGCGCGGAGCGACTGAGGACGTGATGAGCGCGGAGCATTGAGGACGTGATGAGCGCGGAGAGACTGAGGATGTGATGAGCGACTGAGGACGTGATGAGCGTGGAGCGACTGAGGACGTGATGAGCGCGGAGCATTGAGGACGTGATGAGCGCGGAGCGACTGAGGATGTGATGAGCGCGGAGCATTGAGGACGTGATGAGTGCGGAGCGACTGAGGACGTGATGAGCGCGGAGCGACTGAGGACGTGATGAGCGCGGAGCATTGAGGACGTGATGAGCGTGGAGCGACTGAGGATGTGATGAGCGACTGAGGACGTGATGAGCGTGGAGCGACTGAGGACGTGATGAGCGCGGAGCATTGAGGACGTGATGAGCGCGGAGCGACTGAGGATGTGATGAGCGCGGAGCATTGAGGACGTGATGAGTGCGGAGCGACTGAGGACGTGATGAGCGCGGAGCGACTGAGGATGTGACGAGCGCGGAGCGACTGAGGATGTGACGAGCGCGGAGCGACTGAGGATGTGACGAGCGCAGAGCGACTGAGGACGTGATGAGCGCGGAGCGACTGAGGACGTGATGAGCGCGGAGCGACTGAGGACGTGATGAGCGCGGAGCGACTGAGGACGTGATGAGCGCAGAGCGAATGAGGATGTGATGAGCGACTGAGGACGTGATGAGCGCGGAGCGACTGAGGATGTGATGAGCGCGGAGCGACTGAGGACGTGATGAGGGCGGAGCGACTGAGGATGTGATGAGCGACTGAGGACGTGATGAGCGACAGGAGATGTGGTGAGCGCAGAGCGAGTGAGGACATGATGAGCGCAGAGCACGTGATGAGCGACTGGAGATGTGGTGAGCGCGGAGCGTTGAGGACGTGATGTGCGGGAAGCAGCGTATAAATGGCGGCTCGTACCTGGAAACAGGACTGACACATGGTGATGGAGACGTCGGGCAGCAGGGAGCGGTAGTACTGCCACTTCAGGGGCTTCGGCCAACGCTTCACCATCACGTCCCGCCGGCTCATGGACCTCAGGACCGAGCGGTTCACGATCACAGGGACGAACTCGGAGCCGCCCTGCTGCAATTGTAGGGAGAGAAGAACGTCAGCCACATCTTCACTGCAGGACCCCAATAATGAACAGGAGGGACGATCTGAAAGCTGCAGCGTCTCCCGCAGGGGCTGCGGACCCTAGACCAGTATATCTCTGGGGCATTTTTTACGGGTCGGAGATATAGGACATTTGGGGGCGATTTCTGGCCGCTCTCCTCAGATAACATAGAACTCACCTCAAAACTTAACTTTGCAGTGAACGGGTCGTCGTCCGGCGTCCTTTCATCCTCGTCCAGCCGTAGTGTCTGCGCATCTATAGTTGTGGGTTAAGGTAATGGCGGATGCGCTGTCACTATATACACGCGGCCCGGGACACTGCATATACCGCAGGAACCTCCCCTTAAAGGGCTCCTACACTAGAGTATTATTATTTTATGAAGGGGCCCATGAAGGCTATAAATTATAAAAAAATAATGTAATCACTGACCAGACCCCCCAGCCGCTCCCCTGCTGTCAACATTCCCCCACGGGTCTTCTCACTTCCTCTTCTGGTGGGAGAGGTCACGTGACTGCAGTAGCCAATCAGCAACCACTGATGACAGGAGATCTCAGCAGCCAGAGAGAGGAAGCGAGGAGACTGTTGGGGGGACACGGGCAGCGGCATATATATATATATATATATCATTTATTTTTAATTAGTCACATTTTTATATTTGTTTTCTTGGTGAAACTGCAAAATAAATAATTGGCACACAGGCACAAATCTAACCCGCGGCAGGTTCCCCTGCGGTTTTGTCCTTCTTTATATGCCGATTGGTCTATAGATGCAAAGTGTGAACGACTTTTCTCAATGTCATTTTTACACCATAATGTAAAACCCATGAATACTGCTGTGTGTGCACAGCGCCTGAGGATACCGGCTGAGGACAGCTCCTGCCACCTGTCCTTACTGGCGTTGCTCCTGGGGGCCTCCAGGTCGATGAGCGACGTGGCCTCTTCATCCGAGATCTCGTCCTCCAGGTAAAACTCTACCAAAGGCAGCACTTCTGCAACCAGAGGAAAAAAAACTGTGATTATAACAGCGGATACAGAAACTGCAAATCATTAATCATATTTATCAGGGTAAAACAGGATGGATAAAACTTGAAAGTGTCCATTACAGTCAGACTTAGTGGCTAAACCTCAAATCAGCTTCTTAGGTGGAAGGTAATCCTGCGAAACCGGAGTGTGATTATGGGAGATGAGCGCTGCAGAGGAGACAGGACCGTATACCCGCTGCTGTGAATACGGGAGATGAGCGCTGCAGAGGAGACAGGACCGTATACCCGCTGCTGTAAATATGGGGGATGAGCGCTGCAGAGGAGACAGGACCGTATACCTGCTGCTGAGTGTGATTATGGGGGATGAGCGCTGCAGAGGAGACAGGACCGTATACCCGCTGCTGAGTGTGATTATGGGGGATGAGCGCTGCAGAGGAGACAGGACCGTATACCCGCTGCGGAGTGTGAATATGGGGGATGAGCGCTGCAGAGGAGACAGGACCGTATACCCGCTGCGGAGTGTGAATATGGGGGATGAGCGCTGCAGAGGAGACAGGACCGTATACCCGCTGCGGAGTGTGAATATGGGGGATGAGCGCTGCAGAGGAGACAGGACCGTATACCCGCTGCTGAGTGTGAATATAGGGGATGAGCGCTGCAGAGGAGACAGGACCGTATACCCGCTGCTGAGTGTGAATATAGGGGATGAGTGCTGCAGGGGAGACAGGACCGTATACCCGCTGCTGATTGTGAATATGGGGGATGAGTGCTTCAGAGGAGACAGGACCGTATACCCGCTGCGGAGTGTGAATATGGGGGATGAGTGCTGCAGAGGAGACAGGACCGTATACCCGCTGCTGATTGTGAATATGGGGGATGAGTGCTTCAGAGGAGACAGGACCGTATACCCGCTGCTGAGTGTGAATATAGGGGATGAGCGCTGCAGAGGAGACAGGACCGTATACCCGCTGCTGAGTGTGAATATAGGGGATGAGCGCTGCAGAGGAGACAGGACCGTATACCCGCTGCTGAGTGTGAATATAGGGGATGTGTGCTGCAGAGGAGACAGGACCGTATACCCGCTGCTGATTGTGAATATGGGGGATGAGCGCTGCAGAGGAGACAGGACCGTATACCCGCTGCGGAGTGTGAATATGGGGGATGAGTGCTGCAGAGGAGACAGGAACGTATACCCGCTGCTGAGTGTGAATATGGGGGATGAGCGCTGCAGAGGAGACAGGACCGTATACCCGCTGCTGAGTGTGAATATGGGGGATGAGCGCTGCAGAGGAGACAGGACCGTATACTGGGATACACACTGCTGAGTGTGAATATGGGGGATGAGCGCTGCAGAGGAGACAGGACCGTATACTGGGATACACACTGCTGAGTGTGAATATGGGGGATGAGTGCTGCAGAGGAGACAGGACTGTATACCCGCTGCTGAGTGTGAATATAGGGGATGAGCGCTGCAGAGGAGACAGGACCGTATACTGGGATACACACTGCTGAGTGTGAATATGGGGGATGAGTGCTGCAGAGGAGACAGGACCGTATACCCGCTGCTGATATAAATATGGGGGATGAGTGCTGCAGAAGTGACAGGACCGTATACCTGTATACTTTCCTGACAAGCACATTGGGTCGTGGGCGAAGAGTTTGGGTCTCTGCATACACAGAGGTCACTCTGGGCTTTCTGCCCGGTGAGATCTTATGGCAGCCGGACTATATATAGCTCCATTGACAGACGTATCACTTAACCCACAGCTAAACCCTGATGTGCGGATTAGAGAAGGATTACCCCACTGTCCTGTAGTTACTGCTGTGCGGACGATTCAATGCGCCATTTAGTATGCTGCAATCCTTCCTCCTGCGCCTTGTAAAATATCATAGGGAACCAGGGGAATACAATGGACTCTCAGTGTAATAAAAAATTTGACAAGAATATCAGGGATTACAAGCCACAAGCTGGACCAAACTCTATCCTTCCACACCGCTCTCCTGATCCTCCTCTACAGACAATCATGAAGTTGCTTGATGAAACTCTGTCTGAAGCCACCACTAGGGGGAGCTCCCTGTACACAGAGACACATGATAAGATCCTGTCTGCAGTCACCACTAGGGGGAGCTCCCTGTATACAGAGATACATGATAAGATCCTGTCTGCAGCCACCACTAGGGGGAGCTCCCTGTATACAGAGATACATGATAAGATCCTGTCTGCAGCCACCACTAGGGGGAGCTCCCTGTATACAGAGATACATGATAAGATCCTGTCTGCAGCCACCACTAGGGGGAGCTCCCTGTATACAGAGATACATGATAAGATCCTGTCTGCAGCCACCACTAGGGGGAGCTCCCTGTATACAGAGATACATGATAAGATCCTGTCTGCAGCCACCACTAGGGGGAGCTCCCTGTATACAGAGACACATGATAAGATCCTGTCTGCAGCCACCACTAGGGGGAGCTCCCTGTATACAGAGACACATGATAAGATCCTGTCTGCAGTCACCACTAGGGGGAGCTCCCTGTATACAGAGACACATGATAAGATCCTGTCTGCAGCCACCACTAGGGGGAGCTCCCTGTATACAGAGATGCATGATAAGATCCTGTCTGAAGCCACCACTAGGGGGAGCTCCCTGTATACAGAGATACATGATACAATCCAGTCTGCAGCCACCACTAGAGGAGCTCCCTGTATACAGAGATACATGATAAGATCCTGTCTGCAGTCACCACTAGGGGGAGCTCCCTGTATACAGAGATACATGATAAGGTTCTGTCTACAGTCACCACTAGGGGGAGCTCCCTGTATACAGAGATATAGGATAAGATCCTGTCTGCAGTCACCACTAGGGGGAGCTCCCTGTATACAGAGATATAGGATAAGATCCTGTCTGCAGTCACCACTAGGGGGAGCTCCCTGTATACAGAGATACATGATAAGATCCTGTCTGCAGCCACCACTAGGGGGAGCTCCCTGTATACAGAGATACATGATAAGATCCTGTCTGCAGTCACCACTAGGGGGAGCTCCCTGTATATAGAGATATATGATAAGATTCTGTCTGCAGCCACCACTAGGGGGAATACATTTCAAAAACCTGACCTGCACATCCAAACATAGACTCAGTGTGAACAGGTGCTGAACCTAGAGTCGCCAACTCGTATATAGTTAAGTAAATAAGGCAGCACACCGCAGCGCTAGAACATACAAACTTGAAAAACGAAATTTGAACTGCATTACTGCACTAGAAATATGAAAAATGAGAGCTTTTAGTGCATAAAAATGGCCAAATTTATGTGTACCTGGTAGCCCCTTTACGGTATCTCTCATATACCAGGTCCTACGCTTGCCTTACCTCGCTGAGAATAAACGTCTCCATCTGAATGGGTACATGTGAAACCTCTTAAACACCTGTAGGCTAGGTCAGGTTTTTGAAATGTATTCTCTAGCCTTCTGATCGTGCATTCCGCCTCCTAGCCTACAGGTGTTTTAATTACAGCAGGTCCAATACCCCTCCACAGAGAGAGAGAATTCTAGTCTAAGAAGAGGTTTCACATGTACCCATTCAGATGGAGACGTTTATTCTCAGCGAGGTAAGGCAAGCGTAGGACCTGGTATAAGAGAGATGCCGTAAAGGGGCTACCAGGTACACATAAAATTGGCCATTTTTATGCGCTAAAAGCTCTCATTTTTCATATTTCTAGTGCAGTAATGCAGTTCAAATTTCGTTTTTCAAGTTTGTATGTTCTAGCGCTGCAGTGTGCTGCCTTATTTACTTAACCACTAGGGGGAGCTCCCTGTATACAGAGATATATGATAAGATCCTGTCTGCAGCCACCACTAGGGGGAGCTCCCTGTATACAGAGATACATGATAAGATCCTGTCTGCAGCCACCACTAGGGGGAGCTCCCTGTATACAGAGATACATGATAAGATCCTGTCTGCAGCCACCACTAGGGGGAGCTCCCTGTATACAGAGATACATGATAAAGATTCTGTCTGCAGCCACCACTAGGGGGAGCTCCCTGTATACACAGATACATGATAAGATCCTGTCTGCAGTCACCACTAGGGGGAGCTCCCTGTATAAAGAGATACATGATAAGATCCTGTCTGCAGCCACCACTAGGTGGAGCTCCCTGTATACAGAGATACATGATAAGATTCTGTCTGCAGTCACCACTAGGGGGAGCTCCCTGTATACAGAGATGCATGATAAGATTCTGTCTGCAGTCACCACTAGGGGGAGCTCCCTGTAAACAGAGATACATGATAAGATCCTGTCTGCAGTCACCACTAGGGGGAGCTCCCTGTATACAGAGATACATGATAAGATCCTGTCTGCAGTCACCACTAGGGGGAGCTCCCTGTATACAGAGATACATGATAAGATCATGTCTGCAGTCACCACTAGGGGGAGCTCCCTGTATACAGAGATACATGATAAGATCCTGTCTGCAGTCACCACTAGGGGGAGCTCCCTGTATACAGAGATACATGATAAGACCCTGTCTGCAGCCACCACTAGGGGGAGCTCCCTGTATACAGAGATACATGATAAGATTCTGTCTGCAGTCACCACTAGGGGGAGCTCCCTGTATATAGATATACATGATAAGATCCTGTCTGCAGTCACCACTAGGGGGAGCTCCCTGTATACAGAGATACATGATAAGATCCTGTCTGCAGTCACCACTAGGGGGAGCTCCCTGTATATAGATATACATGATAAGATTCTGTCTGCAGTCACCACTAGGGGGAGCTCCCTGTATACAGAGATACATAAGATTCTGTCTGCAGTCACCACTAGGGGGAGCTCCCTGTATACAGAGATACATGATAAGATCCTGTCTGCAGCCACCACTAGGGGGAGCTCCCTGTATACAGAGATGCATGATAAGATTCTGTCTGCAGTCACCACTAGGGGGAGCTCCCTGTATACAGAGATACATGATAAGATCCTGTCTGCAGCCACCACTAGGGGGAGCTCCCTGTATAGAGATACATGATAAGATTCTGTCTGCAGCCACCACTAGGGGGAGCTCCCTGTATATAGATATACATGATAAGATTCTGTCTGCAGTCACCACTAGGGGGAGCTCCCTGTATACAGAGATACATGATAAGATCCTGTCTGCAGCCACCACTAGGGGGAGCTCCCTGAATACAGAGATACATGATAAGATCCTGTCTGCAGCCACCACTAGGGGGAGCTCCCTGTATACACAGATACATGATAAGATTCTGTCTGCAGTCACCACTAGGGGGAGCTCCCTGTATTCAGAGATACATGATAAGATCCTGTCTGCAGTCACCACTAGGGGGAGCTCCCTGTATACAGAGATACATGATAAGATCCTGTCTACAGCCACCACTAGGGGGAGTTCCGTGTATACAGAGATACATGATAAGATCCTGTCTGTAGTCACCACTAGGGGGAGCTCCCTGTATACAGAGATACATGATAAGATCCTGTCTGCAGCCACCACTAGGGGGAGCTCCCTGTATATAGAGATACATGATGAGATCCTGTCTGCAGCCACCACTAGGGGGAGCTCCCTGTATACAGAGATACATGATAAGATTCTGTCTGCAGCCACCACTAGGGGGAGCTCCCTGTATACAGAGATACATGATATAATCCAGTCTGCAGCCACCACTAGGGGGAGCTCCCTGTATACAGAGATACATGATAAGATCCTGTCTACAGCCACCACTAGGGGGAGCTCCCTGTATACAGAGATACATGATAAGATCCTGTCTGCAGCCACCACTAGGGGGAGCTCCCTGTATACAGAGATACATGATAAGATCCTGTCTGCAGCCACCACTAGGGGGAGCTCCCTGTATACAGAGATACATGATAAGATCCTGTCTGCAGCCACCACTAGGGGGAGCTCCCTGTATACAGAGATACATGATAAAATCCTGTCTGCAGCCACCACTAGGGGGAGCTCCCTGTATACAGAGATACATGATAAGATTCTGTCTGCAGTCACCACTAGGGGGAGCTCCCTGTATACAGAGATACATGATAAGATCCTGTCTGCAGCCACCACTAGGGGGAGCTCCCTCTATACAGAGATACATGATAAGATCCTGTCTGCAGCCACCACTAGGGGGAGCTCCCTCTATACAGAGATACATGATAAGATCCTGTCTGCAGTCACCACTAGGGGGAGCTCCCTGTATACAGAGATATAGGATAAGATCCTGTCTGCAGTCACCACTAGGGGGAGCTCCCTGTATACAGAGATACATGATAAGATCCTGTCTGCAGTCACCACTAGGGGGAGCTCCCTGTATACAGAGATACATGATAAGATACTGTCTGCAGCCACCACTAGGGGGAGCTCCCTGTATACAGAGATACATGATAAGATCCTGTCTGCAGCCACCACTAGGGGGAGCTCCCTGTATACAGAGATACATGATAAGATCCTGTCTGCAGTCACCACTAGGGGGAGCTCCCTGTATACAGAGATACATGATAAGATCCTGTCTGCAGCCACCACTAGGGGGAGCTCCCTGTATACAGAGATACATAAGATTCTGTCTGCAGCCACCACTAGGGGGAGCTCCCTGTATACAAAGATTCATGATCAGCATCGCAATCATCCCTAGTGGAGACTTTGGGGGGTGGTAAGAGGCCATGACGTTTGCAGAATGACTGCTTTCTCATGAAGGTGTACCGCGGGTTTATCTCCTGGAGACATTACATTGTGAGCTTCTCCGCTGCCGATGTATAAACAGCAGATGGCGGCTGCAGGACAATATATCGGGGTCTGCGCGGCTCTGCTCGGTTAGGACACGTTATATATATTAGTAACGATTACAAGATGTCGTTGTAGGACGGCCATTCTCTGCGTGTTAGATCGTCTCCTCCATATGGAAGTCGTTTCTCGGCTTATTTGCTGATACTTTTGTAGACGTCTTGTGGGGCCGTCGTGTGGAAACAGACAAGGACTCGGCTGCAGCCGGATATTAGGGGGAAGGAACAATAAGTCGTGAGGTTTCCTTATAGATCAGGAACATTAATGAACAAGAAAGCAACATGGAAGCAGCTGCCGGCCAGCCTGCGAGTATACATGTATACACCTCCCGGAGCCATCACCACTCACCATACATCCACTACATGGGGAAACGTATGTGCCCCCCGCCCCCAGGAGAATTTCTGGCCTTCCGTACACATTAATATGGAGTCGCTGCTCCGCAGATATAATGGCGCTGCTCTTCTGGGAAGATTTTCTATAAGACTTTGGAGGCGTCTGTGGGACTCTTCATCCAGAAGATCATTTGTGGGGTCAGACCCTGATGTTGGGGTCCGGGCTCACAATCTCCATTATAGGATGGGGCTGAGGTCCGGGCTCTGAGCGGCCCCTCGTGTTTCCCCTCATGTCTGTATGGAGCTTGTGCCCTGGGCGCAGTCATGGGGGGCAGATAAGGGTCTTCCTCCAAACTGTTCCCACAAGGCTGAAGCTACAATTGTCCCCAATGTCTTGTGCTGAAGATGAAGATTTCCCATCACAGGAGCTGAGGGTCCGAGGCCGCCCCCTGATAACAGCCCATAGCATTATCCTCCTCCACCATCTGTACAGGGGGCACAATGCAGTCAGGGGGGAACGTCCTCCTGGAATCACCAAACCCAGACCCCTCCATGAGACGCAGATAGAGAAGTGCGATCCATCAGTGCACAGAACCCGTCTCCTCCTCCACTCCATCCGACGCTCGGCATTGTGCTTGGTGATGTACGGCTGCCTGCAGCTGCTCCGCCATGAAGCTCCCGGCAGGGGGCGCAGTGTTTGTGCTGGACTCTGCCGTTATGGGGTCAGCAGAGCGGTGGGGACTTTTCTGCCCTCTGCTCCTGAGGGTACGTGCCCTTGATCAGGAATTGCTGTGTTTTTCATAACCAGAGGTCAGATGATACAGCATAGTGGATGGGATTTCTAGAAATCGTGCATGTGCTCCTGTGATCGCCCTGAGGACGACAGATACAGCGACAATAGAATGTACTGGATGCGGTAAATCCGCACGGTGAAGACAAAGGATTTACCTCCGTGATTAGATCCTGACCATGGGCACGTACCCTCAGCACTCGGCCCCCCGCTCTGTAACATTACGGGGTCTCCACTTCGTGGCTGAGGTTCCTTCCACTTTTCAATGATATCTGTCACAGGTGATGGGGAAGATTCAGGAGGAGAAGTGTCATGGCCGGACTTGTTCCCCCAGTAGATCCTAGGACCGCGCTGGTATCAGGAGCTCTACACCACCGGCTGTTCTCACACATGGTAGTACAAGCAGACGGCATAGTGGGGGGCGGAGGTTATACCAAGGGAGGGAAAGGTGGTCCGGATATTACACACCGGGGGCAACGAGACTGAATGAGAAACCTGAATTCACAGTGTCCCCCTGGAGCCTGCAGCGACACAGACGCCATTGTCCATCCAGCACAACTCACCATAGGAGGATGCGGAGAAGACGAACTGCTGCCGGCAGTTGATGCACACGTTCCCCAGGTTGTTGAGGAAAGGATTGTTGGTTGAGCATCTGTAGCACATGGGGACGAGCTCCTGCGGGAAGAAGACGTGAGAGGTGAGCGAGTGTGGACACACCTGTCAGAGGAGGCCGAGAGTGGCCACAACTGTCAGAGGAGGCCGAGAGTGGCCACAACTGTCAGAGGAGGCCGAGAGTGGCCACACCTGTCAGAGGAGGCCGAGAGTGGCCACACCTGTCGGAGGCAGAGCGCGACCACACCTGTCGGAGGAGGCAGAGAGCGGCCACACCTGTCGGACACAGAGCGCGACCACACCTGTCAGAGGAGGCAGAACGCAGCCACACCTGTCAGAGGAGGCCGAACGCGACCACACCTTTCGGAGGAGGCAGAGCGCAGCCACACCTGTCAGAGGAGGTCGAGCACAGCCACACCTGTCGGAGGAGGCCGAGCGTGACCACACCTTTCGGAGGAGGCAGAGCGCAGCCACACCTGTCAGAGGAGGCCGAAGGCGACCACACCTGTCGGAAGAGGCAGAGCGTGGCCACACCTGTCGGAGGAGGCAGAGAGCGGCCACACCTGTTGGAGGCAGAGCGTGACCACACCTGTCAGAGGAGGTCGAGCGCAGCCACACCTGTCAGAGGAGGCCGAACGCGACCACACCTGTCGGAAGAGGCAGAGAGTGGCCACACCTGTCGGAGGAGGCAGAGAGCGGCCACACCTGTCAGAGGCAGAGCGTGACCACACCTGTCAGAGGAGGCAGAGCGCGGCCACACCTGTCAGAGGAGGTCGAGCACAGCCACACTTGTCAGAGGAGGTCGAGCGCAGCCACACTTGTCGGAGGAGCCTGAGGGGACCACACCTTTCGGAGGAGGCAGAGCGCAGCCACACCTGTCAGAGGAGGTCGAGCGCAGCCACACCTGTCGGAGGAGGCCGAGCGCGACCACACCTTTCGGAGGAGGCAGAACGCAGCCACACCTGTCAGAGGAGGCCGAACGCGACCACACCTGTCGGAAGAGGCAGAGCGTGGCCACACCTGTCAGAGGAGGCCGAACGCGACCACACCTGTCGGAAGAGGCAGAGCGCAGCCACACCTGTCAGAGGAGGCCGAACGCGACCACACCTGTCGGAAGAGGCAGAGCGCGGCCACACCTGTCGGAAGAGGCAGAGCGCGGCCACACCTGTCGGAAGAGGCAGAGCGCGGCCACACCTGTCAGAGGAGGCAGAGCGCGACCACACCTGTCAGAGGCAGAGAGCAGCCACACCTGTCAGAGGAGGCAGAGCGCGGCCACACCTGTCAGAGGAGGTCGAGTGCAGCCACACCTGTCGTCGGAGGCAGAGAGCGGCCACACCTGTCGGAGGAGGCAGAGCGCGACCACACCTGTCGGAGGAGGCAGAGCGCGACCACACCTGTCGGAGGCAGAGCGCGACCACACCTGTCAGAGGAGGCAGAGCGCAGCCACACCTGTCAGAGGAGGCAGAGCGCGACCACACCTGTCGGAGGCAGAGAGCAGCCACACCTGTCAGAGGAGGCAGAGAGCAGCCACACCTGTCAGAGGAGGCAGAGCGCAGCCACACCTGTCAGAGGAGGTCGAGCGCAGCCACACCTGTCGGAAGAGGCAGAGCGTGGCCACACCTGTCGGAAGAGGCAGAGTGTGGCCACACCTGTCGGAAGAGGCAGAGCGCGGCCACACCTGTCGGAAGAGGCAGAGCGCGGCCACACCTGTCAGAGGAGGCAGAGCGCGACCACACCTGTCAGAGGCAGAGAGCAGCCACACCTGTCAGAGGAGGCAGAGCGCGGCCACACCTGTCAGAGGAGGTCGAGTGCAGCCACACCTGTCGTCGGAGGCAGAGAGCGGCCACACCTGTCGGAGGAGGCAGAGCGCAACCACACCTGTCGGAGGAGGCAGAGCGCGACCACACCTGTCGGAGGCAGAGCGCGACCACACCTGTCAGAGGAGGCAGAGCGCAGCCACACCTGTCAGAGGAGGCAGAGCGCGACCACACCTGTCGGAGGCAGAGAGCAGCCACACCTGTCAGAGGAGGCAGAGCGCGGCCACACCTGTCAGAGGAGGCAGAGAGCAGCCACACCTGTCAGAGGAGGCAGAGCCCAGCCACACCTGTCAGAGGAGGTCGAGCGCAGCCACACCTGTCGGAAGAGGCAGAGCGTGGCCACACCTGTCGGAAGAGGCAGAGCGTGGCCACACCTGTCGGAAGAGGCAGAGTGTGGCCACACCTGTCGGAAGAGGCAGAGCGCGGCCACACCTGTCGGAAGAGGCAGAGCGCGGCCACACCTGTCAGAGGAGGCAGAGTGCGGCCACACCTGTCGGAAGAGTAATTTGTAAGAACATTTTTCTGAGCTTCGCCATAAACTGTGCCGGAGACGACCACACATTTACTTCTCTTCTAATAACTTGGCTTCGCCCCTAAAAACCAGAATGTTGCAGGTCTTAAACTGGTCTATGATGGGACGTACTGGGGTGCATTCATCTATTGGCCATAATACAAGTCAGATCGGCAAATGTGATCCGCGGCTCTGCAGCTTTGGACCAATGGTTCAGCACTTGCTGCCAATTAATAAAGTTGATGAATCAGACCCGCAGCGCGGTCACCCCAGAGGTGTCTTATTTATCCTTGTAAACGATCCGCATCGTGCTGGCTGATGGGAGTAGTAGTTTCTGGTATCACTGAGTTGCCCCCTACCCCGGATGACGTGGTCCTGGTGGTCGCTGACATCTCAGAGCAGAAATCTCAGCATAAATCAGATACGTCGGTGGAATACAGTGACGCCACAGCCGGGACCTTGAGCGCAGCTTTCCCCCGGGTCCCGCCGTTCTGTGTGACCTCAAAAATCTTCTGTGTAATTCTCTGGCAACTGGGAACGCTCAGTGGAAACAGATGTGCGCTCCAGCGCCGACATTAACCCCCTCTCCGCCGCCGACTAATCACATAATGATTTATTGTAGGTGAGCTCCACAGTATATTTTGGGACGCGAAGCGCAGATGACAGATGTTTATGTGAGCATTAAACAAGTCGTCCAACATAATGAAGCCGGGAAGTGGACGGATCCGCCGGAGCCGATTCATGTCACCGCTCTGAGCTTAATTAAAGGGACGGTTACACCGGAGGAGTCTCATCGGGTACAGAGTCACACGTGACAGATTTGGTGCAGAAGTTTCCGCCACTGAACCTCCCTCCATCTTACTGGGGTCCCTTCTGTGGAGGGTGCATGGACTTCTGCAATCAGTTGAATGGGACAGATTTGCAGATATCTACATGCCCTCAGAATCTGAAGCAAGGGCAAAAGTTACCGCTATAAAAAAATAATACCCAGTCAAGGTGGAGGAAATATATTCACGATGCCTAAGTAGCACGAGACGCTCCCTCTGAGGATGGCGCATTTCTCATTTACATGGCGGCTGTATTTATAGAGCGGCGTACTTGGGCTTACAGTCCTGGAAATACTGAAGGATCACGGCCCCAATGATGCACCAAAGCCGCCATTAATGAATCGCAGAGCGATAAGTCCCATTGTCCGATACCTTCCCCCATTCTATGGTTTCACTAAACACACAAACAGATGCCGAGATGTAGGGAACGGGCTTTACAATCTCCGGCTCAGCCTGACAAGGTCACGTTATATGTCTGCGGACTCATAGCCGGCTGTGTGCCCATGCCGTACCCCCAAAGTTATATCACCATGCTGGAATATCACCGTGTGCATGGTCACTTAACCAAGGCGGAGGCAAATCACAGAACAAACCTGGCACTAATGTGATTTACTGAGTTCAATGACTGCCGTGTAATGCAGAGGCCACACAATCTGCCAAGGAACATGACTGCAGACAAGGACAGAGATGGCAATCCAGACCTGGGTAACATTTAACACACAACCAAAACCTGTCAGAATTAAACTCATGCTCCCTCGTCATCATGGAGGTCAGTGCACCCTGCAGTCAAAGATTTGCAATCACTCTCATGATCATGGAAGTCAGTGCACCCTGCAGGCTTGGATCACGCTCATAATTATGGAAGTCAGTGCACCCTGCAGGCGTGGATCACTCTCATGATCATGGAAGTCAGTACACCCTGCAGGCGTGGATCACTCTCATGATCATGGAAGTCAGTGCACCCTGCAGGCCTGGATCACGCTCATGATTATGGAAGTCAGTGCACCCTGCAGGCTTGGATCACGCTCATAATTATGGAAGTCAGTGCACCCTGCAGGCGTGGATCACTCTCATGATCATGGAAGTCAGTGCACCCTGCAGGCTTGGATCACTCTCATGATCATGGAAGTCAGTGCACCCTGCAGGCCTGGATCACGCTCATGATTATGGAAGTCAGTGCACCCTGCAGGCTTGGATCACGCTCATGATTATGGAAGTCAGTGCACCCTGCAGGCTTGGATCACGCTCATGATTATGGAAGTCAGTGCACCCTGCAGGCTTGGATCACGCTCATGATTATGGAAGTCAGTGCACCCTGCAGGCGTGGATCACTCATGATCATGGAGGTCAGTGCACCCTGCAGTCAAAGATTTGCAATCACTCTCATGATCATGGAGGTCAGTGCACCCTGCAGGCTTGGATCACTCATTCTCATGGAAGTCAGTGGACCATGCAGGCGTGGATCACTCTCATGATCATGGAAGTCAGTGCACCCTGCAGGCGTGGATCACTCATTCTCATGGAAGTCAGTGCACCCTGCAGGCTTGGATCACGCTCATGATTATGGATGTCAGTGCACCCTGCAGGCTTGGATCACGCTCATGATTATGGATGTCAGTGCACCCTGCAGGCTTGGATCACGCTCATGATTATGGAAGTCAGTGCACCCTGCAGGCTTGGATCACGCTCATGATTATGGAAGTCAGTGCACCCTGCAGGCGTGGATCACTCATGATCATGGAGGTCAGTGCACCCTGCAGGCGTGGATCACTCATGATCATGGAGGTCAGTGCACCCTGCAGGCTTGGATCACTCATGATCATGGAGGTCAGTGCACCCTGCAGGCTTGGATCACTCTCAGGATTATGGAAGTCAGTGCACCCTGCAGGACTGGATCACTCATGATCATGGAGGTCAGTGCACCCTGCAGGACTGGATCACTCTCAGGATTATGGAAGTCAGTGCACCCTGCAGGACTGGATCACTCATGATCATGGAGGTCAGTGCACCCTGCAGGCCTGGATCACTCTCATGATCATGGAAGTCAGTGCACCCTGCAGGACTGGATCACTCATGATCATGGAAGTCAGTGCACCCTGCAGGACTGGATCACTCTCAGGATTATGGAAGTCAGTGCACCCTGCAGGCCTGGATCACTCTCATGATCATGGAAGTCGGTGCACCCTGCAGGACTGGATCACTCATGATTATGGAAGTCAGTGCACCCCGCAGGCGTGGATCACTCATGATTATGGAAATCAGTGCACCCTGCAGGCGTGGATCACTCTCAGGATTATGGAAGTCAGTGCACCCTGCAGGCCTGGATCACTCTCATGATTATGGAAGTCAGTGCACCCTGCAGGACTGGATCACTCATGATTATGGAAGTCAGTACACCCTGCAGGCGTGTATCATTCATGATCATGGAGGTCAGTGCACCCTGCAGGCTTGGATCACTCTCAGGATTATGGAAGTCAGTGCACCCTGAAGGACTGGACCACTTTCATGATTATGGAAGTCAGTGCACCCTGCAGGCCTGGACCACTTTCATGATTATGGAAGTCAGTGCACCCTGCAGGACTGGATCACTCTCATGATTATGGAAGTCAGTGCACCCTGAAGGACTGGATCACTCATGATTATGGAAGTCGGTGCACCCTGCAGGACTGGATCACTCATGATTATGGAAGTCCGTGCACCCTGCAGGCCTGGATCACTCTCATGATTATGGAAGTCAGTGCACCCTGCAGGACTGGACCACTTTCATGATTATGGAAGTCAGTGCACCCTGCAGGACTGGATCACTCTCATGATTATGGAAGTCGGTGCACCCTGAAGGACTGGATCACTCATGATTATGGAAGTCGGTGCACCCTGCAGGACTGGATCACTCATGATTATGGAAGTCCGTGCACCCTGCAGGCTTGGATCACTCTCATGATTATGGAAGTCAGTGCACTCTGCAGGCTTGGATCACTCATGATCATGGAGGTCAGTGCACCCTGCAGGCTTGGATTACTCTCATGATTATGGAAGTCAGTGCACTCTGCAGGCGAGGATCTGCGATCACTCTCATGATCAGGGAAGACATTGTTGTATTACAGTTTACATAAATTTTACTATGTGCAAACGCTCAAGCTGCGCTTTCCTTTGCAGTGGACTTATGATAAAAAAAACGCATGGTATACATTATTTTTCCAACGAGTCGATAGACATTGAATGTCCCTGTTGGCCTATACATTGCATCCTAGCACTCCGTTGGGGGATATGATTTGGCTGATCTTCCCCACGTAGACCCCTTAGTCACACACTTACCTCACTGTCATGGAATGGTTTGGAGCGGATAGTCAGAATTCCCAGCTCGATTGCCTCCTGGAATTTGCTGGGAATTCGGAGACCTTGGAGTCTCTCATACACGTGCCGGGCGAGTTTATAGGCACCCAGGGCTTTGCTTTGTTTGGCCAACGTGTACAAAGTGTTTCTGATGGTTTAGTCAAGGAGGATGCCGGCACAAAGGGCACATGGTTCACAAAGACTTAAAGGAGACGTCCAGTGAGAAGTCATCACCTAACCACAGGAGAGGTGACTGACCGCTGGGACCTGTAGTGATCAGCAGAACAGGGGTCTATTATCCCCATATGAAGGGAGTGGCGTGGCTCTAAGATAAAGGATACACTTTGGATATTCCCAGGGGACTCTCTTTGGTCAGACTGTGCAGCAGGAATCTGGAGATGTTGAATAACGTCTCTGGTAGGTGAGAACTGAATGGTTCATCCTGAAAAAGAAAAACAGAAAATGATAAGAATGGTGAAAAAATCTATACACGGAAATGCGCCTGGACACGACGCTAATCTATGGAAGCTACAGATGCTCGGTGACAATCACAGCACTTAAGACTGCAGGGCTTGCAACCCATCATATAAAATGGAGCAGTGGTGGTACATGCGTGTTCCCTGCACTATGCATGCTCAATGGGACGGAGCCGAGGACTGTACTTCTGGATTGGTGGGGGTCCTAGCAGTCAGACCCCACCGATCCACACGTTAGCACCTATCCTGGGGGTATCAGTTATTCGGCATTGCCCGGATACTCACTGTGTATCTCTGAATGGAGTGGTAGGCATGGTAAAGTTCGGCCAGATGCTGGAAATGGTGAAACTTGTGCAGCATGGCGTCCTGCTTCTCCTCATTATCTACAGGAAGGAATAAACAAAGTCATTAACACAACACGAAGCTTCCTGTAAAACCTGCAGATGTTAACGTCTGGTGTCGCTGACAGATTTGAAGGTCGGTAAAATGATCTCTTAGATCTCATGTGCTCGACGGACAGGTTAGTTTATGCCGAATGAATGGGACTTTTAACGTTTCACTGAGGATATGCTGGAAGCAAAAATACGAAGGGTTAAGACAAGTTCATGTCTGAGCTTCATGGTCTGTACACGGACCCCAAATAACAGGATATGTAGATATGAGGCTGCTAGTTCGGGGCCGGAGACCCTGCAGTTGGATTGTGGTCCGTACAGGGACTGTGACTGCAGCCGCCATGTAAAAATATGTGCAAATCCGACAGTAAGGGTGAATAGACAGTGTGCGTCGGAGAGTAAATCCGGCCATACACCTTCTATGGAGGCCTCGGATATAAGCAACGCTATAGGCATGGGGAGGCAAAGCCCAGGGCTATAGAGCAATACAGATGTACACAGCATGGCATCTGTCCCTCCATATAGCATATGTATAATTCATGGGTGTACGAGGTACATGGTATATAGCTACATACACAGATGTCTCCCATCCATGCAGCACCTGTATGGACAAGGTACATGTGCACAATCCCCCGATTCTGCACTATCGCTCCCATAAACAGCAACGCTGAATGCAGAACAGGACAGTAAAGCCTCTCTCACCTTGTGCAATATCCAGGCACTGCACAGACAGCATCCAGTAATAATAAGATGCGTCATTAAATCTGCTTTCCACCACGGCATTGTGGGTAAGCTGCTCCAGGACCCTGACGGCTTCGTCCTGGCGTCCGGCTTTGTGGAAGGCTATTAAGAGGAAGGCAGATAGTGAGGGTTATGGTGGACACATTGCAGCAGCCGTTCCCAATGGACGCCATCATCAGGACGAAGCAGAACTGCGGCATACTCACCCTTCTGGGCCTCTTCAAAGCGGTCGTTCTCTGCCAGCCATTGTGCGTATGGAACGTACACCTCGTCCTTGTATTCCGGATATTTCTCCACTAAAGCAAATGCCTGGAAATAGACAATGGCACTGTGTGACTGACGGGAGCGATGAGACAGGAGCACACGGCCCACCGGCAGAAGACGTACAGTGGGCAACGTTACAGCGTGCGCGTTGTCCTGATTCCGCCCTGCAGGGAATTCCCAATTTCTCAGCTTAAAAGGGGTCAAAAAATCAGAGTCCAGGTGTAAGTGGTGTCTGCGGCCTCGTCCATGCACTGGAGGAGGACGGGGTCTTCACGTATTGAGCAGAACTCTGTCGGGGTCTTGCACACAAGGTCCGGACGGTGGCCATGGACCGGTCTGGGTCATGGAGTTTGGAGGTTTTTTATTTCTGGTCTGGAGTTTTAAGATATGTGCCCACGTTATGGATTTTTAGCGTATTTGCGGTGGTTTTCCTCTGCGGAAAAAAAACCCGCTTACATTAAGCATCCCATTATTTTAATGCATTCCGCAATTTTTGTGCCCATGCTGCGTTTTTTTCCGGAGCGGAAAAGCATTGCAGAAAAAAACAAAGCATGTTCATTAATTTTGCGGAAAATCCGTGGTTTTACCGCTATAGAATTGTATTTGGACCATTGTAAAAAACGCTAAAAATCCACGGAAAAAAAGTGACAAATACGTGCAAAAAAAAAAAACGCAAGCGAAGGGAGTCCGGATTTGATCAGGAAATTTCTACATACTTTCTGCAATGTGGGCACATAGCCTTAGTAATTTTAGGGTCCCGTGTGGTCTAAATGATGTCGGGGTCTGTTCTGGCTCTGAATGAATTTTTATGGCTTTGGGTCCAAGGTCTGGTTACTTTTAGCATTTTATTTTTATTTTGGAAGGCTCATCATGAAGACGGTAAATTTAGAGTGAGTCACAGAGGCTATTCATGTTAAGGATCTTTAATGGGGTCTGAATTAGTTTTAGGGTCTGAACTGGGGTCTCAATGACTTTAATGTTTGATATGGGGTCTCAATGACTTTAATGTTTGATATGGGGTCTCAATGGCTTTAATGTTTGATATGGGGTCTCAATGACTTTAGGGACGTGAGGTCTTAATTCACTTTGGGGCCTTCTCCGATTTTAACACAAATAGATAATAATAAATCCTTAAGTTTGGAAAACTGTAAGAAGACCTCATCTTTGCTGCCGGTGTTCAGCGCAGACCCTTTACCTTACCGCAGACCATGTCCCACGCCATAGCGCAGTCTCTGCCATGTAGCCGATAACCAGTCTGGCGGGCTCCATGATTAGCACTGGTGATGGATGTGATGTTAGGCTACGTTCACATTAGCGTTTCCCGACGCAGCGTCGGGAAACGCTGCGGCGACGCATGCGTCATGCACCCCTATATTTAACATGGGGGGCGCATGGACATACGTTGTGCTGCGTTGTGCGACGCATTTTTGCCGCAAACGTTGGACGCAGAAAACACAACAAGTTGCATTTTTTTTGCGTCCAAAGTTCGGCAAAAAAGGACGCATGCGTCGCAAAACGCAGCGTTTTAGCGTGCGTTTTTATTTGTGTTGTGCGTTGCGTCGCCGACGCAGCGGCGCACAACGCAAATGTGAACGTAGCCTAAACGAGCACCAGGTCCCAATAGCCATTAGTGAGGACGTTACTTACTAAGCTGCGGGGACTCGCTGAGGTCCCTAATCCAGACCGGGCACTCACCTCCTCCCAGTGCTGTGTCTCCACGTGCAGCAGGACCAGCGCCTTCAGATCCCCGATCTTCATGTACGTCTCGGCCGCGTAGCCATGATGCTGCAGTTTCTTGAAGTAGTGAGCGCACCTCGACAGCGGCTCCCGCTCCGCTTTGTCCAGCTTCCTCGCTATGTCTATCAGCCTGCGGGCAAAATGCGACAATTCACATTGGCTCTAGAGCATCTGCCCAAAAGTAAAAACATCAGCTGTGAATATGAGCGGCAACCTGCACTAAGTACTGACATGTATGTATGGCACATGTATGATAGACACCCCTCCGGGACAGAAAACCCACCGAAATAATGCAGCTCCATGGGAGAGGGAAACATACCGCTACATAACTACATGTACACGTACACTACGTACTGCTACATAACTACATGTACACTTACATTACATAGCACTACATAACTACATGTACACGCACACTACGTACCGCTACATAACTACATGCACACGTACATTACATAGCACTACATAACTACATGTATACGTACACTACGTACCGCTACATAACTACATGTACACGCACACTACGTACCGCTACATAACTACATGTACCGCTACATAACTACATGCACACGCACACTACATAGCACTACATAACTACATGTACACGTACACTACGTACCGCTACATAACTACATGTACACGCACACTACGTACCGCTACATAACTACATGTACACGCACACTACGTACCGCTACATAACTACATGTACACGCACACTACGTACCGCTACATAACTACATGTACACGCACACTACGTACCGCTACATAACTACATGCACACGCACACTACGTACCGCTACATAACTACATGTACACGCACACTACGTACCGCTACATAACTACATGTACACGCACACTACGTACCGCTACATAACTACATGTACACGCACACTACATACCGCTACATAACTACATGTACACGCACACTACGTACCGCTACATAACTACATGCACACGCACACTACGTACCGCTACATAACTACATGTACACGCACACTACGTACCGCTACATAACTACATGTACATGAACACTACATACCGCTACATAACTACATGCACACGTACATTACATAGCACTACATAACTACATGTACACGCACACTACGTACCGCTACATAACTACATGCACACGCACACTACGTACCGCTACATAACTACATGTACACGCACACTACGTACCGCTACATAACTACATGTACATGAACACTACATACCGCTACATAACTACATGCACACGTACATTACATAGCACTACATAACTACATGTACACGTACACTACGTACCGCTACATAACTACATGTACACGCACACTACGTACCGCTACATAACTACATGTACACGAACACTACGTACCGCTACATAACTACATGTACATGAACACTACATACCGCTACATAACTACATGTACATGAACACTACATACCGCTACATAACTACATGCACACGTACACTACGTACCGCTACATAACTACATGTACATGAACACTACGTACCGCTACATAACTACATGTACATGAACACTACATACCGCTACATAACTACATGTACATGAACACTACATACCGCTACATAACTACATGCACACGTACATTACATAGCACTACATAACTACATGTACACGTACACTACGTACCGCTACATAACTACATGTACATGAACACTACGTACCGCTACATAACTACATGTACATGAACACTACATACCGCTACATAACTACATGTACATGAACACTACATACCGCTACATAACTACATGCACACGTACATTACATAGCACTACATAACTACATGTACACGTACACTACGTACCGCTACATAACTACATGTACACGAACACTACGTACCGCTACATAACTACATGTACATGAACACTACATACCGCTACATAACTACATGTACATGAACACTACATACCGCTACATAACTACATGCACACGTACATTACATAGCACTACATAACTACATGTACACGTACACTACGTACCGCTACATAACTACATGTACATGAACACTACATACCGCTACATAACTACATGTACATGAACACTACATACCGCTACATAACTACATGCACACGTACATTACATAGCACTACATAACTACATGTACACGTACACTACGTACCGCTACATAACTACATGTACATGAACACTACATACCGCTACATAACTACATGCACACGTACATTACATAGCACTACATAACTACATGTACACGTACACTACGTACCGCTACATAACTACATGTACATGAACACTACGTACCGCTACATAACTACATGTACATGAACACTACGTACCGCTACATAACTACATGCACACGTACACTACGTACCGCTACATAACTACATGTACACGCACACTACGTACCGCTACATAACTACATGTACATGAACACTACGTACCGCTACATAACTACATGCACACGTACACTACGTACCGCTACATAACTACATGTACACGCACACTACGAAGCGCTACATAACTACATGTACACTACATTGCGCTACATAACTACATGTACACGCACACACACACTACGTACCGCTACATAACTACATGTACCGCTACATAACTACATGCACACGCACACTACGTACCGCTGCATAACTACATGTACACGTACACTACGTACCGCTACATAACTACATGCACACGAACACTACATACCGCTACATAACTACATGTACACGTACACTACGTACCGCTACATAACTACATGTACACGTACACTACGTACCGCTACATAACTACATGTACATGAACACTACATACCGCTACATAACTACATGCACACGTACATTACATAGCACTACATAACTACATGTACACGTACACTACGTACCGCTACATAACTACATGTACACGCACACTACGTACCGCTACATAACTACATGTACACGCACACTACGTACCGCTACATAACTACATGTACACACACACTACGTACCGCTACATAACTACATGTACCGCTACATAACTACATGCACACGCACACTACGTACCGCTGCATAACTACATGTACACGTACACTACGTACCGCTACATAACTAAATGCACACGAACACTACATACCGCTACATAACTACATGTACACGCACACTATGAAGCGCTACATAACTACATGTACACGCACACTATGTACCACTACATAACTACATGTACACGTACATTACATAGTGCTACATAACCACATGCACACGCACACTACGTACCACTACATAACTACATGCACACATACACTACATAGCGCTACATAACTACATGTACAGGTACACTACGTACTGCTACATAACTACATGCACACGTACACTACATAGCGCTACATAACTACATGTACACGCACACTACGTACCACTACATAACTACATGTACACGCACACTATGTACCGCTACATAACTACATGTACACGTACATTACATAGCGCTACATAACTGCATATAAACGTACACTACATACCGCTACATAACTACATGCACATGTGAAGCTATGGAGAGCGTGCAAACAGAAAATCCAATGTGATGATCATCTCCGGAGATGGAGCGTCTCTGCGGGGGACGATAATGAGGGACCTGGTTTTGGACTCCACTCCCCTCGCTGCTCTTCTGCTACCAGGAAATGTTCCTACTTTCGATACTTTTGTTCAGATTTTTTACAACCCTTCCCCGTGCCTCTCTGTGCGCCCGTAACGTGATCGTGGGGCGCTGATGGGTAACACAGCTTTGTACGTGGCAGGTGGACAGAGTAGAAGAAGCTACCAAGTGGCTTCAAACACCTCATCTCCAGAGACCACCCATAAAGCCGACCGGTTTCAATGGGCTCCATGGAATACTTAACCCTTTATAACAACACGAGGGCTTGTTTTTTGCGGCTCGAGATGTACTTTTGAAGGACAACACCCATTTTATCATATGATGTACTGGAAATCGGAAACAATTTCCAAGTGCAGCAAAATAGAAAAAAAAAAGCAATTCTGCAATGTTTTTTTTTCTCTATTTAAAGCTTTTATTTTATGGTAAAAATGACCTAGGAATAGGATTCTCCAGGTCAGTACAAGTACGCAGATACCAAACATGCATTATTTTTATTTTAACTGGTGAAAAAAATATGAAATTTGCAAAAATAAACAAATAAATAAAAATGTTGCTTTTGTCGCAATTTTCCGAGAGCGGTAACTTTTTCATTTTTGGGGATATGGAGCTATGTGACGGCTTAATATTTGCGGGCTCGGCGTGTGGGCCTGCATCAAACTCAGGAAGCCGGCATATGACGTGCCAGGGGATCATATGTCTGTAAGGAGTTAATTTTTCCAGTGGTGGCGCTGCATGGAAATTGCACATATGGTCACAGGTAATGTAGAGATCACAGATGACCGCTGCTGATCACTGGGGCTGCCAGGATCTGATTTTAGGGGGAAGGATGATAAAGTCCTTTGAAAATGATCCAAGTTTTCAGATCTTTCAGTAAAACCTTTACACCTTCAGTTGCTTGACAAAGTCTTTATGTCCACGGCACAGACCATAAACGTGATGTGAGCGGAGCCCGGACCTGGAACATAAGGAAACATTTCCTCCTGGAAGTGGAAAAGATGAGCGAAGGGAAGAGACTGGTCAGGAAATCGCGTCCAGCTGCAAATAACCCTCTTCCTGCTCGGCTTTTATTTCCACTTGTTTTTCAGGTATAAAGCAAAACAAAAGGCTAAAGATAACCGAGGAGGGAGCAGCTGGACAATGGGGGTCCGGCTATTCTCTACTAGGAGCCTCTCACAGGACGCATCGCGCAAGGGCTGGTCCAAGGGTGACGGCTTCAGGGCCGGAGAGGTGGAAGGCCGGAAACTAAAGCCGGCTGAAAGCCGCTCCCAGCCCATGTGCCCAATAATCAGGTGATCCTGACACCTCAGTACTGGGGGATGTGAGCGCAGCCTGTCAGTACCGAGAGGTCCATCTACTAAACTGGACAGTATCCCCACCAAAAACATGGATATAATAACATCCAGGACCAGCATATGCCTGAGGAGTGTCCTGACACTGACTCTAGATGTCACACATCCTGTATTATCCTCCAGAGCTGCACTCACTATTCTGCTGGTGCAGTCACTGTGTACATACATTACATTACTGGTCCTGAGTTACATCCTGTATTATCCTCCAGAGCTGCGCTCACTATTCTGCTGGTGCAGTCACTGTGTGCATACATTACATTACTGATCCGCAGTTACATCCTGTATTATCCTCCAGAGCTGCACTCACTATTCTGCTGGTGCAGTCACTGTGTACATACATTACATTACTGATCCTGAGTTACATCCTGTATTATACTCCAGAGCTGCACTCACTATTCTGCTGGTGCAGTCACTGTGTGCATACATTACATTACTGATCCGCAGTTACATCCTGTATTATCCTCCAGAGCTGCACTCACTATTCTGCTGGTGCAGTCACTGTGTGCATACATTACATTACTGATCCTGAGTTACATCCTGTAGATCTTTTATTATAAAAATGAAAAACATAACAATAATAATAGCAGAAAACATAACAAAAATATTAGCCAGAAAATAATCAGTATACTGAACACTGGTCCAGCCGCTCATTCTCTCCTCTCGCACATATTATACAGTATATACAGAATAACTACTTTGACCTTCTGGTCCGGTCACCAAACAAAAATAACAAATAAAATAAACAATGGCAAACAAAAACTATATACATGAACTTTTTTTTTTAAATAAAATAACTACAAATATATACAATACTAAGCTATCCTTCATTCCCAACCCCCCGCACTGACCTGAGAGCTGGTCCTGCGTCTCATGCCTCAGTCCAGGTCCAACGTCCATAGGCCAGATCAGGCAGTGCCAGTTTTCCCCCAAACAACCCAGTGTCCCATAGTCCCACAAGATAATCCCACCTCCCCCCTTTTCCCACCACCCAACCTAACACCTACACCCAAATCTATATCCCTATATACAATATATACATTATATACAGCAGCACACACCACAATAATTACAAATCACGAAGCCCAAGTTCGGCGCCTGCAGCCCTACATCACTGTATAATGATCAAACAAAACAAAAATCTACAGTGTCAGCATCAGCCCACCACCAGGAAAGGAGATGACCAGACTAGGGTACACTAAAAGAAAAGCCCCTCCAGAGGAGAGCGGCCCTCCGTGCGCCCAGTCTCCCATACTCCAGAGAGCGCACCTTCACCAGGTCACCGAGTATGGTCCTAAACACATCTTCCACTGGGAGGATTTTTCGTTGCGTCGATACTAAGCACCGTGCGTTCCACGTGTGATACCTAACCACTGCGCTAACTAGAAATAAGGTGCAGCGGTCCCGACCACCAAGGTCTCCGAATGCTCCATAGGCCCATTCCGCATAGGAGAGACCGGCCAGCCGAGACCAGCCAATGAAGGCGCCCACCCTGTTGTACACCTCTGTGTTGAAGGGACAATGAAGCAGGAAGTGGTCCATGCTTTCCAGCAAGGTACCACAATGCTCCCGAGGACAATTCCTGTCCTCAGAGCTCCTACACTTCAGATTGTCCCTCACACACAGTTTCCCATGGAAGCAGCGCCAAGCTAAGTCCCAAAACTTCGAGGGGATCCTGATAGAATTCAAAAGATGCAAACCCACCCCAAGATCCCGACTTGGGCAGTCCCTGAGCGCCAGAGGCCTCTGGAAATGGGTCAACAGAACCCTATTGTCAAGGAGTTTCCTTGGCAGAGTCCTGATCTCCCACATTCCCAGACCCCACCGACGAATTACCTTCAGAACCAAGGTAGCGTAAGCCGGAAGATGTCCATGCGGTGTGCGAAGATCCTTCACTTGCCCTCCTGTCTCCCATTCCTGGAAGAAAGGCTGAAACCATCCCCTACAGGAGAATACCCACGGAGGAGCCCTCTCTTTCCAGAGGTTTGCGATATTGATCTTAATGAAGGTATCCACAAGGAATACCACAGGGTTGACCATACCCAACCCTCCTAGTCTCCTCGTACGGTAAGTAACCTCCCTCTTGACCAGGTTCAGTCTATTCCCCCATAACAGTTGGAAGAACAAACTGTAGACCCGAGTCCAGAGAGATTCCGGCAAGATGCATACACTGCCCAGATAAATCAGTAAAGGGAGCAGGTAAGTTTTGATCAGGTTTACCCTTTCCCTTAGGGTCAAAGACCAACCCTTCCATTGGTTCACCTTCTGAGTGGCGATCTCTAGCCTGCTGTCCCAATTTTGTTTGGGGTAATCCCCCTGGCCAAATTCGATGCCAAGGACTTTTGCAGAGACTTTGGGTCCTGGAAGGGTGTCCGGGAGATCAAAACCAGGATCTCCTCCTCCCAGCCAGAGACTCTCACACTTATCCCGGTTGATCTTGGACCCGGATGCCTCCGAGTAGCGATCTACCTCTGACACCAGCCACCCTGCCTCCTCATGAGAGGAAACAAACACAGTGACATCATCGGCATACGCCACCACCCTCAGAGTGGCTTCCGGTGCTGCCCGGTCCATCCCGATCCCGGCCAACGGTCCACGCTCCACCCTCCTAAGAAGAGGGTCAATCGCAAACACGTACAGCAGCGGGCTCAAGGGACAACCCTGGCGAACACCGGACCCAACCTCAAAAGAGCTGCCAATCCAACCATTCACAAGCGGGAAACTCTCTGCCCCACTGTACAAGGTCTTAAGCCAATCAACAAACCCCCCGGGCAGGCCATATCTCAGAAGGACGAACCAGAGGTACTCATGATTAACCCGATCAAACACTTTTGCCTGGTCCAGTGACAGCATGTACCCCTTCCAGTGACCAGCCCTACCCTGCTCCACTGCCTCTCGGACACTGAGCACAGCACTAAATGTGCTGCGGCCTGGAACAGAGCAATGCTGGGCCCCCGAAAGGAGTCGGGGTGCAAATTTCACCAGCCGATTAAACAGCACCTTTGCCAGAACCTTCCTGTCTGCATTGAGAAGCGCTATGGGACGCCAGTTCCCAATGCAAGACGGGTCCTTACCCTTTGACAAGATGATCAGAGCAGACCTCCTCATTGACTTCGGCAGAATGCCCGAGGAAAGACACTCATTGAATACCTCAGTCAAGAGGGGAACCAAAACGTCCTTAAAGGTCTTATAGAATTCAGATGTTAAGCCATCTGGACCAGGCGATTTTTTGGGGGCAAGCCCTTCAATCGCCAACTGAACTTCCTCTTCCCTGATCATTTCTGTCAAAACGTCAAGAGAGGGGTCTACCCCTGGTTCGGGGACAGCTTCAGCCAGGAAAGCCGACATCTCATCCCAATCAAGATCCCTCTTCCCCAAGAGGTGCGAGTAGAAGGATCTGACAACCTCCAGGATCCCTGATCTGGATCGTCTCAGGGACCCCGCAGTGTCGACCAGTCCTGTAACCACTTTACTATTCACTGACATCCTGCAGTTTCTGTAAGGGTCGGGCGAGCGGTACTTCCCGTAATCCCTCTCAAAAACCAAAGATGCGTGTCTATCGTACTGACACCTCATAAGCAAAGATTTCACTCTGGAGATCTCCTCGCGGCTACCTCCAGTTGAGACAAGATGCTCGAGTTTCCTCCTCAGACCCTGATACAGACGGTACCTGTTCAGACTCCTGAGGCTCGAGAGCTGGCGGAAGAATCTCGCCACCCTTTCCTTAAACATCTCCCACCACTCTGACTTACTACTACAAAGATCCAGTAATGGTACCTGGCCCTGAAGAAATTCCTCAAAGGACTGTCTTATCTCCGCTTCTTCCAAGAGAGACGAATTGAGCCTCCAAAAGCCTCTTCCCATCCGGAGGGTCTCTGTAACATTCAGAGAAAACAAAATTAAACAGTGGTCGGAGAACTCCACCTCAACAACAGACACTGCTGAAGAGACAGCTTCCTCCTTTAAATAAAACCTATCTATTCTGGACCTACAGTTACCTCTATGATAGGTGAACCCCTCGTGGCCTGGGGTGTGCCGAATGTGGACATCCACCAGGCGAGCCTCACTAGCTATACTATTAAGGGCGACGCTATCATAAGTCAGCTTGTCTCTGGAACCTCCTCTATCTCGGGGCCTCGTGACAGCATTGAAGTCCCCTCCAAAGACAACCTGCCGACTTGTAAAAAGGTAGGGCTTGATCCTCATAAAGAGACACTTCCGGTCCCACTTAGATTGGGGACCATAAATGTTGATGAGCCGGAGCTCTTGTCCCTTCATGAGGACATCTAAGATCAGGCACCTCCCCATTTCTAACTCAATAACCCGTCGGCATTCCACCGGTGCGGTAAAAAGGACCGCCACTCCGCTATACGGCTCGGCCGCAAGAGACCAATAGGAGGGCCCGAGTCTCCACTCCCTCTTAGCTTTAAACACATCTGCCATGTTTGGCAGCCTGGTCTCTTGCAAAAAGAAAATGTCAGCTTCAACCCGGCTGAGAAAATCAAAGGCCGCAAATCTAGCTGTATTTGACTTTATGCTGGCGACATTAATGGACGCCAGCGTCAACGGAGTGGGTACCGCCATCACTGGTGATTGAGTTAGATGGCTTTCTTTTTCCCACTCCCCTTATCCTCTGCCTCAGAGGAGGAATCCTTCCCCCTCTTTAATGACAATGAAGTATCCATTCCCACGTGTTTTTTATTTTTTTGGTCCTCGTCTCCGGACTCTGGGCCAGTCCCTCCCTCCAAGGATCTTACATTCCCAGAAGGAGGAGACTCGGCGTCCCCTGTGAGCCACGCCGAAGCCAGAACCTCACCCTCAGCTTCCTCCTCAGAGGAAGAGATGTTTTCAAGGGCTTGGAACCGGTTAGAAAGACCAACCAGAGGGGAGTCGGTTTTTCCTTCCTTAGGTACCTTGGTCAGAGCGGGAGAAGATGTTTTATCTCCCTTCTTTCTCTTCTTTTTGGTGCCGAGCTTACGCTTGTCCTCTAGCCACTGCCTATTATCCTCATCCATACTTTCATAATGGGAGGACTCTGAGGCAGTGGCACTTTCCTCCCTGTGGATCCTCCTGACCTCCTCATCCAACTCATCATCCCTCGGGGCCTCAGCAGCAAGACTGGCATCCAGGACAGGGGCCGCCCCAGTAGTACGAGGCTCGCCCAGCTCCCTATCCTGTCTGCGCTTGTCTAGACGCCTTAGCTGTGCAGGCGTCTTTTTATTGCTTTTCTTCCTTGGCCCCTCAGCTCCCTCACCCCTGCTAGTCCCTTCCCCAGCAGAATCAGCCTCACGGCTTTCTCCCACCGGGGTCACGACTGCATTAGCGAAGGAGCGAGGACAACGGCTGAATGGGTGACCTAACTCACCACACAGGTGACACCTAATCTCCACACAAGATGCAGCAAGATGGCCGATATCCCCACACAATACACACTTCTGCACAGTGCAGTTTGCGCTGAAGTGTGTGGGGTCGCCGCACTTGTGACAGAGCTTCGGTTGCCCCTGGTAGAAGACCAGGATACGATCCCTACCCAGGAAGGCAGATGATGGTATGTGGGCAACCGTACCACCTGAACGCTTAAGTTTTACCATAAACGTCCAGGCCCCTGACCAGATACCAAACTCGTCACGGTTTTTCTTTGGCATTTCTACCACCTCTCCATACCGGCCAAGCCACGTCATGATGTCATAACAAGAAAGTGACTCGTTACAAGTCATCACGGTCACTTTCTTGACTTGGTTTTGGCGAGACACCACCTGAACGGCAAAGTCTCGCCAGCCGGGCTCATTTTTTGTCAACTCATAGTTCGACCAGAAGAGCTCAAGCCCCTCCGGCCGAACAAAGCTGACATCAAAATTAGGTGTGGAATAGGGATGTATCAAGGCGTAGATGTCAATCGCACTAAAGCCCATCCTCAGCAGGAGCTCCACAACTTTAGACCTTGGAGGACACGCATCATTGCCCCTCCACTGAAGACGGACCACATTCCTACGCACACTACCCGGCCCGGCTGTTGGGAGGGACCACACTGTATTCCCCCCTCTTTGCTCTCGGAAGGCCCCGAGGCCATGCCTCTCTATCCAGAAGGATAGATCAACCTCTCGACCCTCTACTATTAGTGATCTCTCCCCCCTCTTTAGAGCCTCCAGGAGACGCCGTTGCAACATGCCGTCCCCAGAGCCCGGAGACGAGGAGGATGCCCTATTTCCCCCGGAGGTGACAGCGGCATAACTCCTGACAGGCGCTGCCACCACCGGGGGGGCAACCGGACCAGTGACCACATCCACACCATCAGCATCACCATTACCCACCTCCATAACCCCCTCACCCTCTACCAAACCAGCAACCACACCACTAGACAAAGAGTTTTCTGCATCCATACCCACCACCACATTCACTCCTGCTGGACCAGTGACAACAGGGGGTGACACTTTGGCCTCCGCATCATCAGGCACAAGGGGCTGAGTCTCCTCCACAGAACTGGAGGTGACCTCACCCCTGGTTTTTTGTGTGCCCTCCGCATCATTAGTTAATATTTTCCGCTGCTTCATGGTTGCTACCAGGCGTCGTTGATCTTTAGCTGCTGTGGGGCACCGCTGATCCTTAGCATCAGGATCTTGTTGACCAGCGGCACCAACACAAAATAGGACTTTGGGAAGACCGGAACTCCCAGCCCCGGTAACCCACTCACACTGCCGCCGCCCCTCAACTAAGTGATCAGCGGCAACAGCATTCAGGGGCACCGAGGCTACTGGAGCTGCCCCCGACACCGGGCCGCTCCCCCCTCCCACTGAGGAGCGGACCACAGTATCGTGGCCTGATCGTATGCCCGCCGCCGGGCCGCCCTCACTGTCGAGCCTTTCGGCTGATGCACCTGCTGCTACGTCCCCGCTACTACAAGCAGAGACGGAGCTCTGCGCCTCATTACCGTGCTCTGTAATCTCCCCGCGCCTTTGCACCGGATCCACAGCAGAACCCGGGCTGGGCTGGGCAACGGGGCTTATACAGCGAGCTGACCCTGCAGCCGACTCAGGGGGTACAGGGAGGGGGGCATATACATAGCTTACCGCTTCCTGCAGCTTTGGCTTGGTGGTTTTCTTTGCCTTTTTCTTCTGGCCCCCAGGTGCCTCCTCTGGTAAATCATCACCAAGATGGAAGTTCTGAAGGCACACTGGGGACTCCAGCAGCTTGATCTCTGCCATTAGCGCCCCTCCCTGGCCGATGTCACTGTACTCCCCAGAGCCAGCAGAACTGCGACGAGATGTCATTGTCGCCTGTCCAGCAGGGAGCTCGCTGCACGTGGCCTCTGAGTGGCTAAGAGGGCTGCCAGGTGGAGCTTTCTGCTGGTCATCCTCCTCCTCATCATCATCATCATCCACCTGGCACTCAGGCTGCAGCCCCATCTGCCTTTGCTCTCTGTTATCAGCCATTTCTCTGAATCTGTCTTCATTTATAAGCTTTTCTTTAAATGGTCCACTTTTTTCTCGAATAAATGTTTTTCTTACCTCCAGGTCATTAATTTCAAGCTTCAGAATCTTTACCTCCGCCTGGAATTGCGTCTTCCTGGGTCTGGAGGCGCCTGCAGCTTTAGCGCTTGTGCAGCGCAGCTCCTCCCGGAGCCTTCTCAAGGTCTTGCTAGCATCTTCATACTCACGAAGGTGGCTCATGACCCGGGAGGCATAGGTGGACACAGACTCCCGGGGTCTCTGCAGCGCCCAACCCTCCTCAGTGAGGTCAGCCTCACCTCCGTGAGCACTCAGCTTTCCTCCGGAAGGGCTGCCATCTTGCACGCTAGCAGGCTTCTCCTCCATGGAAGCCTTGCGGCTTCTCTGGGTCTCTGCAGACCTGGGGGGAGTAGGAGCCACATTGCTGCGACTCCTGGTGGAGCGTCTCACCCCCGAATCCTCTGATGTGCAGGCTGGTTGCTGGTTCCTTCTGCCCCCCGCCAGCCTGGTCCGGGAAGCAGAAGCCTGGGACTTGGCTCCTTCACTCATCCCAGGAAACCCACTCCCTCCCTGGGTAAGAGAGAGAGCAGGTCCCCGGGTGGAGAGATGGTGGTTCTCTGGAGCTCAGGAGCACACTGCAGGTTCAGCAGCGACCGCACCCACAATCAACACAATGAGCAGCAGCTGAGCTGCACTCACTACTCTGAAGGTGCAGTCACTGTGTACATACATTACATTACTGATCCTGAGTTACATCCTGTATTATCCTCCAGAGCTGCACTCACTATTCTGCTGGTGCAGTCACTGTGTACATACATTACATTACTGATCCTGAGTTACATCCTGTATTATCATCCAGAGCTGCACTCACTATTCTGCTGGTGCAGTCACTGTGTACATACATTACATTACTGATCCTGAGTTACATCCTGTATTATCCTTCAGAGCTGCACTCACTATTCTGCTGGTGCAGTCACTGTGTACATACATTACATTACTGATCCTGAGTTACATCCTGTATTATACCCCAGAGCTGCACTCACTGTTCTGCTGGTGCAGTCACTGTGTACATACATTACATTACTGATCCTGAGTTACACCCTGTATTATACCCCAGAGCTGCACTCACTATTCTGCTGGTGCAGTCACTGTGTACATACATTACATTACTGATCCTGAGTTATATCCTGTATTATACTCCAGAGCTGCACTCACTATTCTGCTGGTGCAGTCACTGTGTACATACATTACATTACTGATCCAGAGTTATATCCTGTATTATACCCCAGAGCTGCACTCACTATTCTGCTGGTGCAGTCACTGTGTACATACACTTCATTACTGATCCTGTGTTGACCCAGTGCTGTATTCAGAATTCTGCTGGCTACTATTGGTCTTACATCTCCACCCAGCCGTGGTCCCCGCTTAGCTCGATGGCCTTCATGTGCTCTCCAGCTGACAGATACATCTCGGCTGCCGCTTTTGGCTCCCGGATATTGCGGGCCCAGTCCGCTTGCTTGGTGATCAGAGTCTTAGTCTCTTTTGGGTCTCCAGATCCCAAGAAATCCTGAAAGAGAGCCAGCGTGTCAGTGCATGGTACAGAGAGGCGTTCGCGGCCTACCTTCCTATGGCTCGGGGAAAGCATCGTTATATATAATCGATATAGCGCCATCAAGAACCTCGTCCCAGGACCCAGCAATTCTAGATTGCCAGCAAGGGAAACTGACATTAACCCCTGCTGGCCTGAAAGGAAAAAAAGCTATATTTAAAACAGAGTGGAACCAGAGCTGCCACAATGGATCGTGACACATAATATGTCAATACTATTTGGGCACCTGACTAATTTATTTAGATCTGTGAGTTGATGTATCCGGGGGCGGCACATTCTCCTAGAACGCAAACAAGCATTATAATTCTGACTGTTTACTGAACACTCACTGAGCAAACAGATAGGAATGAGGTTCTGTTATTAATAATCACTGAAGCACTTTTGTTTATAATGTTGGTGTTGATTTAGTGAGGCATTCCCTTAAGGGTCAGATAGGGTAGTTGACGTGGAGTGGGGGCGCCATTTCGTCTCCCCCCAGGGTGCAACCTCCGCTGCCAGGTAGGGAGAATACTTAGTATCATCTCGATTTCCCTAGGTTATATCCTTTTGTAATTAAGTCATTTTTGGACCTGCATAACACAGTGAGGCTGATGGTTCAGATTATAATACCCTGATTTCATTAATATACCGGTTGTAGAGAGAAATCTTCCCAACGTTCCTCCATTCATTTGTAACGTGTGCCTGATGGAATCTCCAGAACTTGTCAGTGGAGGTCGTGCACATTTTCGCACACCTCATAACAGCTTCAATGTCTGAGACCCCAATAGGAAACGTGCCAAATAATGATGCTGCTTCTGTAACCGGAGGTCCTGACTGCAGCGGTGCCGAGTGTTACCTACACCGCGGTATTATGTAACCCCCTCCATAAATGAGCAAGGACAAGCATTGTCACCAAGTGCCGATGATGGCCGCTTATGACAGCTGCCCACTCATGGACCCCCTGAAGTGCATGTGGGGTCATTGCTCTAACATGCGGAAAAATGCAGCGATCTGCTCCTTACATAGCCCGATTCTCCCCCAAACATTGGACAAAGACTAGAATTCATGGAAGAAAATGGATCAAGAAAAGTGAGAAGAGAGGACTAGCTCTGAAAGAAAAAAAATGCATGAGCTACCTTTATGTTTCTGGTTAACTTTGGATATCCTTAGCCAAAAAGAAAAGGTAAGGAAGGATGTAACAGTCTGTGGCTCCTGTTGACTTCAATAGGAGCTGCATACAGAGAGCCCCCTTGTGCTGACAGTCAAGGTGGTCACAATCTTGCACATTGATTTATTGCTGCCCTTATTTGATTATTAGTGGAGATCCAACATCTATGATCCCCCTGAGGGGAAGCGGCACTGGTAGAGCCATGCGATGCATCTCATTTTTTAGCCACCAGACCGTGCACAGAACGGCAGATCCAATTCACTTGAATGCTGGAGACTGGGAAGAAAAAGTGATACAACACTACAGTGGTGCGGCAGCTACTAATTCACCCCGAGGTCGGATCCCTGCCGATTATAAAGTGATGGCGTATGTCAGTGACGTGCCACGGCTTTATAAAATCGGAATATCCTTTTAATTATGTCGCGTTCTAAAAAAAGAGCAGCCTTATCAAGTATATGAAGGAATCAGGAGGAGAGGGCTGGGAGCTTCCACGCAGTGTCAAATTAGGCTAAAGTAGAAAACACAGCGAAAGATACCGATCCTGCTGGTGAGCACAGCCATGATAGGAAAATAAAGGCTTTGCTCCGGCCGACCATCCGGGTAATATGTCAATATTTTATTAGAACATGTTAGAAAAGTTGAAAAGAAACCTGACGCGTTTCTGGCGCAGCAGTGGTCATCCTATGAATAATTATTATTTATTTATTTATATAGCACCATTGATTCCATGGTCTGTACATGAGAAGGGGTTACATACAAGTTACAAATATCACATACAGTAAACAAACTAACAATGACGGACTGATACAGAGGGGCGAGGACCCTGCCCTTGCGGGCTTACATTCTAATGGCGCCACTACCGCGCCAGAAATGTGTCAGGTTTCTTTTAAACTTTTTTTTTTTAACATGTTCTAATAAAATATTGACATTTTACCCGGATGGTCGTGCCGGAACAAATACTTGCGTTTCCTATATGAATCAACGGTCTTATCCGCGTACAGTACCTTGGCGTAGTCAAACATGCGCAGGTCTGTGAACATGTTGAGCGCTCGGCCCTCCTGTCCGCCCCTCTTGTACAGTTTGCCGGCCTCGTGGAACTTGCCCTGGTAGGCGTAGACGTCTGCTAAGAATAAGTCGTCGTTGGAATCTCCTCGCTTTTTCCGTTCCTTGAAAACACGTGAATAAAATATAATAATAATGTGTGCAACCTGTAAAGCGCTGCGGAATATGTTAGCGCTATATAAAAATAAAGATTATTATTATTATTAAAAATAGGGAAGAAGTGTTAATATTGGAGATTTTATCAGCAGACTATTCTCTGATCATTATGGCAGCAAAGTATAGTCCTCGATTAAAGGGAATGAATGGCGCTGAACATTTCTGCATGGGGAGGTCAGTGGTGCTGATGATGCTGCAGCGGCAGATGCATGTCTGGAGGCGGGCACGATGCATTATGCACGATACCCACTGATGATGCCCACGTCCTGGCAGGCACCTGCCGATGTAACGTCATCAGGGCCACTGACCTCCCGATGCGGAGGCGACAAGGTTGTGTGCACAATATCTGCCGATCACATACGTGTCCTGGCGAGCATCTCCCACGCAGTGTCACCACATCAGATACAACGCTGAGATCTACTAGGACGGCTTTCCCCGTTCACTGACAACAAGCAGATATCTTACCAGGCTGCATATTTTATCGCTGGTTTGACTATACTGAATATTTACTAGAAGATCCTCTGCGCCCCCCACCTGGAATCTGCTGCTATGTGGCAACCCATGGGATTTCACGGGGTTAACCATTAACCCCCGAGTCTAATGCATCTTGGAAGTAACAGGTGGCTCTGAGGACACGTTCGTGGACTGAACCTCTTTCCATATGTGTGTATCATACGTGGTCCCAGGTGGGGGGCTGACGTGAAAGGAGCATTGTGATCCAGCTGCCGTGTGAGCTCTGTGCTGACAGCGACCAGACTGGATTTAATATAAGAGCCGAGCGTCCAGCCTATAAATCTCGGAACGTCCTAAATACACTTTCGGCCTGTCTGCAGCAGTTATTAGCTCCTTTCTCTCACTTATAGACCTGCAGTGCACTAAACTACGACACACAGCGGGGTCTTTACTGCAAGAACTACAGGTGGGATTCTCCAGACCTCAGCCATTATCCAGGATAAGTGTTTCACTGACAATGCCGGGATGTATAGTAAAGGCGATCATTCCTGAAAGGTAAAAATCTCTCTGAATCTTTACATACTATATAAGGAAAGGCCATCGATATCCAAATCCCGAAAACCCCCTTTAAAATGCTCAAGGAAGGAAATGCCGGTCTTATTTTCCAGTCACAAACTTTTATAGACTGGCATAAAAAAATAAAATGTTGATTATATTGACAGAAGCGTTCTAAGTCCATCAGCACTGTGTGGCGGCTGTATACAGGAACAGCACGGATATCGCACAATATAAGAAATTTAGGTTGGTGGAGACGTCCATTTATAACAAGATTGAGGTCATCGGACTGAAGGCAAACAAGAAAAGGAAGGAAAAGGAAAAACGTGCAGAATGATCTACGGCACTCCCAGCTCCTGAGCCCCACACGTCAGATAACACAACTATATATAGTTATAAACCATTCTGCAGCACGCGATAGAAAAAGAAACTTACCCAAAAGGGCCGAGCTTGCATGAGTTTTGTCAATGAAAATGGATCAGACAGGTTGGATTATACCCGTGTGACCCTATTGTTCCTTTGGAAGGTAAACAAGTTATTTCGGGGAATCAGACGACTCCTTTAAGCAGCAATTTTATCAATGGATAAATGACTTATGACAGGAGTCAGTCGAGCGTGGGGAAGATTTACAGAAGTTGCACTGAATGGATCGGAGACGGGAATGACCCTCATTGGTGGACGCACCTCAATACTGTTGATCAGTTCCAAGTAGCGAAGATCTCTTATACGTATAAAAGCCTGAAAAAAAAAAAAAAAAACAGAAAAAAAAAATTAGATGACCCCGTGACAGCAAATCACTAGGTTAGGAGATAACTTGGGCAACGCCTTTGCTGTCTGCCGAGATCGCTATTTGCCGCTGCCACATCGTATCATGATACAGGCGGATGAGGACTTAATGCAACCTCAAGCAAGCTACAAAAAAAATCCACCACTTTTCATGACTTGCTTGTCACGGTGCACTGTGGGTTGCAATGCCACTTCATTTACCTGCATTATGATGCAATGTGGCCGTGGCACGCAACAATCTTTAGCCTCGAGACCACCAGCCTAAATGATCACTAGGGGTCTGACCAGGGAATTCTGAAGGGGCACAACACTGCATTTCCCTGTAGTGAGGATCCAGACTACCCGGCTGTGCAGGGAACTGTAGTCGGCCCTATAGACTTGCATGAGGCTGAGCAGCAGTGAAGGGGCCTGAGAACATCCTTGTAAAGGGAAACCAATGCTCCAAGCCCCTTCATTCTTAAAACCAATGTCAGTCCCAGCGTTCAGACCCCCCAAGATTATTGCACTGGAATAAACTAGCAATGTGCCATCACTTACCGAGATGGAAATACCCTGATGATTCACATTTTCACACAAGTGGCCTATCCCAGCCTTAAAGATTACAGATGATACTAATTACAGATTTGCAGCACATTAGCGTCCTCCGATCAGCAAAGAAATGTCATTATCCAAACTACAATAAGATTGGAGCAATGACTCAGAAAGAAATGAACACGGATCACAGTAATGAGGCCGTAATGGCTGATGGTAGTAGTGAGAGTCCTTGGACGAGCCGTCCGGTATCTAGAAGTGATGGTGCATGTAAAAAATAAAAGGCGTCTTCAGTTGTCAGAAGGATAAATAACCTGTTCATACACCTGTACGCTGTGCACGGAGTTATAATGAGGGAGAGGATGATGCGCCCCTGTCTGACACCTCGAGCATTGTCCCACCACCATCTAGTGCTGTAATCATCATACCCGATCTGTTAGCAGGATTGGCCACCATTGATGTGTATGGGGCTTTCAGTATACTCCGTGCTGCCGCTCTCTTTAATGATTTTACCAGAGTTTGTATTGGTGTCAGCAGTTTTCCATCCGAGCCCCAGACAGGATGGCCCTGCGAATTACAGGACGTGGCCAGGGCCTTCGTCTCAGGAACACACAGCAAACAAACAGATGAGGTCAGACAAAGCAACAAAGCATCAGGAAGCAGCTTGTCACCTTCTTAGAGGTCTCAAAATCCAGCCCTTCCAATGCTTCCATGGCCAACTCCCTCCAGTCCAGATCGGTGACCCCCAGGCAGGCGATCTGATAGGCTTCCCGAAACAGCTTTCTTTCCAGGTACTGATACATTGGAGTAGACTGCAAGGAAAGACACAAGATAAGTCAGGGTCACATCAAATGATCCAACACAGCGCACGACTATCTGAGACCCCGCTTACTATTCCAGACCGTTTCAGGGTGCCATATAGTCTGGACCCCTGACTGCCTGGCATTATGCAAGTCCTATGGACTCCAATATCTGCATCCATCTCTTTAAGTAAACCAAACTTTTTTTTTTTAAATACGAAAATCAACAATTTAAAAAAAATGACATCATCAAGGCATAAAATAGGTGAGCCGACGGGAATGCTCCCGAATAACTGACTACAGATCATACGTTTCATTACTAGAGTCCAATGGTCTCCAATCTGGTGTAAAAAGTTAGTCTCAGCATGTCCTAAAGGTTGTAGCATTGCAACAGCAGACTAATCCCAGGCTGTAGACTATTGTAATAACTGTAATTATTTTGTTCCTGCGCTATCTCTTGCTACTCTATCGCTCCTGTCTACAGCCTTGCACTTCTCTTCCTGTGTGAACAGGTCCCAACCTGTTCCTTCATTCTCCTTTCCTTCTGGCTTGTTTCTGTACCTGCATCTCCTGTGTGAACAGGTCCCAACCTGTTCCTTCATACTTCATTCCTTTCTGCTTGTTTTCTTACCTGCACCTCCTGTGTGAACAGGTCCCTACCTGTTTCTTCATACTACATATCCATACCTGCACCTCCAGTGTGAACAGGTCCCTACCTGTTCCTTCATACACCACACCAACCAGTCCTGTGTTCCTGCCAGCCCTGTGTTCTCTGCCGTGCCTGCCAGCCCTGTGTTCTCTGCCGTGCCTGCCAGCCCTGTGTTCTCTGCCGTGCCTGCCAGCCCTGTGTTCTCTGCCGTGCCCGCCAGCCCTGTGTTCTCTGCCGTGTCTCTGCCAGCCCTGTGCCTCAGTTTCAGCCATGCTCTTCTGCCAGTCCTGCCTGATGCCCGCACCTGTCCTAGTGTTCCGGTTCTCCAAGTGGGATCAGCAGCCACAGCCAGACACCACCCTGGAGTAGCACCTGGCAGCTGCCTGCTGCACAAGCCTGTCCTCACCATCAGAAGCTCCAGTGAAAACCCAGGCAGCTGTCATAGTCACGCCCCTTCCAGGGTAGTCTGGTTTGTGGCACAGTGGAGCCACAAACCCCCTGAGCTCACGCCCACCAGTCAGGGCGTGAGCGTGACATAGTCAAGTGCAAGTATAAACCCACACCCACCTGATGGAGGCAAAGATTGTAATTTTAGCCTCTAACAGGCTGGTGTGCATTGGTTTACCTTGTTTTTGTTGCATAGAATAGTATAGCTTCTTCACTATTCTGTACAGAGGTATCCAGTAAAGTGTGCAGCATTTGACACAGACACCTATGGGTGAAGTAAGCTGCTGTATCATACATTCTCCCCTTCACCGCCTTGGGATTCTCTGTCTTTGTGTTTTCATTTTTTCTTCCCTTTCTTCCCAGAAATAAATGGATTTACCATGTTCAATAAATGCCAAAACCGACCTGCTATTAGATTCCCCAGTTCATTACGAGTTCTTACGCACCAAACATGTTATTTTTCATTTAAGTAGGGGAAAAAAATTCCAAATTTTGTAAGAAAAAAAAAACTAATTCAAAGTTTTCTGAGACTCATAGCAGCTCTATTTTTCAGGATCTGGGCCTGGGTGGGTGCTTACTTTTTGTGTGCCAAGATGACATTTTTATTGATACCATTTTGGGGTAGATACGATGTATTGATCGCCTCTTATTGCAATGTTACGGTGACCAAAAAAACCCTATTTGTGGCGTTTTGATGATTTTTCTTATTAGGTTGACCGATCTGATTAATTTGTTATATTTTCATAGATCAGACATTCCTAAATGCAGCAATACCAAATATACGTATTTTTTTTATTGCTTTATTTTGAATGGGGGCAAAAGGGGGGTGATATGAACTTTTATGCTTTTTTTTAATAGCTTTGAAAACTTTCTTTCCCTTTTACTTGCTTCAATAGTCCTTTAGGAGACTTGAAGCTGCGATGATCTGATTGCCTGTGCCTCTCATAGTAGGGCTTCAGCACTGATAGGAGTAGCAATAATTATCATCTCCTATAAACGATGGCCACAGGTTGTCATGAAAACCCATCGGTGACCCATGATCACGTGAAAGGAGCGCCCATGGGTGTTTCTTGTGATGTTTCCTGATCACGCATATTAAATGCCGCTGTCAGAGATTGACAGCGCCATTAAACATGTTACCAGCAGCGGACGGATCGCAAATCCACCTGCGGCTGCTAAATGCACATGACAGCTGATTAAATCAGATGTCAAGTGCAGAAAAAAATTCAGGCTCAAGGCAGGAGCCCGCATCAAATGCAGGGACATGACCTTGGACGTATCTATATGTCTAAGGTCGTGAATAGGTTAAAAGCATCCGTTGGGGATATTGGTCCCTAAATCCTTCCAGCATAACCCTCTGATGTACACGGACTACTGACCTCTTAATGATGGCCGCCTGCACTGACACCACTAGGGCAGAGCATGGCCTGGCAGCATGTAGTGATGACACATATACCCGTCCCCCAGGGCATCGCAGATTACCAGTCTCACCTGGGGCACATCGACAGAAGACATGGAGTAGACGTGCAGACAGAAGATTTTGGAGCCGTTGTACCCCACCACAAAGCCCTGAAGCTTCTGCTGATGTACGGGGAAGTTACTGGCTTTGATGTTTAGGTATCCTCCTCCAGAAAAGCACAACATGTCCTCGCACTGCGTATTCCAGGCTACACTGTTAGCGTTGGGCTCCTACGTGGACAGAGACGTAACATAAATATCTGTAAGAACATTAGACGCCATACTGTATGTTTGTTGTAAGCCGCTCACATTTGACATTCCCGACATTCTGCATCCTTTATAAATTCTCAATGAGCCCCGATAATCTACAGTCCTGACCTGAAACAAGAGCTCCTTGGTCGTGATGTCATACACCAGACACGTGTTGTTCTCGTCCACCACGGCGAGTTTGTTGCGGCTGGCGCTCATGTCCAAGCAGCGGACGGATGTTGCCTGTTTCAGTAACGTGATGGCAAAGAGATTGTCCACGAAGATCTTCAGGATCTGATTGGAGACAGAAAGCGTTACACAAATAATTAATCACCACTTCAACAGAAGGTGATGATGCAGGAAAATAATTTGAGAGAAAAAGATCAACACGGACCACGAGAGCAAATAATGGGGGTAATGGGGGCACGAGCTACCAACTCTTTGCAAAAAAAGTTAAGTACATTTGTAAAAACATGAAACAGTCGCACAGCGCCACCCAGTGGTCATTGAGTATCAGAACATTACAATGACTTTGTGGGAGAAGTTAATGTTGTCTCTTGTCACAGGAAGCTTTTGATAACCTGCAGGTTGTTCCCCAACCTCTTGCAATGTGTAACATTTAAGCAAATCCCTTTAAAAGCAAATGTAAAATATTTTTAAGTGAACTTTTAATATAATTCAGAATACACATTGTGGGACATCTATTGACACCGTGCAAATTTAGACCAAACAATCATTAAGATTCGATAAATTTATTAAAACATATCCTTCTGATGATAAATTTTGGGCAATTCTAAATGTCATCACCTACAGTATTAGTTGGCTTCCTTTGTCCGAATATTTTTGAGACAAATTCTAAATTTCTCCTTAACACCTTCCCTAAGGAGAACGTACTTGTAAGTCTCATGTCGAGTGTGTGTGCACAGCAGTATACATGGCGGATAACGGCTGTGGTATACAGCTGGAACCTGCCCCTAACAGCAGCGAATGGAGTGAGCTCCGATCACTGCCATTTAACCATCTAGATGCCACTGTCAATCTCTGACAGCAACACTCAAATGGTACTAATAAGCGTCAGCGTCCGATCAGACGGCCATTATCCCCCCGTCACACAATCAAGGGTGCGACGGAAGCTGGGGACCCACAATCCTATCTTTGTAACCGCCTATGGCTGGGCTTCATAGGAGATTTTTCATTTCAGGATATGCTGATACTGTAGCATTGCAGTATATAGTAAAAACAATTACAGGCTCAAGTCAACTAAAAAAAAATGAGTAAAATTTGGTTAATTTAACAAATAAGTATCCAAATAAATAACATACAATAGTTCAAATCAGATGCTTTTTCCAATCTAAAAAAATAAATAAATGCCACATTTGGTACTGTCACATCTGGAAAAGTCTAAGCTATGAAAATATAGAATTAAAAAGTTATTTCCTTCTTTAGAAGCTATCACCTATCCCACAGGTAAATGATAACTTGCTGATTAGGCAGGGGCTGCCGCCGGGATCTCCATCACTCCAGGGGGCCCATGTCTCCTCTGCGACTGGGGCTGTACTGAGATTATGCAACCACTTCTCCATTCTTAGGATTGGTAGTTGCACATGTTCACTACGGCCCCGTAAACACAGAAGATTATGGCCCCTCTATTCTCGGGATTGGTGGGAGTCTCAGTGGCAGTTTCATACATTTATCATTTGGCCGGTCAGTAGGTCCTAAATGTTTTTTGGGCACTCCCTTTAAGCATTCATAGCAACCAAACAGATATTACCTGTCCGTTTTTCAGTCCCACTAACAAGCCTTCCCGTCCAGCAGGGCCTCCGATCACCTTTATGTACCGGATTAAAGATTCCATCATCCACTCTCGCTCCTTCACACCCTTGAAGGATAAACACTGCAAACGCTTCTCCTGTGATAAGACAAATACATAAAGTACACACAACCTCCAACATACACGAACAGTAAAGATCAGTAACATAAATGATTCAAGAGACACGTGAAAAGATATAGCATTAAGATACTATGCAGATCAGTGTTTGTGGAGGATGCTGTCACTCACCTGGCACAGGATAACATGCTGGGAGCAAACCACAAGCAAATTACATTCAAACTGTTTGATAATTTTTTCTTTGACTCGGTAATGCATGTCGGCGGCATCTTCGGAGTATAACTCATAGATCAGGATCTTCTCGGGCATCTGAATGGCCAGTCTGTTCTTATAGATGGCAATCTTCTTCACCAGCTCCCGGCATTTAATCCGCACTGGATGAGAGCACAAATCACCATGACTATCCATGATCAAGGCCAATATCATCTAAGCGGCAGGTGTATAAATTGTGCACATAGTATATACGTGTATATTCAGTACTGTGCTTTACCTTTCTGCTCAGTGATGAGATGCTGGACTATAACATCGGTCATGCAGTCCCTGAAGGCGTATCTGTCTTTATACAGTCCGTGCACCGTGCTGAAGATCAGCTGGTAGAAAGCAAGAGTACCATCCTGACATCCAATGACCTGGAACATAACACACAAATATTGGGCTTATTACCCTGTCACGCTCCTACTCAGAATCTCAGATATTGCATTACTCCGCCTTACCACATAGTTTGAGTCAGGTTTAACTTTGCATGTCCACACCCAGGAGTTCTGCTCCCCGATAGTTCCCAACCGTACCCCGTCCTTTGTGAACAGAGACACCTGCCTGTCGGATCCGCTCAGGACGATATATTCACCTTTAGAGAAGTAGCTGACGCAGCAGGGATCGCAGCCCAGGGATCTGTCCTTCCCAACCTACAACACATAACAATAGAGCAAATGCTAATGTACGATGACGGTCTTGGAGGACAAGTACAGGAACATGGGACCTAAAAGCTGCCGGATTATCAGATGTGCTGTACCTGCTTGCCGCTAAGCTGATAAAAGGATAACTTCTGCCCCCAGTCTGCCACCGCCAAAATGTCGTTGTGCTCGTCTCTAATGAGAAACACTTGGATCGTTAAGACGTGCTGCAACCTACTGATTATATTACACCAGCACATAAGCAGATATCAGAAATACTCACTTTGAAGGGTTCCAGAAGATAGACCAGATCGGTGACAGAGATCCTCCAGGTCGCTCGATTTTTACTTTCTCCTCGCCATTCTTGTTCCTTATGCTTACGACGCCGTTGAACATCCCCAGAGCGAGATACTGTCCGTCATTTGTCCAGCTTGTAATAAAGCAAAGATGTGGAGTTATAACAGTCTGTGTGTGCGGCGGGGGCCCGTAATTAAGTACCAGGTGGGCTACAATAAACGGCGCTGAATTGACAACCATGCACAGTGACACAACAATATTAAAGTGCGCCCCCGAATATATAGGAAACCATTGTAGGTCAGGAGTGTGCACTACCGTCATGTTTCTAAATAGCTCATCGCAGAGACTGCTTCTAATTGACAGCACAGATGAAAGATGGCCCATCATTTTCTTCTCAGGAGAGATATTCCACTGCCACATGTGGGTGGTTGCAACTTTCTCCACTCTCCCCACTGAAAACACACGAGTCAAGCTGAGAGTTCATCTGGATGAAGAATCAGTCTCTCGTGTGTGACCAGTCTTAAGACCCCCAGCAACTAACTCTCCGGCTCCTCCATACACAGGGAGAGCTGCATATCTCTTGGTGGAGAATCTTTATCACACTCCTGCACTATAATCGTTTTCTCTATAATTAAAAGTACATTTTAAGGGGAACGTCATAAAAAAAGATTAAAAAAACTGCTTAGCATGTTGTAAAAAAAAGAGTCCTAGTCATCTCGGCAATTCGCTGCCTCCCCTGTTCTGATGATTCCTGGTGCCTCACCTGTCACTATAAATCCCAGTAGCTGATCACGCCATACTGAAGGGACCACTGCAGCTAATCACCGCTTGGCTGCAGAGGCCACGGGGATAGATGATGCATGAAGTCTCTTTATTTCCATGCACCTAATCATGCGGCAAGAAAGTCATGATCAGCTGTAGATACTGACAGTGACTAATGAAGAACTGGGAAGCAATGGTCCGGAGCAGTGTTTCTCAACTCCAGTCCTCAAGACCCACCAATGGGTCAAGTTTTCAGGATTTCCTTAGCATTGCACACGTGGTAATTTCATCACCTGCTCAAGCATAAATTCCATCACCTGGTCAGTACTAAGGAAATCCTGAAAACATGACCTGTTGGTGGGTCTTGAGGACTGGAGTTGAGAAACACTGGCCCGGAGCATCAGGGGATTGGGGGACATGTAATGACAACATGACTTATTTTTTACTTTACAATATTCTAAGCTATTTTCATTTTTTTTAAGGAAAACCCCCTTAATAACGTGAGGATAAGTTACCTGCAGCAGGTGATCTTACTGCTCACTTTATGCTTGGAAACCGACTTCTGCTCTGGAGACCAAAGTCCTAATAAAAAAAATACAATATAAAAAAAAACACTTTTTTCTGTGTCTTTCCACGGTTAGTAGAGGCTTTCCTTCTACTGCTGAAATATCTGGAGAATGTCAGAAAAAGCAAAGTGGAATTCTACATGCACCGCTCTGACCAGACTTAGTGATGATGGCTGGATTGATACGAAATGCCAGCAGGTCCTACTCTAGCTCCTCCGCCATCATACCTACATATTATCTATACCAGTAATGTACATGTACCCGGCTACAGAGGCCAAGTAATGATGTGACTGTGAGGGACTCACCGAAATCACTAGAGGAGCAGGACGCCAGCTGATGGGTGACCGGGTTGTAGGATACACACTGGATGGAGTCATTGTGCCTGAAGAGAGAAAACACATAAGAAGTGCACCAAGGAAACACACAACAGGTCTACAAGATGTTACATTGTGGGATTCTAACACAAACTTCCTATAAATACTAGGTTAATAAGGGTTTTTCTTGACTTTATTATCGATTTAATATCCTAGGTAAGTAGATAGCACTGAACACAATAATGGAGCAGTGAGCGTCAGCCCCCGATGCCACCATTCTTTTTTTTTTTTTATAAAATAGATTTTTATTGAAAGCGAATATGAACAATACAATTTATGCATTTTCCAGTATATTACAAAATTTTAACATTTTCTAAACCCCCAACAATCCCAACAAAACCCAAACCTCCCCCTCCCCTGACAGCTCATACCCAGTTATACTTTTGTTACCAGTATTGATGGCTCTTTGAGCCATTTGACTCACTTATGTCCGCTTGTTCCTTTAGCACTCTCTACCTTTCAGAGGCCCTCATCCTCCCATTTCCCATAACTACTCATCCCAGCTCGAGCCACGGAGACCACATTTTGTCAAACGTTTCTATTTTCCCACGTCTTTTGTAGACCCGATGCCACCATTCTACCTGTCAGTCTCTGACTATATCGCTTGCAGTGCCGAGCCGCAGTCTGCACAATGAACACACAAGAGAAGAAAGTAGGAAAATGGGGGCGAGGTGAGGAGCATGTGGTCTTCTGTTATTCATTACTTTGTGAGGTGCTGTGGGGGCCGTCATACTCGGTGCGAGGATGTGGGAACATCATATTGTGGGGACAAAGGGGACTTGCATTATACTGTGTCTGGAATCACTGCGCAGGAATTATACTGGGGGCTTCATGTGGGGTCCTCATAATGTGCATGTGAAGGCTGGATCATACTGTGTGGGCTTCATACTGTGTGAGGGGGTTACTGTGCAGGCGTTATACTATGGGGGTTAAGTACTGTGTAATAATACAGTGGGGGCTTTCTGTGGGGTCCTCAGTGGGTGTGAAGGATGTTGTGGGGAAAAATTGTCTGGGGGAATTCACTGTAGGATACCATACTGTGTGTAGAGGGCATTTTGGGGGACATCATACTGTATTGGGGCTATAAAGGGGTATCATAGTGAGTGAGAACACAATATGTGTGAAAATACACGTTCCTTGTGTTTAAACGCTGGGAGGTTTGCTCTATTGTGACTATACCCATGTGCCCCGACACCTCCCACATACAGATTCTTGCTACAGGCTCTCATGATTTCTATGGATGCCTCTTGCTATGGTCCCATTATTATTACGGCAGCATTTTTTTTTATTGGTCCTTGTCCCTAGTCTTATACTTACCCGCCGCTATCTTCACCTTCTATCTCCAGAGTCTCCTGGAACGAGCCGAAGGTCACTTTTCAATGCAAGTCTATGAAAACCTTGTTCCGGCCTTGTTCTGGCTCTCACAGACTTGCATTGAGAAAGCTTGACATGTAACGTCTGACTTGTAACGTCTGGCTAGTCACAGGATGCGCCACATGACCAGAACGGCGCTGAAAACAAGTGAAGACGCCAATGGGTTAGTATGAGAGTACGGTTAGGGACCTTAAATTAGAAGCAACCCTGCAGCACTGAAAAAAAAAGCAAAAACAAAAGCACTGGAGTGGTGCTTTAAAGAACGACACTTAATCTATTTACATCTGATATTAGGGTTATATTACACATCCGTGTAATGTACGGACCCCAGGCTCCCCCAGGGTGACAGACATTCTCTGCCAGTCCCCAGCCCTATAACCTCTATATGTGGAGAACCAGCAGGCATAGCTGTAGAAATATGTGGCTCCCGATAACAGACTTACGTATACTTCAAAATCCCCTCCAGATCTGATGTCCAGATGATGACACTTTTATCAGCAGATCCAGATGCAAATCTTTGTCCTGAAAGCACCAAAAATTAAACAAGGAGGTAAGTGAGGGGCTCAAATTAGGAATTTATTCCTACATAGGACACACAGAAGGAAGTAGTAATTTCTATCAAATATATCAGGACTACTCTTCTTAAAGTACAAAGATGTGAAGGGATATTGTCTTCTTTGCTGGAGGCTGTATATGTAACATATTTTTGGAGGAACTAAACCCTATGTTCTCTCATTCTGACTGATATCTATAACCCTGTATGTAACCCCTTTTCCCATGTACAGCACCATGGAATTAATGGTGCTATATAAATAATAATAATAATCTGAGCACTGTGTGCATATTGAGGTAGGACCCCACGGCATCCCCAACACTGGATTACATCGTGTACTGTATACTACTTCTATTGGCTCTTGTGTCTAGATAGGTTGCTCCAATAGGGGCTGATATATAGGGGGCCATGATATAGGGAACCCTTGTGGGATATTGTGTATCTATATTCTAAATTACCTTTTTGATAATACCTCATTTACTTTTGACTACATTGACATCCCTATAGGATATGTGGGGATTGTCATATCTCATTTTTTCTTTATTGCATATGATATCTTATACCTACTATCTATTGCATCTATCTAGATTATTGTATCATTTACTGTATATATGTATATATATTCTTGATAGATGTATGCACTCTATTCTTATGTAGGGTCATTTAGGGCCACTTTGAGCGGGGGCGCCGCATCATTTACACTAGGGTGCCAACCTCCACGGACAGGTAGGGGTATTGTAGGACAAAAAGCAGGGACGATAGAGCTAATTTCCTAACCTTACACCTTTGGATATATATTTATCCTCAAAATGAAAGAAAATTGCACTGTCAAATGTACAGACAGAAAACAATAAAAACAAACATCAGGATCCAGCAAAGTGTAAAATGTCTGATCTGTGATCACTGTGCGCTGCTGTGCTCTGAGGTTATTCTGCATCTCCTCGGTATATGGTAGTGATCTGGGCATTCACCATCTTTAGCGTAGGCCACGCAGTACACCATGTCCTTGTGCCCCTTCAGAGGCTGCAGCAGGGTCCCGTCTGATGTGTCATACACCTAAAAAAAAAAAAAAAAAAAATCTTAAAAGAGCATCTAGAGCAGCTAATAAGATAAAGCCCATTACACTGTATAACATAACCCTGGAGATAATGCTATTTAAAGGGAGATTCTGGGTTTTATGTAAATCACTGTGAAATGAAAACGTCCACAACTTTCTAATAAACTTTGCTTCAATTCCTCATAATTTCAAGATCTTGGTTTAAGTAAATAGGGACATTACTAGATACATGAAAATCCGTGTGGTTTGTGTCTGACACCAGGGCCCGGTAAAACACGGCTCAATGCTTTACCCTGCAGCTCAGCTCCATTAGCTTGCAGAGATGACCAGTGACTTTAGCTACACTGTCTATTGGGGGAACCTGAAATCCACTTTCTGTCTCATCAGGTTGCTGATCTGTCCCCCCCCCCACATGCTTTAGGGTCACATTGCGTTAGTGCAACCCGTTTAGCGCTAGCGGGTTGCGCTAACGCAATGTTTTTAATGTGGCCGCGTCCCGGGGTCGCGGTAACGTCCCCGCTCTCGCAGATCCCCGATGATTACCCTTGCTGGAACTGCAGGTTTCTGTTCCCCAATCTATTTCAGGGTAGTTGAAGTCCCCCAAATAAAGACATGAACATGAAGAGGACGTCCATGCTGCTGCTGATAAGAGCCCCCCTGAAAGTGAGAGCCGACACTGCAGGAATGGCGACAGCACAGGAGGCGAGTATAAGCTTTTTTTTTTCTTATCGGTGCCAAACATGGGGTGTGAGAAGGTGCTGTCCAAGTAGTGGACAAAATCTTTAAATGATAACCAAGGCGGTGGAAAACAACTAAGAAGCCATGTAAGGCAATGTTCACACATCGCGATTTTTGCGGCTTTTTTTTTCTGCTAGCAAAACCAGCTACAATAAACACGTGTTGCTGCATTTTTGGTGTCTTTTGTGGATGCTTAGAGTTTAGTATCCCCCCAAATGGCAAAAAAGAAAAAGTAGGCGCGCACTTACCCTGTTGCGGTGAATATCACTTTATTAGGACATATAAACAAACGGATAGCAGGGAGGGATAGGGTCAGCCACGGACAACGATCGTTTCGTGCTCTACGGCACTTCAACGGGTCTCTACTATTGGACTTTGGATTTAGTATCCCCCCAACCCACTCCAAAAAAAAAAAATCATGATGCAACTTCCTTAAGGTTTTTGCACCAAAGACGCGGCAAAACCCGATTTTGCATTTTTCACACTTACCCATTGTTTCCTAGGGGTGAAAAAACACTGCAAAAACTCTCAAAGAAGTGACATGCTGCAGCTTTAAAAAAACACAGCAGTTCACCAAATCAGTCAGGAAAATAAAACCAATGTGTGTGCATGAGATTTCTGGCTTGGCTGGTACTGTAAAAAGCAGCTGAAAATTAGCATAAAAAAAGCAGCAAAAAACAATTCCTGGCCTTTCCTTGTCAGCAGAGAAATTCTATAGTGCCTTCAGACAAGGTTCAGACAGCAGCACATAGTGTTTCCCTCAGAACACAGTCATTCTACATGCTCTTCATGCCAGGAAAAAAAACATGTAAAAGTCCTAACATCAGCCTAAGGCCGGCGTCACACACAGCGTATGAAAATACGGTCCGTATATTACGGCCGTAATACGCTGAAAAGTCCCGAAAATAGTGGTCCGTAGCTCCTCTGTAGGCAGGGTGTGTCAGCGTTTTTTGCGCATGGCATCCTCCGTATGTAATCCGTATGGCAGCCGTAATGCGTGTTTTTATCGCAGGCTTGCAAAACCGACATACGGCTATACAAGGGATCCATGTGTAAAAAAAACAAAACATATATACTCTCTCTCTCTATATATATATATGTCAGTAGACACATCTATGTATATATATTATTACTTCATACAGTGCGAGATAGCAGAAAGCCGGTAATTCAATTACCGGCTTTTGCCTTTCTCCTTCCTAAACCCGACATGATATGAGACATGGTTACATACAGTAAACCATCTCATATCCCCTTTTTTTTTTTGCATATTCCACACTACTAATGTTAGTAGTGTGTATATGCAAAATTTGTCCGTTCTAGCTATTAAATTAAAGGGTTAAATGGCGGAAAAAATTGGCGTGGGCTCCCGCGCAATTTTCTCCGCCAGAGTAGTAAAGCCAGTGACTGAGGGCAGATATTAATAGCCTGGAGAGGGTCCACGGTTATTGACCCCCCCTGGCTAAAAATATCTGCCCCCAGCCACCCCAGAAAAGGCACATCTGGAGGATGCGCCTATTCTGGCACTTGGCCACTCTCTTCCCATTCCCGTGTAGCGGTGGGATATGGGGTAATGAAGGGTTAATGCCACCTTGCTATTGTAAGGTGACATTAAGCCAAATTAATAATGGAGAGGCGTCAATTATTACACCTATCCATTATTAATCCAATACTAGTAAAGGGAGCAGCGTCCGCGGCGCGCCAGGAGACACCGGCGCGTCGCTAGCGCGTGCCGAACATGGCACGCGCTAGTGCTGCGCGTTCCCATTGCCGTGAATGGGCGCGCTAACGGACGCGTTGCACGGCGTTAATTTCGCCGTGCAACGCTGTCTGTTAGCGCTTTCCCATTAACGCAATGGGAACCAAGCCAGTACTGCAGCTCTTCTTGTTCTGAGTTGCTCAGATCAATGCATGGAGATTTCTATTACCCCAAAGACTGAGAGTTTCTAAAATATATCAGGAGGCAAAACCGACACGGAGATAAACCGCGGCACATGATTCGAGGGGAGAGGCTCGGATACCATAAGGATGTGATTACACGTAGCGACTGGCAAAGGCCAATATGTGACGGCACTGATACAGTGTAATGTGGCGCTGAGTCCCTGCGCGGTTTCCCACCGTGATTGCACTTTACAGAAGCAGCATCACGTCCTTTCCGGTGTGTTTAATGCGCGGTTTACCCAATTCACATGAATGGAGCGGATCCCCGCTGCCACGTGTGAACCTTCCCCATGGATATATCTTCTCATACACTTATTACGTACCAACACTTTGTTTCCTGCGGCCACTATCAGCTGAGTCCCGTCAGGCTTAAATGCGAGGTCATAAATACTGGAAAATAAGAGGACGCAGCATTACGGGAAAATAAGAGGACGCAGCATTACCGGAAAATAAGAGGACGCAGCATTACCGGAAAATAAGAGGACGCAGCATTACGGGAAAATAAGAGGACGCAGCATTACCGGAAAATAAGAGGACGCAGCATTACCGGAAAATAAGAGGACGCAGCATTACGGGAAAATAAGAGGACGCAGCATTACGGGAAAATAAGAGGACGCAGCATTACCGGAAAATAAGAGGACGCAGCATTACTTGCCATCATTCTTATTCCCTTCCTATAACCTAGATGTGGATGCCGGACTAAGGTCCATGGCACTGTGCCTGCCAGACATAGCTGTCTACAGAGCCACAAGGCTGAATAGCTGCCACAATACGCACAATCAGCCCTTGGGTGGCATGCTGGGAGTTGTAGTTTGTCCACAGCCACGGGTTATACTCTGGCCAAGCATTTCCCAATGTCAAGAATCTGGATAAAATCGATAGGACGTCCTAAATCAGTTTTGTCTGGTCTTTAGAGATGATCTTGGCCCCCGGGCCACATCAATAGTCCACGACCAGGAACCTCCATACCGGGTTACTATGCAGCTGAGACCTCCGTACCTGGTTACTATGCAGCTGAGACCTCCGTACCTGGTTACTATGCAGCTGAGACCTCCGTACCTGGTTACTATGCAGCTGAGACCTCCGTACCTGGTTACTATGCAGCTGAGACCTCCGTACCTGGTTACTATGCACCTGAGACCTCCGTACCTGGTTACTAAGCAGCTGATACCTCCGTACCTGGTTACTATGCACCTGAGACCTCCGTACCTGGTTACTAAGCAGCTGATACCTCCGTACCTGGTTACTATGCACCTGAGACCTCCGTACCTGGTTACTATGCAGCTGAGACCTCCGTACCTGGTTACTATGCAGCTGAGACCTCCGTACCTGGTTACTATGCACCTGAGACCTCCGTACCTGGTTACTAAGCAGCTGATACCTCCGTACCTGGTTACTATGCACCTGAGACCTCCGTACCTGGTTACTAAGCAGCTGAGACCTCCGTACCTGGTTACTAAGCAGCTGAGACCTCCGTACCGGGTTACTATGCAGCTGAGACCTCCGTACCTGGTTACTATGCAGCTGAGACCTCCGTACCGGGTTACTATGCAGCTGAGACCTCCGTACCTGGTTACTATGCACCTGAGACCTCCGTACCTGGTTACTATGCAGCTGAGACCTCCGTACCTGGTTACTATGCAGCCGAGACCTCCGTACCTGGTTACTATGCACCTGAGACCTCCGTACCTGGTTACTATGCACCTGAGACCTCCGTACCTGGTTACTATGCAGCCGAGACCTCCGTACCTGGTTACTATGCAGCCGAGACCTCCGTACCTGGTTACTAAGCAGCTGAGACCTCCGTACCTGGTTACTATGCAGCTGAGACCTCCGTACCTGGTTACTATGCACCTGAGACCTCCGTACCTGGTTACTATGCACCTGAGACCTCCGTACCTGGTTACTAAGCAGCTGATACCTCCGTACCTGGTTACTATGCACCTGAGACCTCCGTACCTGGTTACTAAGCAGCTGAGACCTCCGTACCTGGTTACTAAGCAGCTGAGACCTCCGTACCGGGTTACTATGCAGCTGAGACCTCCGTACCTGGTTACTATGCAGCTGAGACCTCCGTACCGGGTTACTATGCAGCTGAGACCTCCGTACCTGGTTACTATGCACCTGAGACCTCCGTACCTGGTTACTATGCAGCTGAGACCTCCGTACCTGGTTACTATGCAGCTGAGACCTCCGTACCTGGTTACTATGCACCTGAGACCTCCGTACCTGGTTACTATGCACCTGAGACCTCCGTACCTGGTTACTAAGCAGCTGATACCTCCGTACCTGGTTACTATGCACCTGAGACCTCCGTACCTGGTTACTAAGCAGCTGAGACCTCTGTACCTGGTTACTATGCAGCTGAGACCTCCGTACCTGGTTACTATGCAGCTGAGACCTCCGTACCTGGTTACTATGCAGCCGAGACCTCCGTACGTGGTTACTATGCAGCCGAGACCTCCGTACCGGGTTACTATGCACCTGAGATCTCCGTACCTGGTTACTATGCACCTGAGACCTCCGTACCTGGTTACTATGCAGCTGAGACCTCCGTACCTGGTTACTATGCAGCTCAGACCTCCGTACCTGGTTACTATGCAGCTCAGACCTCCGTACCTGGTTACTATGCAGCTCAAACCTCCGTACCTGGTTACTATGCAGCTCAAACCTCCGTACCTGGTTACTATGCAGCTCAGACCTCCGTACCTGGTTACTATGCAGCTGAGACCTCCGTACCTGGTTACTATGCAGCTCAGACCTCCGTACCTGGTTACTATGCACCTGAGACCTCCGTACCTGGTTACTATGCACCTGAGACCTCCGTACCTGGTTACTAAGCAGCTGATACCTCCGTACCTGGTTACTATGCAGCTGAGACCTCCGTACCTGGTTACTATGCAGCTCAGACCTCCGTACCTGGTTACTATGCAGCTCAAACCTCCGTACCTGGTTACTATGCAGCTCAGACCTCCGTACCTGGTTACTATGCAGCTCAGACCTCCGTACCTGGTTACTATGCAGCTGAGACCTCCGTACCTGGTTACTATGCACCTGAGACCTCCGTACCTGGTTGCTATGCAGTTTTCAGTCCTCCATATCTGGTTGCTAGGCACCCATGAACCCTCAGCTCCCGGTTGCTATGCACTTTTACACCTGAAGCCACTGGTTGCTAAGCACTCGCAGCTCCTCGGTCCGCCTGCAGCGCCCGCGGCCTCCTTACCACTGCTCCACCTTGTCCCGGTCATGGACCTTGTCCACCCAGGTGGGTACGGCCCTCATGGCTCCGGTTTTCTGTGGTTCAGGAATCCGTTACCGTTGCTCACCGGACTCCGGTGTCACCACAACAGACAGGAGATTATTACCATACTGAGCCCCGCCCCGTGTCCTAGCTCACACAGCGCATGCTCCAACTAGACAGGTATGCGGGGAGCATGCGTAGTCAGGAGCGCTGATCAAGTCACGTGATTCTGCAAGGCTCAAACATGGCTGCGCCCATCCAGGACTGGTGACTATAAGCTGCTTCTTACTGCTGGGCATCAAGAACGATTGATAGCAGGGAGGAGGCGCTGCTGGCGATCAGATGGGCAGGATGAGGCCTAGGTGCAGGTAATGTTATGCTGTATTGTTATTTTTCATATTTGTGCACAAAATGGAAATAAAATCATAAATAATAATAAAGTCCCGTCATTAGGAGTAATGATGTGCCAGTCTGACCCAAGAAATCCTCAGTGATTGTCAGATCTGAAGTAATACAACTTTCGAATTGATTATTTTCCCTTTGCAGTTAATAACTCTGCTTGCTGTCAGTGACACGACATCTCTTGTCTACATTGCAATGCTGTGAACGTGTCATGCTTCTCACAGCTGAGGGTTTGTTCCTTTGTATCCAGTATAAACAATCATCTGTGGGGTAAATGCCTGTTCATCTGCACCAGTCTCCCTCCTCATGATACTTTGTTGCGCTGAGACGTTGTGGGGTCCAGAATAAAATGTCTGAGTGCAGGAAAAGTGCAACCAAGTATCAGGAAGGTAGGAGATCTGTGCAGATGGTGTAAGTATCCGGAAGGAAGGAGATCTGTGCAGATGGTGTAAGTATCAGGAAGGAAGGTAGGAGATCTGTGCAGATGGTGTTAGTATCAGGAAGGAAGGTAAGAGATCTGTGCAGATGGTGTAAGTATCAGGAAGGAAGGTAGGAGATCTGTGCAGATGGTGTTAGTATCTGGAAGGAAGGTAGGAGATCTGTGCAGATGGTGTTAGTATCAGGAAGGTAGGAGATCTGTGCAGATGGTGTAAGTATCAGGAAGGAAGGTAAGAGATCTGTGCAGATGGTGTAAGTATCAGGAAGGAAGGTAAGAGATCTGTGCAGATGGTGTAAGTATCAGGAAGGAAGGTAAGAGATCTGTGCAGATGGTGTAATTATCAGGAAGGAAGGTAGGAGATCTGTGCAGATGGTGTAAGTATCAGGAAGGAAGGTAAGAGATCTGTGCAGATGGTGTAAGTATCAGGAAGGTAGGAGATCTGTGCAGATGGTGTAATTATCAGGAAGGAAGGTAAGAGATCTGTGCAGATGGTGTTAGTATCAGGAAGGTAGGAGATCTGTGCAGATGGTGAAAGTATCAGGAAGGAAGGTAGGAGATCAGGACAGACGGTGTTTACTCTACAGCCTCAACTGTTCAGCTACAATTGTAACAAACCTTCAGCTGTGAGAAGCATTAGCAGGCGGTTTCCACTCACTAACTGCAAATGGAGATCTTGATCTGCACTGGAGAACTGAGAAGCAAAGTGTATCGCTTTTTTTTCTATGCCCTATTGATATACATTATGGTCTCTGACACTTATCAGAGGTTGGTAATTATATTTTTAATTCCGGTGCACCAACCTCTGGGTCCGCCACCAGTCTAAAGAGTGAAGGGGCCACAGGTCTGGTTTCACGCGTCGTCCCCGTGTATAGTTTCCCTGCACAGTGGCGCTCCCAGCCACCAGACTGTGTGGAGAATTACGGTCAACCCTATTCACATAAAGGAAAAGACCACCTTAAAGGGCTTTTTTTTTTAACTTAATTGCAAGTATTTTGGGATAAAAATAATTAATACTATTGATTTTCATTAACAATGTTTGACTTCAATAGCTTCTATGCTGCGCTGACTATTGTTGGTTCCAGAATGATTTGACTGAGAATCCATCAGTGAGCTCGTTCTACTGGGGACTTTGACTCTCTCTTATGTGTTCCTGAGCTGTTCTCAGCTAATTTATGGTCACATGAACGTTTAGATCTACTTAGATGTGGTCATAATTCCATTTTGGAGAGATCACAAAAAGACAAGTAAATGAAATACAAATTCCACTTCGACATTAACTCGCTAAAGGATTCTTAGTTAACTCGTTTGACAGACAGCCATGTGGATGAAAAGAAAGCGCTCAAAAGTGTCCAACGCTGCAAAATCTTTAGTGAAGCTCAAAATACATCCACTGTAGCAAAAAAAAAAAAAACACCTCCCAAAGTGTCCACTCCCTTTAATATGCCACAGATCCCAATACAAGGAGTCTCCAGGAGAAACAATATAGGAGGACGCATCTCCACACCACAGCTGTATTCCTTATGTTTCTTTGGTTCCAGAGGTTGATTCCTCCTTGAGGGAGGAGGGGATAGGGGCGTAAACGTTACCCCCTTCTGGGTTTGTCCACATTCATCTTACTTTTATTTGCTAATTTCTTCCAGGAAAGCGGCTAAAGATCCTGTGGAATCTGAAGCTAAGGATCCTGTGGAATCCGATGTTCTGCACTCACAAGGTGCTGCAGTGAATCCCTGCACTGACACAGAACTACCCAGCGATGACGGAGATTCTGGGCCTGACGTCCTGGATACAATTCCCGAGGGCTGGAGAAAAGTCATAACCCAGAGGAAGTCCGGAAAAACAGCTGGAAAATACAATGTATTATTTGTGAGGTCAGTCCCGTACAACAAGCAACTCACAGCTGCTGTGTACACTTACTGTGAGTCTCCAGAGTGCGGACGTCAGCAGTGTAGATGTGAATCCAGCTCTGGGTTGCGAGAAAACATTTACTAAGAAGCTGCAGCGCTGATCTATGTGTGTCTTTCACTCTCCTCCCTCCATTGGCTTCAGCATTCAGCTGTAATCTGATTCCTCAGTGAGCTGGCAGTCTGTCTTGGTCATATATCAGCAGAGAGAATAATGAGTTTAGGATGCAGGGAAGAAATAGAAGAGGCTCATAAGTGGAGAAAGGACTAGATTTCTCTGATAAGATATACTGCCAAGATTTTTCTATGCTCTTGTATTACGGGAATATTGCTCTATTGCACAGGAATAAGTTATTTCCTTGACTTGTTTCTCAGCCCCCAGGGGACCAAACTCCGATCAAAATGTGCCCTGGTCAAATATCTCCACGTCAATCACATCAAGGTCAAGATCGAAGACTTTGATTTCTCAGCTTCACCACTGAAGCAATTCACAAAGTGTGAAAGGCAAAGAGCGGCCAAGGGGAATGGAGCTGCAGGGAAGGACAAAGAGGAAGGACCAGCGGTCTGTGATCATGGGACCGAGGCTTCATACAATACCAGGACTGCGCAGGACGCGGAAGACAATAATGTCACCGTCCCGGAAATAGAAGTCAACACGAAGAAAGGCGGTGACCGGAAAAGAGTAAGAAGTGTCAGGAGGGCATCGGCAAGACAGCTAAACAGACCAAGGAAGCGTTCGGCATCCAAGCAAGAGGCTCAGATACAACAAAACACATCCAATCAAAGGGTTAATTCAAGGAAAAGAAGCAAAGAACATGGAGAGGATTTGATGAATGACCCCCAAATACTGTCGCCTGTTGACTCTGAAAAGATGGATAGGTCCATAGACCGGACTGAGACGGGTAGGCCGGAGGAAACCCATGACCAGTCCGTGTCCTGTGCTTTACAGCTGCCGACTGACACTGAGCAGGAGGGAACGGCAAGTGATTCCCACCAGGATAACAGCGACTCCGATCCCATCCCAAGATCACAGGTGGAGAAGAGGAAGACCAGCCCGTACTTCTCCAAGAAAGCCAAACGTGAAGGTTTGTGCTGATTTCATCTATGTGTCTATAAAGTGTGTGTGAATCATATATATACAGTATATAAGATTCAGCATATGTGCAATAATACTGGAAAAAGCGATTGCAGCAGCAGAATAGTGAGTGCAGCTCTGGAGTATAATACAGGAGGTAACTCAGGATCAGTAATGTAATGTATGTACACCGTGACTGCACCAGCAGAATAGTGAGTGCAGCTCTGGGGTATAATACAGGATGTAACTCAGGATCAGTAATGTAATGTATGTACACAGTGACTGCACCAGCAGAATAGTGAGTGCAGCTCTGGAGTATAATACAGGAGGTAACTCAGGATCAGTAATGTAATGTATGTACACAGTGACTGCACCGGCAGAATAGTGAGTGCAGCTATGGAGTATAATACAGGATGTAACTCAGGATCAGTAATGTAATGTATATACACACAGTGACTGCACCAGCAGAATAGTGAGTGCAGCTCTGGGGTATAATACAGGATGTAACTCAGGATCAGTAAGGTAATGTATGAACACAGTGACTGCACCAGCAGAATAGTGAGTGCAGCTCTGGGGTATAATACAGGATGTAACTCAGGATCAGTAATGTAATGTATGTACACAGTGACTGCACCAGCAGAATGGTGAGTGCAGCTCTGGAGTATAATACAGGATGTAACTCAGGATCAGTAATGTAATGTATGTACACAGTGACTGCACCAGCAGAATAGTGAGTGCAGCTATGGAGTATAATACAGGATGTAACTCAGGATCAGTAATGTAATGTATATACACACAGTGACTGCACCAGCAGAATAGTGAGTGCAGCTCTGGGGTATAATACAGGATGTAACTCAGGATCAGTAAGGTAATGTATGAACACAGTGACTGCACCAGCAGAATCGTGAGTGCAGCACTGGGGTATAATACAGGATGTAACTCAGGATCAGTAATGTAATGTATGTACACAGTGACTGCACCGGCAGAATAGTGAGTGCAGCTATGGAGTATAATACAGGATGTAACTCAGGATCAGTAATGTAATGTATATACACACAGTGACTGCACCAGCAGAATAGTGAGTGCAGCTCTGGGGTATAATACAGGATGTAACTCAGGATCAGTAAGGTAATGTATGAACACAGTGACTGCACCAGCAGAATAGTGAGTGCAGCTCTGGGGTATAATACAGGATGTAACTCAGGATCAGTAATGTAATGTATGTACACAGTGACTGCACCAGCAGAATGGTGAGTGCAGCTCTGGAGTATAATACAGGATGTAACTCAGGATCAGTAATGTAATGTATGTACACAGTGACTGCACCAGCAGAATAGTGAGTGCAGCTATGGAGTATAATACAGGATGTAACTCAGGATCAGTAATGTAATGTATATACACACAGTGACTGCACCAGCAGAATAGTGAGTGCAGCTCTGGGGTATAATACAGGATGTAACTCAGGATCAGTAAGGTAATGTATGAACACAGTGACTGCACCAGCAGAATAGTGAGTGCAGCTATGGAGTATAATACAGGATGTAACTCAGGATCAGTAATGTAATGTATATACACACAGTGACTGCACCAGCAGAATAGTGAGTGCAGCTCTGGGGTATAATACAGGATGTAACTCCGGATCAGTAAGATAATGTATGAACACAGTGACTGCACCAGCAGAATAGTGAGTGCAGCTCTGGGGTATAATACAGGATGTAACTCAGGATCAGTAATGTATGCACACAGTGACTGCACCAGCAGAATAGTGAGTGCAGCTCTGGAGTATAATACAGGGTATATTATGTAACCTATGTATAGAATTCATCACTGATTACGCAGGAATCACGTTTGTGATTTTTTTCCTGTCATTGAACCTCTTCCTATCTAATTATATAAGCCACTAATAATAATAATAACTATGTTTTCACTATGTGTAGATTGTAAAAGTATTGTTATTTTTCCTCCGCTCGCAGCTATGGATCCGCCTCGGAGGAAAGCTTTCTGTAAATGGACTCCTCCTCGCTCGCCCTTCAATTTAGTGCAAGAAACGCTCTTTCACGATCCTTGGAAGCTTCTCGTCGCCACCATCTTCCTGAACAAGACGTCTGGTGAGAATTCGTCACATTTACTGCTCTTCACTTCCCTTCCCCCTTTCCCCTCACAGCTGTATAACTGGGAGGTGCCACTCAGGAACCCTGGAAAGCTGGGTGACAGCCTCCGGTGGGTGCCGAGTTATCACCTGTCACCATCTGTACTAATAGGAAAAATGGCCGTCCCCGTCCTGTGGCGCTTCCTAGAGAAATACCCGACCCCAGACGTGGCGCGAGCAGCCGACTGGAAGGAGATGTCTGAACTTCTGCAGCCGCTCGGACTCTACGAACTCCGAGCGAAGACGATCGTCAGGTTCTCGGGTATAGCTGAGCACAGCCGTGATATAGCGGGGTCTGCGGCGGGGGAGGGGGCACTCATCAGCCCTGTGTTCTGTAATGCAGATGAATTTCTCACAAAGAAGTGGCGCTATCCCATCGAGCTTCACGGAATCGGAAAATACGGAAACGACTCGTATCGAATCTTCTGTGTGAACGAGTGGAGAGAGGTGCGGATCCCGCCGGATCCCGGATACAACGTGTCCATCAGGACTGTTACTTCTATTGTAATCCTGCTGTTTTTTATTCCCTTTCTATCCCCATAGACCGTTTTATTTTGTGTTTTTTTTTCAGGTTCGTCCGGAGGATCACAAGCTGAACTCGTACCACTCCTGGCTGCGGGAGAACAAGGACGCGCTCGGATTAGGCTGACGGCTTTATACGGATACGGCGCCATTATCTCTCCTATGTCACGTATTGTGTCATTTGTCACTTTTATAAACGTTGTATCTTTTATATCTGTAAAATATTAAATTGTTATAAAACCTTTTGTACAATAAATGTTTTATACCATTGAAAACTTTTTTTTTTATATAATGCATTAACCCCTTCACTACATATGACATACATTAACGTCATATGTCCTTTTCGGGTGGCCCGCATCTTTCCCTGCAGATGATGGTTGATTTAATCAGCCATCATGTGCCCCTAACAGCCGCGGGTGGAGTTGTTAACCTATTAAATCCCGCTATCCATCTCTGAAAGCAGCATTTAACATGCACCTTCAGGGGGAACGCGCAGTTCCACACTCCCAACAGTGCTCCTGTAATATGATCGCGCTGCGTCAATGGCTTGTCATGACAGCTGAGGGTCTGCTGAAGACCCCCCGTTCTTTCATTACGATCCTCCAGTGAAAACCAGCCAGTAGGAGGTCGTGATTTACCCTATACCAAGAGCTGAATCCCCGCAGTGCATGGCACAAGTGATCAGACGATTGCAGCTTCAAGTCCCCTAAGGGGATTATTAAATACAGTACAAAGTGAGAAAATAAGTTTTTAAAAATATGAAAACAAAAACACAAAAGTTAGAATATCGCCCACCTTTAGCCCCATTAAATATAGTACAATTTAAAAAAAAAATAATACACATTTGTTATCGCCGCATTCAGAAACATTGTATCTACCCAAAGTGGTATCGATAAAAACATCAGCTTTGTCCCAGCCCCAGATCCCCAGAAATGAAGGCTTTATGTAAATGGTGACAAAAGCAAATTTATTAATTTTTTTTTTTTTTTTACAAATTTATGAATTTTTTCACCACTTAAATATAAAAAAAAACTATATATGTTTTGCCATCTGCGAACTCGCACTGACCGGGGGGTCGTGTTCCCAGGTCAATGTTACCATATAGTGAACATGTTAATTAGGAACCTTTTAAAACCAATTGTGGCATTGCACTTTTTTTTTGTAATTTCAACGCACTTGGAGTTTTTTTTCCCTGGTTTCCAGTACGGTATATAGTATAATCCATCATGTCACTGAAAAAGAACAAAGCCCTCATACGGCCATATTGACGGAAAAATAAAAAATGATGGCTCTAGGAAGAAGGGGAGCAAAAAAACGATAGCGGTAAATCGCTATGTCATGAAGGGGTTAAAGCTGCTTCATCTCTCCAAGTGGAATATTGAAATAAATGTATTTAATTCTTTTTTTTTATTTTTATTTTTTAAGAAAACTTTTTCGATCACCCACATTTTCTAGTTTTAAAAACTAAATCAAAAGGCAAAGAAAAAATAAATGTGTCTGGTATCGTCCCGTCCATAAGAATCTGATCTATCAAAATATTTATCTTTTTTTTTTTTTTTAAATGTCATAAATGCAAATAAATAAATAAATAAAAAAAAAGTCAGAATTACCAGTCTAGTAGTTTATAGATCCTGGAAGAAAAAGAACAAAAAATAAAATGGAGAAATTAGCGGTGCTGGAAAGGGTTAAATTTCACAATTTGGCTATTGCATTGTCTCTGCCCTCGGTAGATGCGGTTTTGGTCTTAGCAAACATGGCGGCCAGGAGACATTCTGCAGTTGGGCCTCTTAGGTCTGCAGAGTTTGGCTCTTATCCAATCAGTGAGTGGGGGCGGTGCTGTTACCATGGCGAGCTGTACACACTGTGCGAAGGCGCTGGCTGCTCAGGTGTGTGGGGAGGCGTTCTCTGCACCTGGGGGGATAACACTGGTCCTCTACATCTGTGGGGGGATTCTGACAGATCAGGGGGCTTCTAAAGGAAGACAGGATACAAACAGCAGCCCACCCTCCAATTAGTGCTTTGCCGGGGAATATGCAAAACTTTTTGTACTTTTCCGTGTGTCCGCTAATCCAGAATATCTGATTGTTCGGCGCTTTCTGTTCACACTGATGTAATAATGCCCGGATGAGCGCGCGGTCTGAGACGTGTCGCCCCGCAGCGTTCTAATGTGCTTTGTCTTTTGGTTCCTCACGAATTTCACGAACTGCTTGTTGTCAGTGAATGGGAACATGGCTTACTTCTACAGAATGAGCGTCCGCTCACGGCTGATTGTTCGCTACTATTGCAACCAGTCCAGACATTGATATGAGGTCAGGATGGGGGGGCTGGGGCCAATGCTGGGGGGGGGAGGGGCGTAAAATGTTAGGATTAGGGCGAGGGTAAGAAAATATTTACATAGAAAACAGATGACAAAAATAATAACAACGTGTAACTTTATATTCTGATTTTGTCGGACTTCAGTGGAAAGTGGAAAATAAAGAATTATAACGAGAAAAGACAAATTATAATGAGATCGGCGTTTTCACAAGTGATTGGGGAATTCGTGGCTCAGGGACGGGGCTGGGGACCGCTAACAGTCCATGGACTAAGGAACACAAAATACTGACTGCGCCCCAGGTGTCCCGCGCTGCGTGTAATGTGTTGTGGGGCACTGTGGGGGCATCGTATTGCGTTGGGGTCACTATGGGGGCATAATATTGGGGTCATCGTACTGTATTTGGGTGGGAGAACTGTGAGGACATCATTATGTGTTGAGGGGCACTGTGGGGGCATCTTATTGTGTTTTGAGACACTGGGGGAGCACTGAGAGGACATCATAATATGTTGGGGGCACTGTGGGGGAATTATACTATGTTGGAGGCACTGTGGGGGATTTATACTATGTTGGAGGCACTGGGGGAATTATACTATGTTGGGGGCACTGTAGGGGAATTATACTATGTTGGGGGCACTGTGAGGGAATCATACTATGTTGGGGACACTGTGGGGGAATCATACTATGTTGGGGGCACTGTGGGGGAATCATACTATGTTGGGGGCACTGTGGGGGAATCATACTATGTTGGGGGCACTGTGGAGGAATCATACTATGTTGGCACTGTGGAGGAATCATACTATGTTGGGGGCACTGTGGGGGACTCATACTATGTTGGGGGCACTGTGGAGGAATCATACTATGTTGGGGGCACTGTGCAGGAATCATACTATGTTGGGGGCACTGTGGGGGACCCATACTATGTTGGGGGCACTGTGGAGGAATCATATTATGTTGGAGGCACTGTGGAGGAATCATACTATGTTGGGGGCACTATGGAGGAATCATACTATGTTGGCACTGTGGAGGAATCATACTAGGTTGGGGGCACTGTGGGGGACCCATACTATGTTGGGCGCACTGTGGAGGAATCATACTATGTTGGGGGCACTGTGGGGGAATCATACTATGTTGGAGGCACTGTGGGGGAATTATACTATGTTGGGGGCACTGTGGGGGAATAATACTATGCTGGGGGCACTGTGGGGGAATCATACTATGTTGGGGGCACTGTGGGGGAATCATACTATGTTGGGGGCACTGTGGGGGAATCATACTATGTTGGGGGCACTGTGGAGGAATCATACTATGTTGGGGGCACTGTGCAGGAATCATACTATGTTGGGGGCACTGTGGGGGACTCATACTATGTTGGGGGCACTGTGGAGGAATCATACTATGTTGGGGGCACTGTGCAGGAATCATACTATGTTTGGGGCACTGTGGGGGACCCATACTATGTTGGGGGCACTGTGGAGGAATCATACTATGTTGGAGGCACTGTGGAGGAATCATACTATGTTGGGGGCACTGTGGGGGACTCATACTATGTTGGGGGCACTGTGGAGGAGTCATACTATGTTGGAGGCACTGTGGGGGACTCATACTATGTTGGGGGCACTATGGAGGAATCATACTATGTTGGGGGCACTGTGGAGGAATCATACTAGGTTGGGGGCACTGTGGGGGACCCATACTATGTTGGGGGCACTGTGGAGGAATCATACTATGTTGGGGGCACTGTGGGGGAATCATACTATGTTGGAGGCACTGTGGGGGAATTATACTATGTTGGGGGCACTGTGGGGGAATAATACTATGTTGGGGGCACTGTGGGGGAATAATACTATGTTGGGGGCACTGTGGGGGAATCATACTATGTTGGAGGCACTGTGGAGGAATCATACTATGTTGGGGGCACTGTGGGGGACCCATACTATGTTGGGGGCACTGTGGAGGAATCATACTATATTGGGGGCACTGTGGAGGAATCATACTATGTTGACACTGTGGAGGAATCATACTATGTTGGGGGCACTGTGGGGGACTCATACTATGTTGGGGGCACTGTGGGGGACTCATACTATGTTGGGGGCACTGTGGGGGACTCATACTATGTTGGGGGCACTGTGGGGGACTCATACTATGTTGGGGGCACTGTGGAGGAATCATACTATGTTGGGGGCACTGTGCAGGAATCATACTATGTTTGGGGCACTGTGGGGGACCCATACTATGTTGGGGGCACTATGGAGGAATCATACTATGGTGGAAGTAATGTGCAGGAATCATACTATGTTGGGGGCACTGTGGGGGAATCATACTATGCTGGGGCACTGTGGGGGAATCATACTATGTTGGGGGCACTGTGGAGGAATCATACTATGTTGGGGGCACTGTGCAGGAATCATACTATGTTTGGGGCACTGTGGGGGACCCATACTATGGTGGGGGCACTGTGGAGGAATCATACTATGTTGGCACTGTGGAGGAATCATACTATGTTGGGGGCACTGTGGGGGACTCATACTATGTTGGGGGCACTGTGGAGGAATCATACTATGTTGGGGGCACTGTGCAGGAATCATACTATGTTTGGGGCACTGTGGGGGACCCATACTATGTTGGGGGCACTATGGAGGAATCATACTATGTTGGCACTGTGGAGGAATCATACTATGTTGGGGGCACTGTGGGGGACTCATACTATGTTGGGGGCACTGTGGAGGAATCATACTATGTTGGCACTGTGGAGGAATCCTACTATGTTGGGGGCACTGTGGGGGACTCGTACTATGTTGGGGGCACTGTGGAGGAATCATACTATGTTGGGGGCACTGTGCAGGAATCATACTATGTTTGGGGCACTGTGGGGGACCCATACTATGTTGGGGGCACTATGGAGGAATCATACTATGGTGGAAGTAATGTGCAGGAATCATACTATGCTGGGGGCACTGTGGGGGAATCATACTATGCTGGGGGCACTGTGGGGGAATCATACTATGTTGGGGGCACTGTGGAGGAATCATACTATGTTGGGGGCACTGTGCAGGAATCATACTATGGGGCACTGTGGGGGACCCATACTATGTTGGGGGCACTGTGGAGGAATCATACTATGTTGGGGGCACTGTGGGGGACTCATACTATGTTGGGGGCACTGTGGAGGAATCATACTATGTTGGAGGCACTGTGGGGGACTCATACTATGTTGGGGGCACTATGGAGGAATCATACTATGTTGGGGGCACTGTGGAGGAATCATACTAGGTTGGGGGCACTGTGGGGGACCCATACTATGTTGGGGGCACTGTGGAGGAATCATACTATGTTGGAGGCACTGTGGGGGACTCATACTATGTTGGGGGCACTATGGAGGAATCATACTATGTTGGGGGCACTGTGGGGGAATCATACTAGGTTTGGGGCACTGTGGGGGACCCATACTATGTTGGGGGCACTGTGGAGGAATCATACTATATTGGGGCACTGTGGGGGAATCATACTACATTGGGGGCATTGTGGGGTACTTATACTATGTTGGGGGCACTGTGGAGGAATTATACTATATTGGGGGCACTGTGGGGGACCCATACTATGTTGGGGGTATTGTGGGGTACTCATACTATGTTGGGGGCACTGTGGAGGACCCATACTATATTGGAGGCACTGTGGGGGAATCATACTACGTTGGGGGCATTGTGAGGTACTCATACTATGTTGGGGGCACTGTGGGGTACTCATACTATGTTGGGAGCACTGTGGAGGAATCATACTATGTTCGGGGCACTGTGGAGGAATCATACTATGTTGGGGGCACTGTGGGGTACTCATACTATGTTGGGGGCACTGTGGAGGTATCATACTAGGTTGGGGGCACTGTGGGTAACTCATACTATGTTGGGGCACTGTGGGGGAATTATACTATGTTGGGGGCACTGTGGGAGACTCATACTATATTGCGGGCACTCTGGAGGAATCATACTATGTTGGGGGCACTGTGGGGGAATCATACTATGTTGGGGGCACTATGGAGGAATCATACTATGGTGGAAGTAATGTGCAGGAATCATACTATGTTGGGGGCACTGTGGGGGAATCATACTATGGGGCATCCTGTGTTTTGGGCACTCTGGAGGAATCATTATGTTGGGGGCACTGTGGCATCGTACTGTGTGGGGAGCACTGGTGCTTCATGATGTGTTGGGGCACTTCACTGCGTTGGTTCACTATAGTAGCACTGTACTGTTTTGGGGGAACTGTAGAGGCCTCATACTGTGTGTGGGGGTAAATTGGGGGAAATCACTGTGCAGACATCACTTTCTGCGGGGACCATGCAGTACCTCAGTCTGGGGGCTGCGATACGTGTCCCACTTCCCTTTTGTTAGCAGTGCGTACTCCCTTCTGTGCGGCACAGTGGCTCTGCCACATCTTTGTTTTTAGAGGGGTAGCACTTTGCCCTTTTGCTTTGGGTCCCATGATGTCTCTTATCTCCCTGGATCTGATGTCCCGTTCCATCTGGTGCTGCTGACGCTACGGGAGGTTCGGATGCAGCCATTATCCCAGTCTGAGCTGATAGAACTGGTAATTGTTGGCAATTTGTACCTTTTTCAGCCTTTTTTTCACCTCCTGATGTCACCGGTCAGCTCCGACTCAGTACCTGCGACGATCAGACGGCCATAAGTGCTGACATCCCCCAGCACCCGAAACCCATGGTGCCCGGCCCAAATCTGTACGATGGCTAAAGAGGTTTCCTTCCTAGACCAGACCCCCAATAATGGGCCGACGGGGTGGAAAGAGCGGGACCTGGCCCAGACTCGCTTCTTCAGGGTGGCTTGCAGGACGTTCGGACCTCCAAAGTCAAGGATCCGACGAATCTTTGCTCCCCCAATGGAAAAATTGGAAGCGGAGAGACAAGAAATTAAAGGGGAGACCAATGTGGACTCCAGGGGCCTCCACAAGTCACAAGGTGATGGGACGAGAGTGATGGAGGAGCCGAGCCCGGCCGGGAGGAGCGTGTCAGACTGGATACTGGACAGGAAGAATCTCCGGTCACAAGTGGACAATATGGGGGACGTCGAAAAATGGCTGCAAGGAAAATCGGAGCTGACGGATCTGGAGAAACGTGTACGGAAAAAAATGGTGGAGAGACGAGAGGAAAGCCGGGCGTCCAGGGAGGATTCTGAGGATGTGGTGAGTACAGCAAGCCGAGGTCTACAACTACAATGCCCATCATGTAGGGACTACACCAAGAGGCAGCCGAAACCTCCGCTCCCCCTGATGATGGGAGTCATAGTCTTCTCTCATCACTCCTCCCTAATGTGATCTATAGGATGAAGAAGTCAGCGCGTCAAAGAGCGCACAGCGCAACAGGGTCACCCCCAGCATCCAGCAACCCAGCCCCGAAGCCCTGGCAATAATGGCCAACTACCTGCACCAACGACGGCTGCGCCTGGTGGATCTCTACAACCAGACGAACAAACGCAAGAAGAAGGAAATCTCCAGTCACGACCTGAAGTCTGTGAGGAAAGAGGTGACGAAAACATGTCCAGACTGTACTCATCGTGTAACCCGTCCACAGAGTTTGAGTGCTGCGGTAGTTATATCATCTACATAGGACGGTATTATAGTAGTTATATTCTTGTACATAGGGGCAGTATTATAGTAGTTATATAATTGTACATAGGAGCAGTATTATAGTAGTTATATTCCTGTACATAGGGGGCAGTATTATAGTAGTTATATTCTTGTACATAAGAGCAGTATTATAGTAGTTATATTCTTGTATATAGGAGCAGTATTATAGTAGTTATATTCTTGTACGTAGGAGCAGTATTATAGTAGTTATATTCTTGTACGTAGGAGCAGTATTATAGTAGTTATATTCTTGTACATAGGGACAGTATTATATTAGTTATATTCTTGTACATAGGGGGCAGTATTATAGTAGTTATATTCTTGTACATAGGGACAGTATTATATTAGTTATATTCTTGTACATAGGGGGCAGTATTATAGTAGTTATATTCTTGTACATAGGGGCAGTATTATAGTAGTGATATTCTTGTACATAGACAGTATTATAGTAGTTATATTCTTGTATATAGGAGCAGTATTATAGTAGTTATATTCTTTTACATAGGAGCAGTATTATAGTAGTGATATTCTTATACATAGGAGCAGTATTATAGTAGTGATATTCTTATACATAGGAGCACTATTATAGTAGTTATATTCTTGTACATAGACAGTATTATAGTAGTTATATTCTTGTACATAGGAGCAGTATTATAGTAGTTCTATTCTTGTACATAGGGGCAGTATTATAGTAGTTATATTCTTTTACATAGGAGCAGTATTATAGTAGTTATATTCTTGTACATAGAGGCAGTATTATAGTAGTTCTATTCTTGCACATAGGGGCAGTATTATAGTAGTTATATTCCTGTACATAGGGGGCAGTATTATAGTAGTTATATTCTTGTACATGGGGACAGTATTATATTAGTTATATTCTTGTACATAGAGGGCAGTATTATAGTAGTGATATTCTTGTACATAGGGGCAGTATTATAGTAGTGATATTCTTATACATAGGAGCAGTATTATAGCAGTTATATTCTTGTACATAGACAGTATTATAGTAGTTATATTCTTGTATATAGGAGCAGTATTATAGTAGTTATATTCTTGTACATAGACAGTATTATAGCAGTTATATTCTTGTATATAGGAGCAGTATTATAGTAGTTATATTCTTTTACATAGGAGCAGTATTATAGTAGTTATATTCTTGTACATAGGGGCAGTATTATAGTAGTGATATTCTTATACATAGGAGCGGTATTATAGTAGTGATATTCTTATACATAGGAGCAGTATTATAGTAGTTATATTCTTTTACATAGGAGCAGTATTATAGTAGTTATATTCTTGTACATAGGGGCAGTATTATAGTAGTGATATTCTTATACATAGGAGCAGTATTATAGTAGTGATATTCTTATACATAGGAGCAGTATTATAGTAGTGATATTCTTATACATAGGAGCAGTATTATAGTAGTGATATTCTTGTACATAGGGGCAGTATTATAGTAGTTATATTCTTGTACATAGACAGTATTATAGTAGTTATATTCTTGTATATAGGAGCAGTATTATAGTAGTTATATTCTTTTACATAGGAGCAGTATTATAGTAGTTATATTCTTGTACATGGGGCAGTATTATAGTAGTTATATTCTTGTATATAGGAGCGGTATTATAGTAATTATATTCTTGTACATAGGGGCGGTATTATAGTAGTTATATTCTTGTACATAGGTGCAGTATTATAGTAGTTATATTCTTGTACATAGGGGCAGTATTATAGTAGTTATATTCTTGTACATAGGGGCAGTATTATAGTAGTTATATTCTTGTACATAGGGGCAGTATTATAGTAGTTATATTCTTGTACATAGGGGCAGTATTATAGTAGCTCTATTCTTGTACATAGGGGCAGTATTATAGTAGCTCTATTCTTGCACATAGGGGCAGTATTATAGTAGTTATATTCTTGCACATAGGGGCAGTATTATATCATGTATGTATGTTTCCAGGCCATGATACCTATCAGTGACTTGCAGTTTGATGATTTGGTCATCTCACTCGGCATCAAACATCCAAATCACGTCAATTACAAGGAGCTTTCAGTTGGGCGCCATTTATGGTGGAAGAATACAAGAGCCGAGAGGAAGAGCGGCGGGTTGGTGACTCACGGTGCGGTAAAGTGGTCATGCGCCTTCCGACGCTCTGGACTTTTTTATTCTCATATGTCCTTTGTTTTGTGTCCGCAGATAAAGCACAATGGTTCCCGCCACCCGGTGATGCTCGGCCCGAGGCGTCTGTTTCTGTAACTCTCGATGGCTCATTTTTTTCCAGATGTAGATCCCGTCCACCACACAGTGCGCCGAGCGACAGCAGCAAATCGCACTTTTTACAGGTGCCCCCCATCAGTCTGGATGAGATGAGACCCCTCAGCTACGAGGACATGGAGGAAATCGGAAAAAATTACAGGGAAAGGAGACGAAGAGCACAGGTGAGGGCATCGGATACGAAACCACAGGGATGAAACATGGCAGGAACTACAAGTCCCAGCATCCTCATTTACCCTGGGGCTGTGATCCATCTTTCCTAAGCTCCTGATTGATAAGTCTAGTTATGCCTGTTGGGTATTTCTTCTGTCCTTAGAGCAACACCCGGCTATTAGAATGGCTGGAGCAGTGCCGCCTGGTGCGTAGCGGTAATGCCGCCATCGATGGCCACGCTCTGCCCTCTACGCTGGGAGAGGAGGCAGCGGACCGGGTGGAGCAGTTCAGACGACTGGGCCTGCAGCAATACTACCAGATCCTAAAACTGTGCCAGGCCCGCGGGGTGCCCCTCACCGAGACGCTGCTGGAACGAGGTGACACCCCGACTTCATCCCCACATCCTCGCGCTACAGCCGCTCTGAGCCTGACGAGATCCCATTTTTTCCTATGCGCAGCTTTACTGCACCCCGGGGATAAGCTGATCTGTGAGTCTAAAGAACATCTGCAGCTCCGACAGCCCGGGACAGCGCTCAGACCCAAGCATACGACCAGGATGGCGAACAATGGGGCGACGTCTCCAGAGGCGGCAAGAACGGGCAAGACGATGAGGAGTTCTTCAGAGTCCGGGTAAAAAGCTATGAGAACAACACAAATTATATGGGATCAATCCTGGCCCCAAAAACGAGAAAAAGCCCCTTATGTTAGGGGTTCAAACCATACCCCATCCTGGTGATAAAAGGGCAAAATCCAGCCATGGCCGAAAGTGTTGGCACCCTTGAAGTTGTTCCAGAAAATTAAGTATTTCTCCCAGACAATTATTGCACTTACACGCGTTCTGATATACACAGGTTTATTTCCTTTTGTGTTTATTGGAGCAACACAAAAAAACTGAGGAAACAAAGGGCAAATTGGACATAATTTCACACAAAACCCCAAAATGGCCTGGACAAAATTGTTGGCAACTTTCTGAAATTGAGTGTAAACAACTTTGTTTTCAGCATGTGATGCTCGTACAGACTCTCCAGTGGCAAGTAACAGGTGTGGGCATTATGAAAATCGTGTCGGAAATCAAACAAAAAGGGGAAAAGTTGCTTCAATCTTTGTATTGTGTGACTGTGAGTGCAACACTAAGGATGGAGAACAGCTTTGGAGACATCATACGAAGAGATTGGTCACTGGAGAAGGACATCATGGAAGAATAGAAGGAACAAGGCGAAGAGGAAGACCAGCAACCCGAGGGCTTGATACAATCATGATAACGAAACGAAGACTCTGGTGGACCCATCTAGGTTGGCACAAGATGGATCTTCCTAAAGATCGCTCATTCATCAAGTCACCATGGCTCGAGATCCAGCCTAAGGCTGTCAATAATAATAATAACAACAACGTGTAATTGTAAGAATTCTCTGGAACAATTTCAAGGGCGCCAGCACTTACGGCCATAACTGTATGTGTCTACCTGCCCTACTTATATCAGGAAACGACAAGATGGATCTCCAGAAACATATTCTCTTTGGTTTATTGCAAGGTGTGCCCCGATCTCACCGACCGATAGATAGAAGCAAGAGGACAAACTAATGTGAGGCCCTAAACTCATTGAATATCCTGAGTTACATCCTGTATGATACTCCAGAGCTGCACTCACTATTCTGCTTGTGCAGTCACTGTGTACATACATTACTGATCCTGAGTTACATCCTGTATTATACTCCAGAGCTGCACTCACTATTCTGCTGGTGCAGTCACTGTGTACATACATTACATTACTGATCCTGAGTTACATCCTGTATTATACTCCAGAGCTGCACTCACTATTCTGCTGGTGCAGTCACTGTGTACATACATTACTGATCCTGAGTTACATCCTGTATTATACTCCAGAGCTGCACTCACTATTCTGCTGGTGCAGTCACTGTGTACATACATTACATTACTGATCCTGAGTTACATCCTGTATTATACTCCAGAGCTGCACTCACTATTCTGCTGGTGCTGTCACTGTGTACATACATTACATTACTGTTCCTGAGTTACATCCTGTATTATACTCCAGAGCTGCACTCACTATTCTGCTGGTGCAGTCACTGTGTACATACATTACATTACTGATCCTGAGTTACATGCTGTATTATACCCCAGAGCTGTGCTCACTATTCTGCTGGTGCAGGCACTGTGTACATACATTACATTACTGATCCTGAGTTACCTACTGTATTATCCTCCAGAGCTGCACTCACTATTCTGCTGGTGCAGTCACTGTGTACATACATTACAGGCGAATCTTCTCTGCAAAGTCAGAATACAAGCAGGAAGAAGCTTCCAGAATCTCCGTCGGGGAAGCTCCGTACCCTCCAGAAGAATATGTCAAATGGGTTAAGGGAAAAGTCAGAGGGAAGAAGAAAGTCAGGACAGAGGCTCTGAAATGTTGGACGACCTTCGAGGAGTTCGAAGAAATGAGTCGGTAAGACGGAAAAGGAAAAAGCAGCTCCGTGTGGTGATGTAAACGGGGCCGGTCATCTTTGGCAGCACAGAGTATTTCAGGAGAGCAGTGCACTGTTGTGAATTCTGTGGCTGAATTCACTCCTGTGGTCACAAGTGGTATTGCAGCCTCTGGGCTTCCTCCCTCAGGTGTTTTGGTGAGCTCGTTGGCTGCCTTGCTATTTAACTCCACCTGAGTCTGTCTTCCTTGCTCCTTGTCAATGTTCCAGTGTTGGATCTGAGCTACTGCATCTTTCCTGTGGCCTGCTGCTCTGCTAGATAAGTGTTACTTTGATTTTGTTTCCGTTTTTTCTGTCCAGCTGTGCTATTCTCTTTTGCTGGAAGCTCTGAGACGCAAAGGGTGCACCGCCGTGCCGTTAGTTCGGCACGGTGGGTCTTTTTGCCTCCCTTTGCGTGGTTTTGCTTTAGGGTTTTTTGTAGACTGCATAGTTCTCTTTGCTATCCTCGCTCTGTCTAGAATATCGGGCCTCACTTTGCTGAATCTATTTCATTCCTACGTTTTGTCTTTTCATCTTGCTAACAGTCATTATATGTGGGGGGCTGCCTATTCCTTTGGGGTATTTCTCTGAGGTAAGTCAGGCTTGTATTTCTATCTTCAGGCTAGTCAGCTCCTCAGGCAGTGCCGAGTTGCATAGGTAGTTGATAGGCGCAATCCACTGCTGCTTTTAGTTGTGTGAGGATAGGTTCAGGTATTGCAGTCTGCAGAGATTCCACGTCTCAGAGCTTGTTCTATTGTTTTTGGGTTATTGCCATATCACTGTATGTGCGCTGATTACTGCACACTGTGTTGCCTGATAGCACAGCATAACAGTACAAGGAGCCCAAACCAATGATTCTCAATAGAGGGAAAAAAGAAGTCCTGACATCATTTTTTTTTCCTCAGCTCTGTCTTCAGTTTTTTTTTTTTTTTTCCCCTAGACATTAGAGTGCTTCAGGACACAGCTGTGGACATGGATATTCAGGCTCTGTGCTTCTCAATGGATAATCTCGTTATAAATGTACAAAAGATTCAAGATACAATTGATCAGAAATCTATGCTAGAACCAAGAATTCCTATTCCTGATTTGTTTTTTGGAGATAGAACTAAGTTCCTGAGCTTCAAAAATAATTGTAAGCTATTTCTGGCCTTGAAACCTCATTCTTCTGGTAATCCTATTCAACAGGTTTTGATTATTATTTCTTTTTTGCGCGGCGACCCTCAAGACTGGGCATTTTCTCTTGCGCCAGGAGACCCTGCATTGAGTAATGTTGATGCGTTTTTCCAGGCGCTTGGATTGCTTTACGATGAGCCTAATTCAGTAGATCAGGCTGAGAAAAATTTGCTGGCTTTATGCCAGGGTCAGGATGATGTAGAAGTATATTGTCAGAAATTTAGGAAGTGGTCAGTACTCACTCTGTGGAATGAATCTGCACTGGCGGCTTGGTTCAGAAAGGGTCTCTCTGAAGCTCTTAAGGATGTAATGGTGGGATTTCCTATGCCTGCTGGTTTGAATGAGTCTATGTCCTTGGCCATTCAGATCAGTCGTCGCTTGCGCGAGCGTAAATCTGTGCACCATCTGGCGGTATTGTCTGAGAGTAAACCTGAGCCTATGCAGTGCGATAGGACTATGACTAGAGTTGAACGGCAGGAATACAGACGTCTGAATGGGCTGTGTTTCTACTGTGGTGATTCCACTCATGCTATTTCTGATTGTCCTAAGCGCACTAAGCGGTTCGATAGCTCTGCCGTTATTGGTACTGTACAGTCCAAATTCCTTCTGTCCATTACCTTGATATGCTCTTTGTCGTCGTTTTCTGTCATGGCGTTTGTGGATTCGGGCGCTGCCCTGAATCTGATGGATTTGGATTATGCTAAACGTTGTGGGTTTTTCTTGGAGCCTTTGCGGTGTCCTATTCCATTGAGAGGAATTGATGCTACACCTTTGGCCAAGAATAAACCTCAATACTGGGCCCAGCTGACCATGTGCATGGCTCCTGCACATCAGGAAGTTATTCGCTTTCTGGTGTTGCATAATCTGCATGATGTGGTCGTGTTGGGGTTGCCATGGCTACAAACCCATAATCCAGTATTGGATTGGAATTTCATGTCGGTGTCCAGCTGGGGTTGTCAGGGGGTACATGGTGATGTTCCATTTTTGTCTATTTCGTCATCCACTCCTTCTGAGGTCCCAGAGTTCTTGTCTGATTATCAGGATGTATTTGAAGAGCCCAAGTCTGATGCCCTACCTCCGCATAGGGATTGTGATTGTGCTATCAATTTGATTCCTGGTAGTAAATTCCCTAAGGGTCGTTTATTTAATTTGTCCGTGCCTGAACACACCGCTATGCGCAGTTATGTGAAAGAATCCCTGGAGAAGGGACATATTCGCCCATCGTCATCACCATTGGGAGCAGGGTTCTTTTTTGTAGCCAAAAAGGATGGTTCGCTGAGACCGTGTATTGATTACCGCCTTCTTAATAAGATCACTGTTAAATTTCAGTATCCCTTGCCATTGTTATCTGACTTGTTTGCTCGGATTAAGGGGGCTAGTTGGTTTACTAAGATAGATCTTCGTGGTGCGTATAATCTGGTGAGAATCAGGCAGGGAGATGAATGGAAAACGGCATTTAATACGCCCGAGGGTCATTTTGAGTATCTGGTGATGCCGTTCGGACTTGCCAATGCTCCATCTGTTTTTCAGTCTTTTATGCATGACATCTTCCGTGAGTATCTGGATAAATTCCTGATTGTTTACTTGGATGACATTTTGATCTTCTCAGATGATTGGGAGTCTCATGTGAAGCAGGTCAGAATGGTTTTTCAGGTCCTGCGTGCTAACTCTTTGTTTGTGAAGGGATCAAAGTGTCTCTTCGGTGTGCAGAAAGTTTCATTTTTGGGGTTCATCTTTACCCCTTCTACTATCGAGATGGATCCAGTTAAGGTCCAAGCCATCCAGGATTGGACTCAGCCTACATCTCTGAAAAGTCTGCAGAAATTCCTGGGCTTTGCTAATTTTTATCGTCGCTTCATCTGTAATTTTTCTAGCATTGCCAGACCATTGACCGATTTGACCAAGAAGGGTGCTGATTTGGTTAATTGGTCTTCTGCTGCTGTGGAAGCTTTTCAGGAGTTGAAGCGTCGTTTTTGTTCTGCCCCTGTGTTGTGTCAGCCAGATGTTTCTCTTCCGTTCCAGGTCGAGGTTGATGCTTCTGAGATTGGAGCAGGGGCGGTTTTGTCACAGAGAGGTTCTGGTTGCTCAGTGTTGAAACCATGTGCTTTCTTTTCCAGGAAATTTTCTGCTGCTGAGCGTAATTATGATGTGGGCAACCGAGAGTTGCTGGCCATGAAGTGGGCATTCGAGGAGTGGCGTCATTGGCTTGAAGGAGCTAAGCATCGCGTGGTGGTATTGACTGATCATAAGAACTTGACTTATCTCGAGTCTGCCAAGCGCTTGAATCCTAGACAGGCCCGTTGGTCGTTATTTTTTGCTCGTTTTGATTTTGTGATTTCGTACCTTCCGGGTTCTAAAAATGTGAAGGCGGATGCTCTGTCTAGGAGTTTTGTGCCCGACTCTCCGGGGTTATCTGAGCCGGCGAGTATTCTCAAGGAAGGAGTCATTGTGTCTGCCATCTCTCCTGATTTGCGGAGAGTGTTGCAGAAATTTCAGGCTAATAAACCTGATCGTTGTCTGGCCGAGAAACTGTTCGTCCCTGATAGGTGGACTAATAAACTTATCTCTGAACTTCATTGTTCGGTGCTGGCCGGTCATCCAGGAATCTTTGGTACCAGAGAGTTAGTGGCTAGATCCTTCTGGTGGCCATCTCTGTCACGGGATGTACGTACTTTTGTGCAGTCCTGTGGAATTTGTGCTAGGGCTAAGCCCTGCTGTTCACGTGCCAGTGGGTTGCTTTTGCCCTTGCCGGTCCCGAAGAGGCCTTGGACACATATTTCGATGGATTTCATTTCTGACCTTCCCGTTTCTCAAAAGATGTCGGTCATTTGGGTGGTCTGTGATCGCTTTTCTAAAATGGTCCATCTGGTGCCCTTGGTTAAATTACCTTCCTCCTCTGATTTGGTGCCTTTGTTCTTCCAGCATGTGGTTCGTTTGCATGGCATTCCTGAGAATATTGTTTCTGACAGAGGTTCCCAGTTTGTCTCGACGTTCTGGCGAGCCTTTTGTGGTAGGATGGGCATTGACTTGTCTTTTTCCTCGGCCTTCCATCCTCAGACTAATGGCCAAACCGAACGAACCAATCAGACCTTGGAAACATATCTGAGATGTTTTGTTTCTGCAGACCAGGATGATTGGGTGTCATTTTTGCCGTTGGCTGAGTTCGCCCTTAATAATCGGGCCAGCTCGGCTACCTTGGTCTCTCCATTTTTCTGCAATTCTGGGTTCCATCCTCGTTTCTCTTCAGGACAGGTTGAGTCTTCGGACTGTCCTGGTGTGGATTCTGTGGTGGACAGGTTGCAGCAGATCTGGACTCAGGTAGTGGACAATTTGACCTTGTCCCAGGAGAAGGCTCAGCTTTTCGCTAATCGTAGACGCCGTGTGGGTCCCCGACTTCGTGTTGGGGATCTGGTTTGGTTATCTTCTCGTCATATTCCTATGAAGGTTTCCTCTCCTAAATTTAAACCTCGTTTTATTGGTCCGTATAGGATTTCTGAGATTCTCAATCCGGTGTCTTTTCGTCTGACCCTCCCAGACTCCTTTTCCATACATAATGTATTCCATAGGTCGTTGTTGAGAAGATACGTGGCACCTATGGTTCCATCTGTGGAGCCTCCTGCCCCTGTTTTGGTGGAGGGGGAATTGGAGTATATTGTGGAGAAGATTTTGGATTCTCGTGTCTCTAGACGGAAACTCCAGTATCTGGTCAAATGGAAGGGTTATGCTCAGGAGGATAATTCCTGGGTTTTTGCCTCTGATGTCCATGCCCCAGATCTTGTTCGTGCCTTTCATGTGGCTCATCCTGGTCGGCCTGGGGGTTCTGGTGAGGGTTCAGTGACCCCTCCTCAAGGGGGGGGGGTACTGTTGTGAATTCTGTGGCTGAATTCACTCCTGTGGTCACAAGTGGTATTGCAGCCTCTGGGCTTCCTCCCTCAGGTGTTTTGGTGAGCTCGTTGGCTGCCTTGCTATTTAACTCCACCTGAGTCTGTCTTCCTTGCTCCTTGTTAATGTTCCAGTGTTGGATCTGAGCTACTGCATCTTTCCTGTGGCCTGCTGCTCTGCTAGATAAGTGTTACTTTGATTTTGTTTCCGTTTTTTCTGTCCAGCTGTGCTATTCTCTTTTGCTGGAAGCTCTGAGACGCAAAGGGTGCACCGCCGTGCTGTTAGTTCGGCACGGTGGGTCTTTTTGCCCCCCTTTGCGTGGTTCTGCTTTAGGGTTTTTTGTAGACTGCATAGTTCTCTTTGCTATCCTCGCTCTGTCTAGAATATCGGGCCTCACTTTGCTGAATCTATTTCATTCCTACGTTTTGTCTTTTCATCTTGCTAACAGTCATTATATGTGGGGGGCTGCCTTTTCCTTTGGGGTATTTCTCTGAGGTAAGTCAGGCTTGTATTTCTATCTTCAGGCTAGTCAGCTCCTCAGGCTGTGCCGAGTTGCATAGGTAGTGTCAGGCGCAATCCACTGCTGCTTTTAGTTGTGTGAGGATAGGTTCAGGTATTGCAGTCTGCAGAGATTCCACGTCTCAGAGCTTGTTCTATTGTTTTTGGGTTATTGCCATATCACTGTATGTGCTCTGATTACTGCACGCTGTGTTGCCTGATAGCACAGCATAACAGTGCACTGAACCTGTGGGGAGTTTCCATCTGAGGATAGCACTCTCAGCAGAGTCCTAGCAGCACAGAGTATTTCAGGAGAGCAGTGCACTGAACCTGTGGGGAGTTTCCATCTGAGGATAGCACTATCAGCAGAGTCCTGGCCGCACAGAGTATTTCAGGAGAGCAGTGCACTGAACCTGTGGGGAGTTTCCATCTGAGGATAGCACTCTCAGCAGAGTCCTAGCAGCACAGAGTATTTCAGGAGAGCAGTGCACTGAACCTGTGGGGAGTTTCCATCTGAGGATAGCACTATCAGCAGAGTCCTAGCAGCACAGAGGATTTCAGGAGATGAGTGCGGTGATCTCGTATGAGGCACACAGAAGCAGTGGACGTGTGCGGCACAGATCACGGGGTGACAGTAATATTCTCTCTGCTGCTGAAACATGTCTCTTCACCAATATCAGGAGAGTGTTAAAGGGGTTGTCCAAGACTGTGGTATCCTTAGAAAAGGTCATTAATTACCAATCACTGGGAGTCCGACATTCAGCCCCCACCTCTCCCCCGCTGATCAGCTCAGCACAGCGCCGCACCCTGTGTAGTGGCCAATCCCGGAACTGCAGATCTGCTCCTATTGAAGTGAATGTATCTTAGCTGCAGTAGTGAGAACATCCACTACGCAGTGTACGGCGCTGTTCCACTCTGTACTGCTGATCTGTACGGGGGTCCCGGGTGTCGGACCCCCACCCATCTGATATTGATGATCTCTCCTATTTTACTAGGGCCCTGAGGCACCGATTCCCCCACAGCTTCTATACGTCTGATGATAACGCGTTCTGGCCGGGGCAGATGCTGGACAAGCTGCGTATTTATCTGCCCAAAGTGTCGGAGGCGTCCTGAGGCCGAGACCCCAAATTCTACATAATGGAGGGAGTAATAAACCGACTGTCTCACAAACCTGGTGACTTATTTGTAATGCGCTAACTAGAACTTCCAGTAATGTTCCGCGTGTCACAGCTGCGATATGAGGGGCTGTAGGTGGTCCGCGTTCTGCAGTGCAGCCCCTTGTGCTGCCAGTGACATGCAGGGGGCGCTGTCCTCACCGGGATTTCTCACCGTGCGGTGGGGTCACCTGCGGCTTCCGCGCCCCTAGACGAGGGTCCCACCTTTCATGTTCCATTTTCAGCATTGGGGTCTTATGTGGAAGAAGAGGCTTTCGGCCCCTCCAGCACCAGGTCCTGGGTACGTCTGCTGCCTCTGAGCTGTTCTGGGGCGCGTCCAAAACTTACTGGAGAAATTAGGCAATAACTGTGACCCCAACCATCCAATCTAAATGACAGCACAGAGTATTTCAGCAGAGTGATCTTGTGCCACAGTAGGAGAATGGCTCCAGCAGCGCAGAGGATTTCAGGAGTGGCGTGCATTGATCTGGTGAGAGGGTCACAGACTAAAGCTACACACCGGAAGCTGCCGTGTCCGCAGCAGCGCAGAGGATTTCAGGAGTGGCGTGCATTGATCTGGTGGGAGGGTCACAGACTAAAGCTGCAGACCGGAAGCTGCCGTGTCCGCAGCAGCGCAGAGGATTTCAGGAGTGGCGTGCATTGATCTGGTGAGAGGGTCACAGACTAAAGCTACACACCGGAAGCTGCCGTGTCCGCAGCAGCGCAGAGGATTTCAGGAGTGGCGTGCATTGATCTGGTGGGAGGGTCACAGACTAAAGCTGCAGACCGGAAGCTGCCGTGTCCGCAGCAGCGCAGAGGATTTCAGGACTGGCGTGCATTGATCTGGTGGGAGGGTCACAGACTAAAGCTACACACCGGAAGTTGCCGTGTCCGCAGCAGCGCAGAGGATTTCAGGACTGGCGTGCATTGATCTGGTGGGAGGGTCACAGACTAAAGCTACACACCGGAAGTTGCCGTGTCCGCAGCAGCGCAGAGGATTTCAGGACTGGCGTGCATTGATCTGGTGGGAGGGTCACAGACTAAAGCTACACACCGGAAGTTGCCGTGTCCGCAGCAGCGCAGAGGATTTCAGGACTGGCGTGCATTGATCTGGTGGGAGGGTCACAGACTAAAGCTACACACCGAAAGCTGCCGTGTCCGCAGCAGCGCAGAGGATTTCAGGAGAGAAGGGAGATGATTTTTTGGGAAGTCTTCGGGCCCCGATGCAACATCTCTATGATGGCTCCAACTACTTTACACCATTATGATGAAGAGGGGTCTTAGCCCCATAGGTATGGCGGTCCGTGTGTACGTGCCACCTCTGCACGCTTATAATACACTATGCGACCCTTATAGGGACCACCATAACCGGGGCCCTGAGGATGAGCGAGATGCACGGCTCCTGGGGGCCACGCTGCACAGGTCTCAGTTGCATCTCAGACGCTGAGCCCACTGCACACATGGCGGCTGCCGGCAGCGTCACACAGCCCGCACCCGAGTCTTACTGCTTTACTGACTTTCATCATGACAGTAACATTTATAGGGAATCTGTGAGTAGGATAAACCCTCCTGTGGGCATGTACGGCACAGGACGGTGAATAAAATGACACCTTGATATCTGTGATCCCATGTCTTATTCCAGAGAAATCCACGTTTTCTTTATATGTAAATGAGCTGTTAAGATCTATGGGCGGGACATAGATCTCCCTGAGAATCCGCCTCCGAAGATTGCTGTAAATGACAGGGAGCGTCACCAGACTGTCGGTCATTATATGTCTCACACCGGTAACGCCCCCTTCATTTTGGCTAAGCTCTGGAGGCGGAGTCTCAGGGAGATCTATGTCCCGCCCACAGATCTGAACAGCTCATTTACGTATTAAGAAAACCATGGATGTCTCAGGAACTATTCAGGGGATCGCAGACATCAAGGTGTCATTGTATTCAGCGTCCTGAGACCTACATGCCCATACAGACGGCTCAGGAGGGGCGATCCCACTAACAGGAGTGGGGGAAGGTGGTCGTTCTGATCTCATCAGCCTCCTGCAACGGGATTGTGCTGGCACTGTCAAAATGAGAAGAAAGAGAAACAATAATTGTAATGGCAGAATCGCTGTTTTGTGGCCACATCGCCACCCTACAAAATGGAATAAAGAAAGATCAGAAGGTTCCACAGACCCCAATGTGAATGAGAGGAAAAAACAAGAAAGATATAGATCTTGGTACCGTGTTAGCCAATAGATAGAAAAATATTTAGAATCAGAAGTGGCTTTAGTTCCATAAAGGAAAGAAGAGAAGACTCTCAATTCTAAATAGGAAAAAACAAGAAAGTCCAAGAAAACTGAATTATACAAGGCTGCAGTACCGCCGGGTGCCGCTATAGCAGTGGCGCTGTTCCGCCGGAAGTCCGCGGCTCCTCTTCAGCTCGCGCAGCGCCTCTCGCTCTCTCTTCCTCGGGCTGTCTGCGGAGAAGGCGGACGCTCCGGACCGGTGAGTGAATCTGTCGTCATCCGCGCGGATCCTGTCCCCTTCCCGTCCCTGCCGGTACCGCAGTGTAAGCCGGTGGTGTGACTGGGGACAGCCGTTGTTATTTTGTCCCTGGTGGGCCCTGTATACAGCCGGGATAGGAGGTGTTGGGTCAGCGGGGCCTGTGCTGAATATGGCGGCTTGTGTGTGCACGGGATAGGAGCGGAGTGTGGTACTACAAGTCCCAGCATGGAGGCCAGACTGATAACTGCGGACCCTGCAGACAGCCCCATAGCTCGGCTTGCTGAGGGCTTGGTGGCGCCCCCTCAGTGCGGGGTGATATGAGGTGGACTCTGGCGGCGGAGGGTGTTATATCCAGGGCCCGAGGTGCAGAGGGGGTGCTATAGAAGTGGAGTGGCGTTATATATGGACACTATAGAGGGGGGTGCTATATACAGGTCCTGTGGGGTGGAGGGGTGCTATATACGGGTCCTGTGGGGTGGAGGGGTGCTATATACGGGTCCTGTGGGGTGGAGGGGCATTATGTACAGGTCCTGTGGGGTGGAGGGGTGCTATATACAGGTCCTGTGGGGCGGAGGGGTGCTATATACAGGTCCTGTGGGGTGGAGGGGCATTATGTACAGGTCCTGTGGGGTGGAGGGGTGCTATATACAGGTCCTGTGGGGCGGAGGGGTGCTATATACAGGTCCTGTGGGGTGGAGGGGCATTATGTACAGGTCCTGTGGGGTGGAGGGGTGCTATATACAGGTCCTGTGGGGTGGAGGGGCATTATATACAGGTCCTGTGGGGTGGAGGGGTGCTATATACAGGTCCTGTGGGGTGGAGGGGCATTATATACAGGTCCTGTGGGGTGGAGGGGTGCTATATACAGGTCCTGTGGGGTGGAGGGGCATTATATACGGGTCCTGTGGGGTGGAGGGGCATTATATACGGGTCCTGTGGGGTGGAGGGGCATTATATACGGGTCCTGTGGGGTGGAGGGGCATTATATACGGGTCCTGTGGGGTGGAGGGGCATTATATACGGGTCCTGTGGGGTGGAGGGGCATTATATACGGGTCCTGTGGGGTGGAGGGGCATTATATACGGGTCCTGTGGGGTGGAGGGGCATTATATACGGGTCCTGTGGGGTGGAGGGGCATTATATACGGGTCCTGTGGGGTGGAGGGGCATTATATACGGGTCCTGTGGGGTGGAGGGGCATTATATACGGGTCCTGTGGGGTGGAGGGGCATTATATACGGGTCCTGTGGGGTGGAGGGGCATTATATACGGGTCCTGTGGGGTGGAGGGGCATTATATACGGGTCCTGTGGGGTGGAGGGGCATTATATACGGGTCCTGTGGGGTGGAGGGGCATTATATACGGGTCCTGTGGGGTGGAGGGGCATTATATACGGGTCCTGTGGGGTGGAGGGGCATTATATACGGGTCCTGTGGGGTGGAGGGGCATTATATACGGGTCCTGTGGGGTGGAGGGGCATTATATACGGGTCCTGTGGGGTGGAGGGGCATTATATACGGGTCCTGTGGGGTGGAGGGGCATTATATACGGGTCCTGTGGGGTGGAGGGGCATTATATACGGGTCCTGTGGGGTGGAGGGGCATTATATACGGGTCCTGTGGGGTGGAGGGGCATTATATACGGGTCCTGTGGGGTGGAGGGGCATTATATACGGGTCCTGTGGGGTGGAGGGGCATTATATACGGGTCCTGTGGGGTGGAGGGGCATTATATACGGGTCCTGTGGGGTGGAGGGGCATTATATACGGGTCCTGTGGGGTGGAGGGGCATTATATACGGGTCCTGTGGGGTGGAGGGGCATTATATACGGGTCCTGTGGGGTGGAGGGGCATTATATACGGGTCCTGTGGGGTGGAGGGGCATTATATACGGGTCCTGTGGGGTGGAGGGGCATTATATACGGGTCCTGTGGGGTGGAGGGGCATTATATACGGGTCCTGTGGGGTGGAGGGGCATTATATACGGGTCCTGTGGGGTGGAGGGGCATTATATACGGGTCCTGTGGGGTGGAGGGGCATTATATACGGGTCCTGTGGGGTGGAGGGGCATTATATACGGGTCCTGTGGGGTGGAGGGGCATTATATACGGGTCCTGTGGGGTGGAGGGGCATTATATACGGGTCCTGTGGGGTGGAGGGGCATTATATACGGGTCCTGTGGGGTGGAGGGGCATTATATACGGGTCCTGTGGGGTGGAGGGGCATTATATATGGGCACTATAGAGGGGGCATTATATACAGGTCCTGTGGGGTGGAGGGGCATTATATATGGGCACTACAGAGGGGGGTGCTATATACAGGTCCTGTGGGGTGGAGGGGTGCTATATACGGGTCCTGTGGGGTGGAGGGGCATTATATATGGGCACTATAGAGGGGGCATTATATACAGGTCCTGTGGGGTGGAGGGGCATTATATATGGGCACTACAGAGGGGGGTGCTATATACAGGTCCTGTGGGGTGGAGGGGTGCTATATACGGGTCCTGTGGGGTGGAGGGGTGCTATATACGGGTCCTGTGGGGTGGAGGGGCATTATATACGGGTCCTGTGGGGTGGAGGGGCATTATATATGGGCAATATTGAGGGGGCATTATATACGGGTCCTGTGGGGTGGAGGGGCATTATATACAGGTCCTGTGGGGTGGAGGGGCATTATATATGGGCACTATAGAGGGGGCATTATATACAGGTCCTGTGGGGTGGAGGGGCATTATATATGGGCACTATAGAGGGGGCATTATGTATGGGCACTATAGAGGGGGCGCTATATATAGGTCCTGTGGGGTGGAGGGGGCACCATAGCTGTAGAAGACATGGACGGCACATCCAAAACTCTGACATTAATCAATTGCACAGCAAAAATGTACAAAACTGAACACAAGGATCTTGGGTATCATCTGATTGGACTGTATGAAGCCCCCTGCTGCGTCATGGCAAAGCTCTTACGCTACGTTCACATTTGCGTTGTGCGCCGCTGCGTCGGCGACACAACGCAAATAAAAACGCTGCGTTTTGCGACGCATGCGTCCTTTTTTGCCGAAATTTGGACGCAAGAAAAATGCAACTTGTTGTGTTTTCTGCGCCCGACGCTTGCGGCAAAAAAACCGCATGCGTCGCACAACGCATGTCCATGCGTCCCCCATGTTAAATATAGGGGCGCATGACGCATGCGTCGCCCGACGCAAACACGCAAAACGCTAATGTGAACGTAGACTTAGTGGGTCCCTTCCCTTAATGGTGCGGCGCCAACCTCTGCTGAGAAGACACTATCAGCTAGTGCAGCGGCCTGGGTGCCCACATAGCATCTATGCTGGATGGAAAAGCACCCCACAGGCAGAGCAACAATGGCCGCCATGAAACACCAAGTGAAAGGAGATAAAAACTAGAAAGCTGAGAGCGATATAGGAGCAGCCCCCCTGCAGTATCCTGCTGAGGAGGCGACTATTGTTCCTGTGGGGCCTTCTCCTGCAGCATGGCTACTATTGGGCGCCTGGCTCTCTCCACCTGCTGGTGCTTTATCACGTCATCCCTGACCCGCTAGGGCCCCACTAAGAGGTGGCTCGCTGATGTTACCTGAGATCCTCGTCTTCAGTTTTGTACATTTTTGCTGAGCCGCCGTAGATCAGTCAGTTCAGGATTTTATTTTCCTGCCGTTGCATCTTATTGCATCTATAGGGTACAGCCACATTCACTCGCTCTTATGTCCGCAGACCCCCATGGTGTATTGTACCCTGCGTGTTATAGATTACTTCTCAATGGAGTCGCACAGAAGACTCTGCTCTTCTATACCGAGGAGGAATGTGTATATACTGTATACCGGCCAAAGGGGCACAGTTCTGGCCCCTGGTGTATATACACCGCCATATTCCCAGCCCATGTGATAAGCGCCAGGTGCATTCAGCCTAAGAGGCGGCCGTACTGGTCACCAATACTGGGTTATGGCGGACATTTTACTGGTCACTTGGAGGGTCTATGACTTAGCTGCTTAAGGAGATACTGATGGGTTAACACTCGAGCATGCTCACTCATCACTATTAGATAGGAATACCCCTTTTAAAAGATGGTATCTTGTTGCAAGGATGTGGCATCACGGTACGAACGGTGGTAACCTGACCTCTAGGGTTCCCTGAGAATGAAGGGGGCCCAGTTTGCCGCTGCTTCACCCTGACAGTGCAGCTGAGAGCCTGTAATCAGTGCAGGGTCCAGCTCTCGGCCCACCAGGCATGTTGTATGTTAGTGCGGACAGTAAGCGCCTCCATCCTTTAGTCTGTGGCCTGTGCTCTTGCAGCGTGCGGACAGTAAGCGCCTCCATCCTTTTGTCTGCGGGGCAGCCTGTGCTCTTGCAGCGTGCGGACAGCAAGCGTCTCCATCCTTTAGTCTGCGGGGCAGCCTGTGCTCTTGCAGCGTGCGGACAGTAAGCGCCTCCATCCTTTTGTCTGCGGGGTGGCCTGTGCTCTTGCAGCGTGCGGACAGTAAGCGCCTCTATCCTTTTGTGTGCGGGGCGGCCTGTGCTCTTGCAGCGTGCAGACAGTAAGCGCCTCCATCCTTTTGTCTGCGGGGCGGCCTGTGCTCTTGCAGCATGCAGACAGTAAGCGCCTCCATCCTTTTGTCTGCGGGGCGGCCTGTGCTCTTGCAGCATGCAGACAGTAAGCGCCTCCATCCTTTTGTCTGCGGGGCGGCCTGTGCTCTTGCAGCGTGCAGACAGTAAGCGCCTCCATCCTTTTGTCTGCGGGGCGGCCTGTGCTCTTGCAGCGTGCGGACAGTAAGCGCCTCCATCCTTTAGTCTGCGGGGCGGCCTGTGCTCTTGCAGCGTGCGGACAGTAAGCGCCTCCATCCTTTAGTCTGCGGGGCAGCCTGTGCTCTTGCAGCGTGCGGACAGTAAGCGCCTCCATCCTTTAGTCTGCGGGGCGGCCTGTGCTCTTGCAGCGTGCGGACAGTAAGCGCCTCCATCCTTTAGTCTGCGGGGCAGCCTGTGCTCTTGCAGCGTGCGGACAGTAAGCGCTTCCATCCTTTTGTCTGCGGGGCGGCCTGTGCTCTTGCAGCGTGCGGACAGTAAGCGCCTCCATCCTTTTGTCTGCGGGGCGGCCTGTGCTCTTGCAGCGTGCGGACAGTAAGCGCCTCCATCCTTTTGTCTGCGGGGCGGCCTGTGCTCTTGCAGCGTGCGGACAGTAAGCGCCTCCATCCTTTAGTCTGCGGGGCGGCCTGTGCTCTTGCAGCGTGCGGACAGTAAGCGCCTCCATCCTTTAGTCTGCGGGGCAGCCTGTGCTCTTGCAGCGTGCGGACAGTAAGCGCCTCCATCCTTTAGTCTGCGGGGCGGCCTGTGCTCTTGCAGCGTGCGGACAGTAAGCGCCTCCATCCTTTAGTCTGCGGGGCAGCCTGTGCTCTTGCAGCGTGCGGACAGTAAGCGCCTCCATCCTTTTGTCTGCGGGGCGGCCTGTGCTCTTGCAGCGTGCGGACAGTAAGCGTCTCCATCCTTTTGTCTGCGGGGCGGCCTGTGCTCTTGCAGCGTGTGGACATGGAGGCAGAGCACTGCAGCCAGATACCCATTCCATGGCTGGTTCCTTATATCAGTTTATGGAAGTTGGTCTGCGACAAGTCAGCAATGGCGTCGATCGTCACCGTAAATACCGACAGTAAAGATCTAACTAATCATCTGTTGTCTTTATTTAGATATCATGGCGGCTCTCCGACCTCTCATCAAACCCAAGATCGTCAAGAAGCGGACGAAGAAGTTCGTTCGCCACCAGTCAGACCGTTATGTTAAGATTAAGGTAAGTGCAGAGACCTACGAGTGTAATATGTGATCGATGCCAGCCCGGAGATGGCGATACCTCACGGCACATCTTCTTCCTGCAGCGCAACTGGCGTAAACCCAGAGGTATCGACAACAGGGCCCGCAGGAGGTTCAAGGGTCAGGTCCTGATGCCCAACATCGGTTATGGTAGCAACAAGAAGACCAAGCACATGCTGCCCACAGGTTTCCGCAAGTTTCTGGTCCGCAACGTCAAGGAACTCGAGGTTCTGATGATGAGCAACAAGTGAGTGACCGAACCTGGAGGGGGGCAGGATGAGGCCTGACGGGTGCAAAATCGCCTCTTGTAAAAGGACGTGTAAACGTCACTCCCTGTGGAGTCTGTCCACATGGTGCCACAGGACCTCAGTGTCATTATACCCCAATGTCTTCAGATCTCTGCTTGCTGTCAAGAATAGAAACTCTTGTTTACCCCATGGCTGGAAACTGATGAGGAATAGTTTTCATTTTACATTAATTTGTATAAAACTGGAGAGTTCTTTAATACTGAACTGGGAGGAGGTTATATAAGAGGGGAGGGGGTAATACTGGAAAATGGGAGGCTAAATGGTGATCCTTAGATGTAGAATATCACTTATTTAGGGGCTAGGTTTATCAGCAATCTCAAGATCGGGGCTCTGACATGTCCAAATTTCATTAGTTCTCAATGGAACAGCCAGAGAAAGCTAGATATCTGATTTATTACTTTGCTGTTCAGCTATTCCATGATGTGCATGTAGTAATTCAACATTGGGGGGCGCCAGTAAAGAGCATTTTTGCATGTGATGCCCCCTGACGTGACCCAGAAAGGCCCATGTGCATTACATGCTGGTTGCTGGTGAAAACTGTCTGCATGAACTCCTAATTTATACTGGTGCCAGTAAGACGATTGTTTAAGAAAATGAGGAACATCGTGCGCGGAATAGATTAGACGTATATCATACTAGATTCTCACAATCTGCTTCTTTCCAGATCCTTCTGTGCAGAGATCGCTCACAACGTCTCCTCCAAGAACAGAAAGACCATTGTGGAGCGGGCGGCACAACTCGCCATCAAAGTGACAAACCCCAACGCCAGACTGCGCAGCGAGGAGAACGAATAAACCAATCGCTCCGAGTATTTGTGCTAATAAACATAATGGGAGTTTTGGACTTTAGTCTGTGTCTTGGTTTTGGATTAGATAAAGTAATGATAAAAGGGCAAAGTATCTGAGCCTCATGTTCCACGAACGTAAAGAATTGCTTTCAGCGCAGCTCACTTCTTATTAGGCGCTTGCAAAATCGTATGCGCAACCGGTAGGTATCGTCCATGGGTCCCGTCCTGCATTTGTGGACTCATTCACCACCTGATCCAGAAGTCAGCAGCACTGGAGCCTCCTTTAAAGGGACTTTACATACATAAGTGACCCTGTTCTGAGTAGTTCAGCATCCGAGGGGATGGGGCCCAATACCTCCTGACACATTCCCCTCCCCCAGTCCATACCACCTGCTTCCACTTCATTGTATAAAGTATGGCTGCCGGTAGCCTCAGTTTTCTGCTCTATAATAACTTTTCCTCTGTAATCGGGTTTTAGGATTTTATTTATGAACACAACTTACACTTTGGTTTCCTATTTGAAGCCCTTCTAGATGCAGTGAGGCAGCCTCCTCGGCTTGGGCGGAGGTCACACTTGGTAGCCACTGCATTCAGTGAGTCGGGTTGGTTTTCTGCGCTGCAGCTGCTGTCCGACTCTTAGCTGATGTCCATCATCTCCGTGCTGCAGGCGGTCACCGAGTCTTTCTGGATGTTCTCCATCAGGGACGAGAGCTCGGGGTTGGCTCTGATCTGCATCAGGAACTCGGCCATGCTGTGACTGGTCTCCACCTCCGGGATTGTGAGCAGCGCAGTGATGGTTCTCATAGCCGAGCGCTTCAGCTCATCCTGCTTCTCGAACTCCTGCTTCACGGAGCCAGCCTTTACCTGCGAGCAGAAGGACAATATTATGTATCATTAGGAGGGACAATGATCGGGCTGACTGTTCTGCCCCGGTTACATCACATCAGGGGTCTACACTCCATCTATGCTGAGAAAATCTCTGGACATGTATCCAGTCTCCACGCGCACTCCTGGACTGGTTATTACCAGTGGCCATACCTTGGTGGTGCACGTGGCTCTAAGGGGTTCGATGAGCTGGTCCAGGCGCTGCAGAACGGCACTGGGGCACAGAGTAGCCAAACGGGTGAGGATGATGAAGGTGAGCATCTGCAAAACAAGTAGAGTGATGGGCCGAGAAGGCTTTCGTGGTGCAGACAAGTCGCCCTTCACGGGTCATGTCGGATGATTTCTGGGCTGTATGGAAGCCGCGGCTCAGTTACCCTAATGTCGTAGTGATCTTTCAGTCCGTCCTCCACGTGGTTCAGATATTCGTAGATGTCCAGCTGGTCCAGGCAGCTCTCCAGCAGCGTGTACATGCACTCGAACGCCGCCTTCCGGACATCCAGGCCGTCGTCCACCGTGTGCTTGAATGGGCCCATCTCCACCTGCCATGAAAATACCGGCAAAGATCAGCGAATACCTTGCAGTTACTTATTAAATTACATTTTTTTTATATTAAAGGGGCTACAATGTGCTGTTAAGTGGTGGTTTGAGGACTGGGACCCCCCACCATTCTGAAGTGCGCAGCGGCCGGCACAGAGTGGTGTCCATGCGTCCTTGCACGCTCCTGCAAGCGCTGCCCATTTTGCAGCAGTGTTTTCACTGACCGTGGGGGGTCCCGGTACACAGACGGACAAATATCAGTAGGTCGTAAACACATGAATTAAATGATGGAAAGATGTGAAGAGCTGCAGTACCACACCCAGCCTGAGGACAGGTGTGGCGCTGTTAAGAATCATCCCTTAGAGCATTGATAGTTGCACTGCTAGTCTGATACTGTCTCCTCACCTCACGGATCAGTTCTTTCCGTACTTTGGTCTCTTCGTACACAGGCGGAAGGACTCTGCTCAGAAGTTTCCGCACCAGAGACGGTTTGTTGTGAGCAGCTGAATTAAACATGACCAGAGTGACGCGACGGACATTGGGCTCCGAGTCCTGGAGGGGTTTTAAGAAATCGCCTGTGAATAAAATGCAGGTAAAACTATTTTAGTTCAGGTCGTCTTTACGTTTTCCGTTCACACTTGTAATGCAGGTTGGTGACCACTAGGTGTCAGTCTTGTGTCAGCCCTTACCGATGCAATTCTTCAGGAGGGGGTCAATGGGAGCCGGCTGGTCAGATATGGTGAATTTGATAGCGGTGACAACTGTGCTGCGAGTGTACGGGGAACCTGCGAATCGGGGAACAAGTGATGAAAAGATACACGGCGCATCTGCATGGAGGGCCTGTCATGTGGATGCTGATCTTGTAAATCACACCAGTAAGGCTACGTTCACATTTGCGTTCTGCCGGGCTGCGTCGGACGCAGCCGCGGCGACGCATGCGTCATGCGCCCCTATATTTAACATGGGGGGCGCATAGACATGCGTTCTGCTGCGTTTTGCGATGCATGCGTTTTTTCTGCCCCAAGCGTAGGGCGCAGAGGACGCAGCAAGTTGCATTTTTTTTGCGTCAATTCGGCAAAAAAGGACGCATGCGTCGCAAAACGCTGCGTTTTAGCGTGCGTTTTGTTGCGTTTTTGTTTGCGTTGTGTCTCCGACGCAACATCGCACAACGCAAATGTGAACGTAGCCTAAGGGAACTGCAAAAGCTTAGGAACACACAAGTGTTTAATATTGAGTCCAACAAGATCTCTTTACATCTGCATGTCGCTCCCCCTAGTGGTGACTAGAAATATGTAGTGATCTCCCCCGGTTGGTACTGTATAAATATTTAGTGAACTCCCCCTAGTGGTGGCTGTAAAAATATGTAGTGCACTCCCTCTAATAATGGCTGTATAAATCTGTATGTAGTGAGCTCCCTCTACTGGTGGCTGTATATAAATCTACGTAGTGAGCTCCGCCCAGTGGTGACTGTATAGATCTGTATGTAGTGAGCTCCTCCTAGTAGTGACTGTATAAATCTGTATGTAGCGAGCTCCACCTAGTGGTGGCTGTATAAATCTAGTGAACTCCCCCTAGTGGTGACTATAAGTCTGTATGTAGTGAACTCTCCCTAGTGGTGGCTGTATATATGTGAATGTAGTGTGCTCCCCCTAGTGGTGGCTGTATAAATCTGTATATAGTGAGCTCCCCCTAGTGGTGACTGTATAAGTCTGTATGTGGTGGCTGTATAAATCTGTAGTGAACTCCCCCTAGTGGTGACTGTATAAGTCTGTATGTAGTGAGCTCCCCCTAGTGGGGGCTGTATAAATCTGTATATAGTGAGCTCCTTCTAGTGGTGGCTGTATAAATCTGAATGTAGTGAGCTCCCCCTAGTGGTTGCTGTATAAATTTGTATGTAGTGAGCTCCCCCTAGTGGTGACTGTATAAGTCTGTATGTGGTGGCTGTATAAATCTGTAGTGAACTCCCCCTAGTGGTGACTGTATAAGTCTGTATATAGTGAGCTCCCCCTAGTGGGGGCTGTATAAATCTGTATGTAGTGATCTCCCCCTAGTGGTGACTGTATAAGTCTGTATGTAGTGAGCTCCCTCTAGTGGTGGCTGTATAAATCTGTATATAGTGAGCTCCTTCTAGTGGTGGCTGTATAAATCTGTATGTAGTGATCTCCCCCTAGTGGTGACTGTATAAGTCTGTATGTAGTGAGCTCCCTCTAGTGGTGGCTGTATAAATCTGTATATAGTGAGCTCCTTCTAGTGGTGGCTGTATAAATCTGAATGTAGTGAGCTCCCCCTAGTGGTGGCTGTATAAATCTGTATGTAGTGAGCTCCCTCTAGTGGTGACTGTATAAGTCTGTATGTAGTGTGCTCCCCCTAGTGGTGGCTGTATAAATCTGTATGTAGTGATCTCCCCCTAGTGGTGGCTGTATAAATCTGTATGTAGTGATCTCCCCCTAGTGGTGGCTGTATAAATCTGTATGTAGTGAGCTCCCTCTAGTGGTGACTGTATAAGTCTGTATGTAGTGTGCTCCCCCTAGTGGTGGCTGTATAAATCTGTATGTAGTGAGCTCCCTCTAGTGGTGACTGTATAAGTCTGTATGTAGTGAGCTCCCTCTAGTGGTGACTGTATAAGTCTGTATGTAGTGTGCTCCCCCTAGTGGTGGCTGTATAAATCTGTATGTAGTGATCTCCCCCTAGTGGTGGCTGTATAAATCTGTATGTAGTGAGCTCCCTCTAGTGGTGACTGTATAAGTCTGTATGTAGTGTGCTCCCCCTAGTGGTGGCTGTATAAATCTGTATGTAGTGAGCTCCCTCTAGTGGTGGCTGTATAAATCTGTATGTAGTGATCTCCCCCTAGTGGTGGCTGTATAAATCTGTATGTAGTGATCTCCCCCTAGTGGTGACTGTATAAGTCTGTATGTAGTGAGCTCCCTCTAGTGGTGGCTGTATAAATCTGTATATAGTGAGCTCCTTCTAGTGGTGGCTGTATAAATCTGTATGTAGTGAGCTCCCTCTAGTGGTGACTGTATAAGTCTGTATGTAGTGTGCTCCCCCTAGTGGTGGCTGTATAAATCTGTATGTAGTGAGCTCCCTCTAGTGGTGACTGTATAAGTCTGTATGTAGTGTGCTCCCCCTAGTGGTGGCTGTATAAATCTGTATATAGTGAGCTCCCTCTAGTGGTGGCTGTATAAATCTGAATGTAGTGAGCTCCCCCTAGTGGTTGCTGTATAAATTTGTATGTAGTGAGCTCCCCCTAGTGGTGGCCATATAAATATGTAGTGAACTCCCCCTAGTGGTCGCTGTATAAATCACCTGAGCTCAGCTGTTTGCACAGCCGCGGCAGGAGTTGTTCTGGGTTCACAAGGGTCAGTTTTCCCACACATTCGGCCACCACGTTCCTGGTGCCTTCCTCTGCAGCCTCGCAGTGCTCCAGCAGCAGTTTCCAGACATCTTCCTGGTACGGTCGCAGCTCCTCGCTGGGTAGGCATGTAAGCGCTTCTTTAAGAGAGTGGAGGAGCAGATACTGCCTTCTGAGCTGACCTCCAATTTCATGTAACAGGAAGGGCAGGAAATCTGCAGGGCTGCCCACACAGGCATTGCCAAGGGCATACGATGCTGCAGATTTCACCTCCTCGCTGGGAGACGCAAAAGCCTCGAGGATCACAGTCTTTAGCTCCTTCTGCTGGCTGCCAAGGCTCCGCTTGCGCCCAATTTCTGCCAGTGTCAAGAACGCCAACACCTTCACTGGGTCTCCAACACGGGGATTTTTGGCATCTTGTATGAATTGGGTAATGGAAGCATTGGATTCCTTAGGGCAGGCACTGGCCAAAGTGGCCACGCACTTGGCCACGGAATGGAAGGCCTGTTTGTGAAGGGTGGGCCCAGTGGACTGGACAGGACCGGTGAGTTGTTTGAGAAGATCGGCATATCCAAGGTGAGCTGTGTGGCTCATGACCAGCGCCTGCAAGAAGGAAAGAATGGACGCCAAGGCGCCTCCTTGGAGGAGAGCCGAGTGCACCAGCTGGAACAATTGGGGAAGGATGCGGGAACTAAGTTTGGGAAGAGAAGCCGGATGTGCAGATACCAAGGTGGTGAGAAAGTCTACAGACACTTGAGCCAAATGCATGTCCGATTCCACCAGAAGAGACGGAAGCTCCTCCAACACGGGCTCCAACATGGCGGGCTTCAAACAGTCATTGTAGTTCCTGACTAACACCTCAAGGGCCGATACTGTTCCTAGCCTGAGGGCTCGCTGGTTCTTACGTAGGAAGGACGCCAGAATCGGCAGTGCGTCCTTCAGCAAAGGCCGCAGGTCAATCTTGAGAGGAGATCCTGCAATGAGGGTGAGAACCCTCACCGCCGTCAGTCTCGTGATTTCATTGCGGAGACGTTCAAGAATGAGTAGGAGAGTGGATGGGAGATCATTCCCCAGTTGGTCTCCAAGATGGCTTATGAGATGACCCATGCAAGACAAAGCCCTCTCCTTCACCTCCTGGTCAATATCTGTCGCCTGCAATCTTTTCAATGTGGCGCTGAATAGCTCTTTGGTATAGGGCGAAGGCTCGGGGATCTTGGCCTGGTCCAGCGGTCGGATCACTTTTACCAACTGTTGAGCCACCAGCAGGGCTTCCGAGGTGATCTTGTAGAAGGTGTCAGAAATACAGGCGACCACCGGAGGTAAGAGGGCTGGAAGGTGAGGCTGGAAGCATTCGGGGGGATGACAGTTGAGGATGACGTGAAGGAACATCAGCGTATCCAGGCGCATGTTGGAGCTGCTGCCTTTGTCCGTCAAGGAGAAGGCGAGACCTATCGGTGGAAACACATATGGCCACTACAAGAAGACTTCTCCACCCAGTGCTGTCTATGGATATCATGGAGTCCTACCTGGAACCAATGCAGGGATATGCTGGGAGAGGCAGCCAGGAAGGGCAGCGGTCAGCTCTGTAAGAACTGCAAAGCATCCCTGACGAGACTTGAAGCTCTTATCCCTGAGCAGTTTCTGGAGAGACTTCATAACCGATGGAACCTAGGAAGGAAGGAGACCAAGGTGGTGACCAACAAGCATTGGCATTTAGAAGGCTCTTTGCCTCCCGACTTTGGTCACCTGTTTCTGCAGAGCGCTAAGAGGACTGTCCCCCTTATCTGAGGCCTCCACATTCTGTCTGCAGCTGTGAGAGCAGCGAGTCTGCCTGAGCATCGAGATGTACGCAGAGAACATGTCCGCCTTCACGTTCTCCTCTCTTTCCTTAAATCGTGAAATGATCGCTGGAGCCGCTGACCTATAAAATTCTGATAAAAGATCGGGTCTGGCGGTGATCAGAGTCTCCAGGCACTTAGCAGCTGAACGCCTGACTTTCCAGCTCATATCATCATCATCGCTGTATTCTTCATCACTCTCTAGAGACACAAAACCAACAGCAATGTTTATATTCTACTGTACATAGGGGCAGTATTATAGCAGTTATATTCTCATACATAGGGGCAGTATTATAGTAGTTATATTCTCATACATAGGGGCAGTATTATAGCAGTTATATTCTACTGTACATAGGGACAGTATTATAGCAGTTATATTCTACTGTACATAGGGGCAGTATTATAGTAGCTATATTCTTGTACATAGGAGCAGTATTATAGCAGTTATATTCTCATACATAGGGGCAGTATTATAGTAGTTATATTCTTGTACATAGGAGCAGTATTATAGCAGTTATATTCTCATACATAGGAGCAGTATTATAGTAGTTATATTCTTGTACATAGGAGCAGTATTATAGCAGTTATATTCTCATACATAGGGGAAGTATTATAGTAGTTATATTCTTGTACATTGGAGCAGTATTATAGTAGTTATATTCTCATACATAGGGGCAGTATTATAGCAGTTATATTCTACTGTACATAGGGGCAGTAGTATAGCAGTTATATTCTACTGTACATAGGGGCAGTATTATAGCAGTTATATTCTACTGTACATAGGGGCAGTATTATAGCAGTTATATTCTACTGTACATAGGGGCAGTATTATAGCAGTTATATTCTACTGTACATAGGGGCAGTATTATAGCAGTTATATTCTCATACATAGGGGTAGTATTACAGTAGTCATATTCTTGTACATAGGGGCAGTATTATAGAAGATATTCTTGTATATAGGAGCAGTATTATAGTAGTTATATTCTTGTACATAGGGAGCAGTATTATAGTAGTTATATTCTTGTACATAGGAGCAGTATTATAGCAGTTATATTCTTGTACATAGGAGCAGTATTATAGTAGTTATATTCTTGTACATAGGGGCAGTATTATAGTAGTTATATTCTTGTACATAGGGGCGGTATTATAGTAGTTATATTCTTGTACATAGGGGCGGTATTATAGTAGTTATATTCTTGAACATAGGGGCAGTATTATAGTAGTTATATTCTTGTACATAGGGGCAGTATTATAGTAGTTATATTCTTGTACATAGGGGACAGTATTATAGTAGTTATATTCTTGTACATAGGGGGACAGTATTATAGTAGTTATATTCTTGTACATAGGAGCGGTATTATAGTAGTTATATTCTTGTACATAGGGGCGGTATTATAGTATTATATTCTTGTATATGGGGCAGTATTATAGTAGTTATATTCTTGTACATAGGAGCAGTATTATAGTAGTTATATTCTTGTACATAGGAGTAGTATTATAGTAGTTATATTCTTGTACATAGGGGCAGTATTATAGTAGTTATATTCTTGTACATAGGAGTAGTATTATAGTAGTTATATTCTTGTACATAGGGGCAGTATTATAGTAGTTATATTCTTGTACATAGGAGCAGTATTATAGTAGTTATGTTCTCGTACATAGGAGCAGTATTATAGTAGTTATATTCTTGTACATAGGAGCAGTATTATAGTAGTTATATTCTTGTACATAGGAGCAGTATTATAGTAGTTATATTCTTGTACATAGGGGGCAGTATTATAGTAGTTATATTCTTGTACATAGGAGTAGTATTATAGTAGTTATATTCTTGTACATAGGGGCAGTATTATAGTAGTTATATTCTTGTACATAGGAGCAGTATTATAGTAGTTATGTTCTCGTACATAGGAGCAGTATTATAGTAGTTATATTCTTGTACATAGGAGCAGTATTATAGTAGTTATATTCTTGTACATAGGGGCAGTATTATAGTAGTTATATTCTTGTACATAGGGGGCAGTATTATAGTAGTTATATTCTTGTACATAGGAGCAGTATTATAGTAGTTATATTCTTGTACATAGGAGCAGTATTATAGTAGTTATATTCTTGTACATAGGGGGCAGTATTATAGTAGTTATATTCTTGTACATAGGAGCAGTATTATAGTAGTTATATTCTTGTACATAGGAGCAGTATTATAGTAGTTATATTCTTGTACATAGGGGGCAGTATTATAGTTGTTATATTCTTGTACATAGGAGCAGTATTATAGTAGTTATATTCTTGTACATAGGAGCAGTATTATAGTAGTTATATTCTTGTACATAGGGGGCAGTATTATAGTTGTTATATTCTTGTACATAGGGGGCAGTATTATAGTAGTTATATTCTTGTACATGGGGGCCAGTATTGTAGTAGTTATATGTTTGTACATAGGGGCAGTATTTGAGGGTCATACCTGGTTCTTCTTCACTTTCTGTCTCCATCGTCTCCTCTTCCTCTTCACTATCATAGTTGTAGTTAGGGTCATAAGAAATATACTTCAGACATAAATCCATGACTGTGGGGACATAAGGTGATATTTCTTTGGGGCAGCGTCTGATGAAGGAGTCCAGAGCCTGGAAACACTGCTCTTGCAGCTCATCATCTTCCACTTTACAGAACCCCACCACTAGGGGCACTATTCTCTCTAGATGTGGCCCTGGAGAAAGGACAGATGGGATGAGGAGGTAATAAATGATAATGTTCCTATAATATGCATTGGCATCGTGCCGCCTTCCTTACCCAGTCTGTGTCCGGCCTGCATGCTGACAGCGGCCACACACTGAATATACGTTCTAGTGGTGGATGTGGATTCGTTCTTTTTCATTTCGGCCACCAGATGTTCCAGCAGTTCTGTGAACAGGTTTCCATTGCAGGTTTGCACCAGGTGCCCCAGCGCCAGCACCGCTCTCTTCCTCACTGCAAGACGAGGACTGGTGAGCTGGGGCAGAAGACAGCTGAGGATGGAGGGGTGGAAGGAGTAGAGCGCTCCTCCCAATCTGCTGGGGGCATAGAGGAGATGAGATGGAGCCACAACAAAAATACACTCAAATATCAAAAGACTGACCGTCACCTGCAAACCGAAATCAGGTGTGTACAGGAGCTTACTAAGAGCAGCCATCGCCATATGTAACTAACAAAATAATGCTGTACTCTGTAGCGCTATAGCATGACAACGTGAAATATATGGAATATGAATCACATTACTGCACTAGAAAATATGAAAAATTGAGAAAGTATGAGATAAGTATTCTCAATTTTTCATATCTTCCAGTGCAGTAATGCGAATCATATTTATATATTTCATGTTGTCATGCTACAGCGCTATAGAGTGCAGCATTATTATGTTGGTAACAAAAATAAACTTCCTATAAAGAATCATCTCACCTTCCCAACATGTCCGACAATATATCAAGAGCCTCCAGCTGCACCGCAGCATCATCCCGCTTTCCTATAGCTCCGGTCAGTTGTCCTGTGATCTTCCTGCACACATTGGCGGCTAAAGTAGAGCCTGCAGGAAAACCATAAGAAATTAATTGATAATATGCATTATACTACTGATCCTGAGTTACATCCTGTATTATACCCCAGAGCTGCACTCACTATTCTGCTGGTGCAGTCACTGTGTACATACATTACATTACTGATCCTGAGTTACCTCCTGTATTATACCCCAGAGCTGCGCTCACTATTCTGCTGGTGCAGTCACTGTGTACATACATTACATTACTGATCCTGAGTTACCTCCTGTATTATACCCCAGAGCTGCGCTCACTATTCTGCTGGTGCAGTCACTGTGTACATACATTACATTACTGATCCTGAGTTACATCCTGTATTATACTCCAGAGCTGCACTCACTATTCTGCTGGTGCAGTCACTGTGTACATACATTACATTACTGATCCTGAGTTACCTCCTGTATTATACCCCAGAGCTGCGCTCACTATTCTGCTGGTGCAGTCACTGTGTACATACATTACATTACTGATCCTGAGTTACCTCCTGTATTATACCCCAGAGCTGCGCTCACTATTCTGCTGGTGCAGTCACTGTGTACATACATTACATTACTGATCCTGAGTTACATCCTGTATTATACTCCAGAGCTGCACTCACTATTCTGCTGGTGCAGTCACTGTGTACATACATTACATTACTGATCCTGAGTTACATCCTGTATTATACCCCAGAGCTGCACTCACTATTCTGCTGGTGCAGTCACTGTGTACATACATTACATTACTGATCCTGAGTTACATCCTGTATTATACTCCAGAGCTGCACTCACTATTCTGCTGGTGCAGTCACTGTGTACATACATTACTGATCCTGAGTTACATCCTGTATTATACCCCAGAGCTGCACTCACTATTCTACAGGTGCGGTCACTGTGTACACACATTACATTACTGATCCTGAGTTACATCCTGTATTATACCCCAGAGCTGCACTCACTATTCTTCTGGTGCAGTCACAGTGTACATACATTACATTACTGATCTTGAGTTACATCCTGTATTATACCCCAGAGCTGCACTCACTATTCTGCTGGTGCAGTCACTGTGTACATACATTACATTACTGATCCTGAGTTACATCCTGTATTATACCCCAGAGCTGCACTCACTATTCTGCTGGTGCAGTCACAGTGTACATACATTACATTACTGATCCTGAGTTACATCCTGTATTATACCTCAGAGCTGCACTCACTATTCTGCTGGTGCAGTCACAGTGTACATACATTACATTACTGATCCTGAGTTACATCCTGTATTATACCCCAGAGCTGCACTCACTATTCTGCTGGTGCAGTCATAGTGTACATACGTTACATTACTGATCCTGAGTTACATCCTGTATTATACCCCAGGGCTGCACTCACTATTCTGCTGGTGCAGTCACTGTGTACATACATTAATGATCCTGAGTTACATCCTGTATTATACTCCAGAGCTGCACTCACTATTCTGCTGGTGCAGTCACTGTGTACATACATTACATTACTGATCCTGAGTTACATCCTGTATTATACCCCAGAGCTGCACTCACTATTCTGCTGGTGCAGTCACTGTGTACATACATTACATTACTGATCCCGAGTTACATCCTGTATTATACCCAGAGCTGCATTCACTATTCTGCTGGTGCAGTCACTGTGTACATACATTACATTACTGATTCTGAGTTACATCCTGTATTATACTCCAGAGCTGCACTCACTATTCTGCTGGTGCAGTCACTGTGTACATACATTACATACTGATCCTGAGTTACATCCTGTATTATACTCCAGAGCTGCACTCACTATTCTGCTGGTGCAGTCACTGTGTACATACATTACATTACTGATCCTGAGTTACATCCTGTATTATACTCCAGAGCTGCACTCACTATTCTGCTGGTGCAGTCACTGTGTACATACATTAGATTACTGATCCTGAGTTACATCCTGTATTATACTCCAGAGCTGCACTCACTATTCTGCTGGTGCAGTCACTGTGTACATACATTACATTACTGATCCTGAGTTACATCCTGTATTATACTCCAGAGCTGCACTCACTATTCTGCTGGTGCAGTCACTGTGTACATACATTACATTACTGATCCTGAGTTACATCATGTATTATACCCCAGAGCTGCACTCACTATTCTGCTGGTGCAGTCACTGTGTACATACATTACATTACTGATCCTGAGTTACCTCCTGTATAAGGGTATGTTCACACGTTCCTGATTTCCATCCTTTTTTTTTCAGGACTGTTTTTTAAAAAACTGCAGCTCTTGGCAGAAAACGCAGGTCCTTTTTTTGGTCCTTTTTTGGTCCTTTTTTGATGCGTTTTTTGATGCGTTTTTTGATGCGTTTTTTGATGCGTTTTTTGATGCAGTTTTCTAGCCAGAGTCTGTGTGTTTTCTAGGAATTTTTTTAGGGTTAAAATGGCTGAACATACCCTAACCCTACCCCTAACCCTACCCCTAACCCTAACCCTACCCCTAACCCTACCCCTAACCCTAACCCTAACCCTACCCCTAACCCTACCCCTAACCCTACCCCTAACCCTATTCTAACCTTAGTGAAAAAAAAAAAATTCTTTATTTTTTTATTGTCCCTACCTATGGGGGTGACAAAGGGGGGGGGGGTCATTTACTATTTTTTTTATTTTGATCACTGAGATAGGTTATATCTCAGTGATCAAAATGCACTTTGTAACGAATCTGCCGGCGTGCAGATTCGGTGGGCGCACTGCGCATGCGCCCGCCATTTTGCAAGATGGCGGCGCCCAGGGAGAAGACGGCCGGACGGACAACGGGACCGGGTAAGTATAAGGGGGGGGAGATGGGGGCACGGGGGGGGCGTCGGAGCATGGGGGGGTGGGATTGGGGCACGGGGGGGCAGCCACACTGCAGCGGTTCTGCACCACAAACCGCAGTAAAACCCGCAGATATTTTTTTCATCTGCGGGTTTTACTGCGGGTTTGACCTCACAATGGAGGTCTATGGGTGCAGAACCGCTGCTGTTTTACAAAAAGAAGTGACATGGTACTTCTTTTTTACCGCAGCTAATCAGTGCGGTTTTTTTTTTCAATTCAGGACCATGTGCACAGTGGGTCCTGTTTTCCATAGGGTACAGTGTACTGTACCCTGCATGGAAAACAGCCGCAGAACCGCAGCGGCAAAACCGCTGCGTTTCCGTGGTAAAAAACGCACTGTGTGAACATGGCCTTATACTCCAGAGCTGCACTCACTATTCTGCTGGTGCAGTCACTGTGTACATACATTACATTACTGATCCTGAGTTACATCCTGTATTATACTCCAAAGCTGCACTCACTATTCTGCTGGTGCAGTCACTGTGTACATACATAACTGATCCTGAGTTATATCCTGTATTATACCCCAGAGCTGCACTCAATATTCTGCTGGTGGAGTCACTGTGTACATACATTACATTACTGATCCTGAGTTATCTCCTGTATTATACTCCAGAGCTGCACTCAATATTCTGCTGGTGCAGTCACTGTGTACATACATAACTGATCCTGAGTGACATCCTGCATTATACTGCAGAGCTGCACTCACTATTCTGCTGGTGCAGTTACTGTGTACATACATTACATTACTGATCCTGAGTTACATCCTGTATTATACTCCAGAGCTGCACTCACTATTCTGCTGGTGCAGTCACTGTGTACATACATTACATTACTGATCCTGAGTTACCTCCTGTATTATACCCCAGAGCTGCACTCACTATTCTGCTGGTGCAGTCACTGTGTACACACATTACATTACTGATCCTGAGTTATCTCCTGTATTATACTCCAGAGCTGCACTCACTATTCTGCTGGTGCAGTCACTGTGTACACACATTACATTACTGATCCTGAGTCATCTCCTGTATTATACTCCAGAGCTGCACTCACTATTCTGCTGGTGCAGTCACTGTGTACATACATTACATTACTGATCCTGAGTTACATCCTGTATTATACTCCAGCGCTGCACTCACTATTCTGCTGGTGCAGTCACTGTGTACATACATTACATTACTGATCCTGAGTTACATCCTGTATTATACTCCAGAGCTGCACTCACTATTCTGCTGGTGCAGTCACTGTGTACACACATTACATTACTGATCCTGAGCATGTAAAGCGCCATGGAATAAATGGCGCTATAAAAATGTATAATAATAATAATAATCTCCTGTATTATACTCCAGAGCTGCACTCACTATTCTGCTGGTGCAGTCACTGTGTACATACATTACATTACTGATCCTGAGTTACATCCTGTATTATACTCCAGAGCTGCACTCACTATTCTGCTGGTGCAGCCACTGTGTACATTAGTGACCCAGAGTTACATCACCAATAGTCTATGTCTCTCCTCTGATGTTTCCCAATTTTCTCCATTGTGCCCCAGCGTGTACCTGAGGTTGCTGCGGGAAGTTCCAGTATAACAGTCTTTAGTCCGATGCTGCAGATATCTCTCAGCTGTTCCTTCTCGGATAGCATGTTACTGCACAGAGTATCCACGATCATCTCCACCTGATGCTCCTTCACTTTTCCCACCAGAGGTCCAAGGCTGCAGAAAGCCATGGGAGTCCAAACCAACATTCAAAATCAGGAATAGAGTAAATATGGAGGCATGAAAAAGCCATAGAATGTGTAACTGATTGGTTATCCTTTACATGTGGGGCTTGTAGAACCTCAATAACTGTGAATGTATAGTGGAGAACTAGAGATAGATGGACCTCAACTATAAATATATGGTGGGAACTTGGAGATAGAGGGACCTCATTTGTGAATGTATGGTGAGAACTTGGAGATAGAGGGACCTCAACTGTGAATGTATGGTGGAGAACTGGAGATAGAGGGACCTCATCTGTGAATGTATGGTGGAGAACTGGAGATAGAGGGACCTCAACTGTGAATGTATGGTGGAGAACTGGAGATAGAGGGACCTCAACTGTGAATGTATGGTGGAGAACTGGAGATAGAGGAACCTCAATTGTGAATGTATGGTGAGAACTTGGAGATAGAGGGACCTCAACTATGAATGTATGGTGGAGAACTGGAGATAGAGGGACCTCAACTGTGAATGTATGGTGAGAACTTGGAGATAGAGGGACTTCAACTATGAATGTATGGTGGAGAACGGGAGATAGAGGGGCCTCAACTGTGAATGTATAGTGGAGAACTGGAGATAGAGGGACCTCAATTGTGAATGTATGGTGAGAACTTGGAGATAAAGAGACTTCAACTGTGAATGTATGGTGGGATCTTGGAGATAGAGGGACCTCAACTATGAATGTATGTTGGAGAACTGGAGACAGAGGGATCTCAACTGTGAATGTATGGTGGGGACCTGGAGATAGAGGAACCTCAACTATGAATGTATGGTGGAGAATGGGAGATAGAGGGACCTCAACTGTGAATGTATGGTGGAGAACTGGAGATAGAGGGACCTCAACTGTGAATGTATGGTGGAGAACTGGAGATAGAGGGACCTCAACTGTGAATGTATGGTGGAGAACTGGAGATAGAGGGACCTCAACTGTGAATGTATGGTGGAGAACTGGAGATAGAGTGACCTCAACTGTGAATGTATGGTGGGGACCTGGAGATAGAGGGACCTCAACTATAAATGTATGGTGGAGAACGGGAGATAGAGGGACCTCAACTGTGAATGTATGGTGGAGAACTGGAGATAGAGGGACCTCAACTGTGAATGTATGGTGGAGAACTGGAGACGGAGGGACCTCAACTGTGAATGTATGGTGGAGAACTGGAGATAGAGGGACCTCATTTGTGAATGTATGGTGAGAACTTGGAGATAGAGGGACCTCAACTATGAATGTATGGTGGAGAACTGGAGATAGAGGGACCTCAACTGTGAATGTATGGTGGAGAACGGGAGATAGAGGGGTCTCAACTGTGAATGTATGGTGGAGAACTGGAGATAGAGGGACCTCAACTGTGAATGTATGGTGGAGAACTGGAGATAGAGGGACCTCAACTGTGAATGTATGGTGGAGAACTGGAGATAGAGGGACCTCATTTGTGAATGTATGGTGAGAACTTGGAGATAGAGGGACCTCAACTATGAATGTATGGTGGAGAACTGGAGATAGAGGGACCTCAACTGTGAATGTATGGTGGAGAACGGGAGATAGAGGGGCCTCAACTGTGAATGTATAGTGGAGAACTGGAGATAGAGGGACCTCAATTGTGAATGTATGGTGAGAACTTGGAGATAAAGAGACTTCAACTGTGAATGTATGGTGGGGACCTGGAGATGGAGGAACCTCAACTATGAATGTATGGTGGAGAACTGGAGATAGAGGGACCTCAACTGTGAATGTATGGTGGAGAACTGGAGATAGAGGGACCTCAACTGTGAATGTATGGTGGAGAACTGGAGATAGAGGGACCTCAACTGTGAATGTATGGTGGAGAACTGGAGATAGAGGGACCTCAACTGTGAATGTATGGTGGAGAACTGGAGATAGAGTGACCTCAACTGTGAAAGTAGTGTAGACAATAATGGTAGAAGTGTATGAAGACCATGAATGATGTTTAGGAGCTGATGGGGAAGTGATGAATTTTACAGACAATGAACAGGAGGGTCACTGGGTCCCCACACCTCTCTCACCATTTCACTGCTAAGTTCTGCACCTCTCCATTTTTGTCTTCCAGCAGCTTCAGCAGCATTTTCACCACCCTCCGCTCGCTGTCCTCATCTAACTTGATGGAGTCCTTCTGCAGCTCCACCATCAGGTCATTTGTGGCCATGAACCTTTAACAGGAAGCAGAAAAAGTGTAAAATCCAATATCTCCAGGCCACGTGCCCTACATTTTATCATTGAATGGTATCTAGTGTTCTCTGTGATCAGCCATGGAAACCTGAACTGTAGTTTATATACGTAAACCGGGTGACGGATCAGAAGTGCGGAAATCTCCCCACCCCCCTGACCAGGTATCTCCAGCACTGAGGACCTCTATATACATTAATATCTCATTATAATGCTCCTGCACGATTATACGGCGGGCATTTTTGTCTTGCGGAATTCCGTCTACTTGGCAATCAGTTCTCTACTTAAAGGGTCATTGCTATAAAAATGTCTTCAGAATAAATGAAATCCAGGAACGTGCGGTGGGGTCCCGTAGGAATGGCGAGCACCTGTGCCCCCATTATTTCCCGATGACTGATCGGAGGGTGTAGCATTTATCTCCATAGATGTAATCCTACATAGATCCCCTGCCCTCCGGTTCCGTCCAGGCCCCCTCCTCACCTGAAGTCCTTGTCACTGGAAGTCATCTTCTCCAGCAGGCTGGAGATATGATAGGTGACATTGCTCATGGTGACAGCAGCACTGCAGCCAGTCTACAGGGAATCGCAGGGGGACACGGGGGCTGCAACTTTTGACCCCTGTACGGAGAAAATATGGCGACGAGAGTCATGCGGGGGTGAGGGGATTGTGTTTGCTGTCCCCTCTTTGGAAGTAACTGGAAAACCTGACACTGCTGGGATATTAATAGATGGAAAGACCCCTGCTGGACACCAGGCAGAAATACAGGGGGGGGGGGGTGCGCGACCATAATAACAGGGGGATACTGAAAAGTGAAACAAACTAACAACAAAAGTCAGATGGATAATAGTAAAACCTGGCAACCCCTGCAACAATCCAGCATAGAAATAACATGCAGAATCAACTGACAACAATGAATTAAAGTAAAAGATACAATGAAGGGTCAGAGAAATAGCCACAACCTGACTCAATGCACATAATAATCAATCATCACACCCCAGGGAAATGCAGGATTGTAATAATTGTAATAAACACCATGGCTGGCAATTAAGTGCAAATGGAAACTTGATATTTTTGTGAAACCTGATAAAGTGCCAGTGCATGAAATCAATAATAAATATCACTGCACCATCAAGTCTAAAGCAGTGAAGTGCATGATATAACTAGATATAATAAGTGGGGATGTGATTGTCTATTAGCAGCTGTCAATCTGATTAATAAGAACTATATCAGAAGTTTGCGCTGACACTGATGCCCCCTGGGCCTGCAGGACAGCTTGGATTTCTTTGGAACTTGATTGGGGCTTAGCCACCATCCGGACTGTCCTGCCTTACAACTTTTCATCAATTTTTCATTCCACGTCCAGGGAGATTAGCTACAGTGCCATGGGTTGTAAACTTATTGATTATGTTGGGCGCTGTGGACAAAGAAACATCAAGATCTCTGGAGACGGACTTGTAACCTTGAGATTGTGGATATTGTTCAACTATTTTGGTTCTCGTGTCCTCAGACCTGTCCTGTGTCCTCTGACCTCTGTCCCCTGTCCTGTGTCTCCTGTCCTCTGTCACTTGTTCTGTGACCTCTGTCCCCTGCCCTGTGTCCTGTCCTCTGTCACATGTCCCCTGTCATTTGTCCTGTGTTCCCTGCCCTGTGTCCCGTCTCCTGCCCTGTATCCAGTCATTTGTCCTGTGTCCCCTGACGTGTCCCGTCACTTGTCCCGTCTCCTGTCCTGTGACCTATGTCCTCTGCCCTGTGTCCCCTATCCCGTCTCCTGTCCCCTGCCCTGTGTCCTCTGTCCCTTGTCTCCTACCCTGTGTCCCCTGTCCGGTTTCCTCTGTCTCCTGTCCTGTCACTTGTCCTGTGTCCCCTGTCCTCTGTCCTGTGTCCCCTGTCACTTGTCCTGTCTCCTGTCCCCTGCCCTGTGTCCCCTGTCCTGTTTTCTCTGTCTCCTGTCCTGTGTCCCCTGTCCCTTGTCATCTGTCTCCTGTACTGTGTCCCCTGCCCTGTGTCCTCTGTCCCTTGTCTCCTGTCCTCTGTCACTTGTCCTGTGACCTCTATCCCCTGCCCTGTGTCCTTTGTCCTGTCCTCTGTCACATGTCCCGTCATTTGTCCTGTGTCCCCTGCCCTGTGTCCAGTCATTTGTCCTGTGTCCCCTGACGTGTCCCGTCTCCTGTCCCTTGTCCTCTGTCTCCTGTCCTGTGACCTATGTCCTCTGCCCTGTGTCCCCTATCCCGTCTCCTGTCCCCTGCCCTGTGTCCTCTGTCCCTTGTCTCCTACCCTGTGTCCCCTGTCCGGTTTCCTCTGTCTCCTGCCCTGTGTCCTGTCACTTGTCCTGTGTCCCCTGTCCTCTGTCTCCTGTCCTGTGTCCCGTCTCCTGCCCTCTGTCTCCTGTCCTCTGTCCCGTCTCCTGTCCCCTGCCCTGTGCCCCCTGTCCTGTTTTCTCTGTCTCCTGTCCTGTGTCCCCTGTCAATTGTCCTGTGTCCCCTGTCATCTGCCTCCTGTCCTGTGTCCCCTGTCCTGTCTCCTGTCCCCTGCCCTGTGTCCTCTGTCCCTTGCCTCCTGTCCTGTGTCCCCTGTCCCGTCTTCTGCCCTGGGTTCCCTGTCCTGTTTCCTCTGTCTCCTGTTTCCCCTGTCCTGTTTCCCCTGTCTCCTGTCCTGTGTCCCCTGTCCTCTGTCACTTGTCCTGTGTCCCGTCACTTGTCCTGTCTCCTGTCCTGTGTCTACTGTCCCTTGTCCCGTCTCCTGTCCTGTGTCCCCTGTCCTGTTTCCTCTGTCTCCTGTCCGGTGTCCCCTGTCACTTGTCCTGTGTCCTCTGTCTCCTGCCCTGTGTCCCGCCTTTTGTCCCCTGTCCTGTTTCCTGCCTCCCTGTCCTCTGTCACTTGTCCTGTGTCCTCTGTCTCCTGTCCTGTGTTCCCTGTCATCTGTCTCCTGTCCTGTGTCCCCTGTCCTGTTTCCTCTGTCTCCTGTCCTGTGTCCCCTGTCACTTGTCCTGTGTCCCCTGTCCTCTGTCCTGTGCCCCCTGTCCTGTCTCCTGTCCTGTGTCCCCTGCCACTTGTCCTGTGTCCCGTCTCCTGTCCTGTGTCCCCTGCCACTTGTCCTGTGTCCCGTCTCCTGTCCCTTGTCCTGTGTGCCCTGTCCTGTGTCTTCTGTCTCCTGCCCTGTGTCCCCTGTCCTGTTTCCTCTGTCTCATGTCCTGTGTCCCCTGTCCTGTCTCCTGTCCTGTGTCCCCTGTCATCTGTCTCCTGTCCTGTGTCCCGTCTCCTGCCCTGTGTCCCCTGTCCCGTCTTCTGTCTCCTGCCATGTGTCCCCTGTCCTGTTTTCTCTGTCTCCTGTCCTGTGTCCCCTGTCCTGTTTCCTCTGTCTCCTGTCCTGTCACTTGTCCTGTGTCCCCTGTCCTCTGTCTCCTGTCCTGTGCCCCCTGCCCTGTCACTTGTCCTGTGTCCCGTCTCCTGTCCTATGTCTCTTGTCCCCTGCCCTGTGTGCCCTGTCCTGTGTCTTCTGTCTCCTGCCCTGTCACTTCTCCTGTGTCCCCTGTCTCCTGTCCTGTGTCCCGTCTCCTGTCCTCTGTCTCCTGTCCCCTGCCCTGTGTCCTCTGTCCTGTCTCCTGTCCTGTGTCCCCTGTCCTGTTTCCTCTGTCTCCTGTACTGTGTCCCCTGTCACTTGTCCTGTGTCCCGTCTCTTGTCCTGTGTCTCCTGTCCCTTGTCCCGTCTCTTGTCCCCTGCCCTGTGTCCCGTCTCCTGTCCTGTGTGCCCTGTCCTGTGTCTTGTCTCCTGCCCTGTGTCCCCTGTCCTGTTTCCTCTGTCTCCTGTCCTGTGTCCCCTGTCCTGTCTCCTGTCCTGTGTCCCGTCTCCTGCCCTGTGTCCCCTGTCCCGTCTTCTGTCTCCTGCCCTATGTCCCCTGTCCTGTTTCCTCTGTCTCCTGTACTGTGTCCCCTGTCACTTGTCCTGTGTCCCCTGTCCTCTGTCCTTTGCCCCCTGTCCTGTATCCCGTCCTGTCACCTGTCCTGTGTCCCCTGTCCTCTGTCTCCTGTCCCCTGCCCTGTGTCCTCTGTCCTGTCTCCTGTCCTGTGTCCCCTGTCCTGTTTCCTCTGTCTCCTGTACTGTGTCCCCTGTCACTTGTCCTGTGTCCCGTCTCTTGTCCTGTGTCTCCTGTCCCTTGTCCCGTCTCTTGTCCCCTGCCCTGTGTCCCGTCTCCTATCCTGTGTGCCCTGTCCTGTGTCTTGTCCCCTGCCCTGTGTCCCCTGTCCTGTTTCCTCTGTCTCCTGTCCTGTGTCCCCTGTCCTGTCTCCTGTCCTGTGTCCCCTCTTCTGTCCCCTGTCCTGTTTCCTCTGTCTCCTGTACTGTGTCCCCTGTCACTTGTCCTGTGTCCCCTGTCCTCTGTCTCCTGTCCTTTGCCCCGTCCTGTATCCCGTCCTGTCACTTGTCCTGTGTCCCCTGTCCTCTGTCTCCTGTCCCCTGCCCTGTGTCCTCTGTCCTGTCTCCTGTCCTGTTTCCTCTGTCTCCTGTACTGTGTCCCCTGTCACTTGTCCTGTGTCCCTTGTACTCTGTCTCTTGTCCTGTGTCTCCTGTCCCTTGTCCCGTCTCCTGTCCCCTGCCCGGTGTCCTCTGTCCCTTGATCTGTTGGTGACTGCATTGGGGACGCATTATACGGTGCACACAGGACTCTGCATCCACAGCTGTGCGCGGAACCTTTGTACTTGGGAAACTTCCCCTATCCGGACCGGAAGTCGCTCTGCCCTGCCGGAACCGGAAGTGCTTCGTGCTGCTGGAGGCGCCGGGAGTTGCCACGTCTGACAGACACCGAAGAGGCGGCGAGCACAGCGGCCGGGAGCGGCACCATGGTGCGTATCATCCCCGCGGTGCACACTCCGGGCGGCCGCAGGGGGCGGGAGGGACAGGCCGGGGCTCCCGGAGGGACAGGGCCACGGCTCCCGGAGGGACAGGGCCACAGCCGAGTTCTGCTGTTGCATAGGACTGCGGGCAGGGTGTTATACTTACATAGGACTGTAGGTGACGTTACATTCTTACGTAGGATTTAGGGCAGCATCTGACATTTACATAGGACTGCGGATAACGTATGACGTTTACATGGAACTGCAAATAACAGTATTTACATAAAAGTGCAGGCAAGATAAATGTACTTAGGACTGCGGGGTATATACAACATGTTTACATAGGACTGCAGATTGCCATACATTTTTTCTACAAGGGAGGAGTCATTTTCATAGTGCTGTCTGTAAGATGAAATATAATCTTTAGACTGCATTAGAGACAACATTGTTACATGGGGCTGCGGTTGATAGAACATTGTGACATGGGGCTGCGGTTGATAGAACATTGTGCCATGGGGCTGCGGGTGCTACAACGTTCTTACATGGGGCTGTGGGTTATACAATGTTCTTACATGGGGCTGTGGGTGATAGAACATTGTGACATGGGGAGGCTGGTGATACAACGTTCTTACATGGGGCTGTGGGTGATAGAACATTGTTACATGGGGCTGTGGGTGATAGAACAATTACATGGGGCTGTGGGTGATACAGCATTCTTACATGGGGCTCTGGGTTATACAATGTTCTTACATGGGGCTGCGGGTGATAGAACATTGTGACATGGGGCTGCGGGTGCTACAACGTTATTACATGGGGCTGTGGGTTATACAATGTTCTTACATGGGGCTGTGGGTGATAGAACATTGTGACATGGGGAGGCTGGTGATACAACGTTCTTACATGGGGCTGCGGGTGATATAACATTCTTACATGGGGCTGCGGGTGATATAACATTCTTACATGGGGCTGTGTGTTATACAATGTTGTTACATGGGGCTGTGGGTTATACAATGTTGTTACATGGGGCTGTGTGTTATACAATGTTGTTACATGGGGCTGTGGGTTATACAATGTTGTTACATGGGGCTGTGTGTTATACAATGTTGTTACATGGGGCTGTGTGTTATACAATGTTGTTACATGGGGCTGTGTGTTATACAATGTTCTTACATGGGGCTGTGTGTTATACAATGTTCTTACATGGGGCTGTGTGTTATACAATGTTCTTACATGGGGCTGTGTGTTATACAATGTTCTTACATGGGGCTGCGGGTGATATAACATTGTTGCATGGGGCTGTGGGTGATGCAGCATTCTTACATGGGGATGTGGGTTATACAATGTTCTTACATGGGGCTGCGGGTGATAGAACATTTACATGGGGTTGTGGGTGTTACAGCATTCTTACATGGGGCTGTGGGTTATACAATGTTCTTACATGGGGCTGCGGGTGATATAACATTCTTACATGGGGCTGTGTGTTATACAATGTTGTTACATGGGGCTGTGTGTTATACAATGTTCTTACATGGGGCTGTGTGTTATACAATGTTCTTACATGGGGCTGTGTGTTATACAATGTTCTTACATGGGGCTGTGGGCGATAGAACATTCTTTCATGGGGCTGTGGGTTATACAATGTTCTTACACGGGGTTGTGGGTGATACAGCATTTTTACATGGGGCTGCTACCCCACAACGTGGTATTTATTGTTTTGAAGGTTTGCATTAGTACATGTAAAGAACATGCCGACACTTGTGAACATTTTGTTTTCTTTTTATTGTGAAGTAAACAACAAATAAGACAAAATGACTGACACGCTCAGTGTGCAGAACTGCTCACCCCCTACAGTCGGTACTTTGTGGAGCCTCCCTTTGCGGCAGTCACAGCTGCAGTCGCTTTAGATAAGTCTCTGAGATTTTCACATCTTCCCACTGGGATTTTTTCACATTCCTAAGTGAACGCTGCTCCAGCTCCTTCACGTTAGATGTTTCCTCTGGTCTTCACGTCTGACCACAGGTTCTCCAGTGGATTCAGGTCTGGGCTGTGACTCGGCCGCTCCAGGACATTCACACGTTTCCCCTTACACCACTTGAGTGTGGCTTTAGCAGTTTGCTTTGGGTCTTTGTCTTGTTGGAAGGTGAATCTCTGCCCCAGTCCCAAATCACCGACAAACTGAAGCAGGTTCTGCTCAAGAATATCCCTGTATTTCGCCCTTTCCATCTTCCCCTTGACTGAAACCATTTTCCTGTCCCTGCTGCCAGAAAACATCCTTACAGCATGATGCTGCCACCATGTTTCACTGTGGAGATGATATTCTTGAGGTGATGAGCTGCGTTGGATTGGCACCAGACACAGCATTTCCCTTGGTGGCCAAAGAGCTCAATTTTGGTCTCATGTGACCACAGAACCTTCCTCCATACATTTGGGGAGTCTCCCACATGTCTTTTAGTAAACTGAAAACAAGCCTTACAGTTTTTGTGTATAAGTAAAGGCTTTTTTTCTCCTCACTCTGCCATAAAGGCCACCTCTATGGAGTGTACGGCTTATTGTGGTCGTAAGGACAGATGCTCCAGTCTCTGCTGTTGAACGCTGCAGCTCCTTCAGGGTCACCTTTGGTCTCTGTGCTGCCCCTCGGATTAATGTCCTCCTTGCCCGGGCTGAACGTTTTGGTGGGCGTCCTCTCTTGGCAGGTTTGTTGTGGTTCCATGTTTTTCCCATTTGATGATAACAGATTTGATGGCACTCCAGTGGATCATCAGAAATTGGGAGATTTTTTTACAACCCAACCCTGACTTGTACTTCTCAATGACTTTGTCCCTGACTTGTTTGAAGATCTCCTTGTTCTTCATGGTGGTGTTTGGAGATCTCATTGTTCTGTGTGGTGTTGTTTGGAGATCTCATTGGTCTTCGTGGTGTTTGGAGATCTCATTGGTCTTCGTGGTGTTTGTGGTGTTTGCAGATCTCATTGGTCTTCGTGGTGTTGTTTGGAGATCTCATTGGTCTTCGTGGTGTTGTTTGGAGATCTCATTGGTCTTCGTGGTGTTGTTTCGAGATCTCATTGGTCTTCGTGGTGTTTGGAGATCTCATTGGTCTTCTTGGTGTTGTTGGGAGATCTCATTGGTCTTCGTGGTGGTGTTTGCAGATCTCACGGGTCTTCTTGGTGGTGTTTGGAGATCTCCTTGGTCTTCGTGGTGGTGTTTGGAGATGTCCTTGGTCTTCGTGGTGGTGTTTGGAGATCTCATTGGTCTTCGTGGTGGTGTTTGGAGATCTCATTGTTCTTCGTGGTGGTGTTTGGAGATCTCATTGGTCTTCGTGGTGGTGTTTGGAGATCTCCTTGGCCTTCGTGGTGGTGTTTGGTTAGTGATGCCTCTTGTTAATGGTGTTGCAGCATCTGTGACCTTTTTGAAATGGTAAAGTGTATATACTGTCAGCAATGACACACGTAGGATGTCCTCCTGAGTCCTATGAAGGTAATTGCACCACAAAGTTTTAGGGGCTTCATAGCAAAACGGGTAAATACATATGCACATGCCAATTTGTAGTTATTTGATCCCAATAAACATAATTTATACATATATTTTTCTGACTTCACCAACTTAGGGTACCGTCACACTATACGATTTACCTACGATCACGACCAGCGATATGACCTGGTCGTGATCGTAGGTAAATCGTAGTGTGGTCGCTGGGGAGCTGTCACACAGACAGCTCTCCAGCGACCAATGATGCCGAGGTCCCTGGGTAACCAGGGTAAACATCGGGTAACTAAGCGCAGGACCGCGCTTAGTAACCCGATGTTTACCCTGGTTACAAGCGTAAAACTAAAAAAAAACAAACAGCACATACTTACATTCTGGTGTCCGTCAGGTCCCTTGCCGTCTGCTTCCCGCACTGTGACTGCCGGCCGTAAAGTGAAAGTGAAAGCACAGCCGCTGTGCTCTGCTTTTACTTTACGGCCGGCAGTCACAGTGCGGGAAGCAGACGGCAAGGGACCTGACGGACACCAGAATGTAAGTATGTGCTGTTTGTTTTTTTTTAGTTTTACGCTTGTAACCAGGGTAAACATCGGGTTACTAAGCGCGGTCCTGCGCTTAGTTACCCGATGTTTACCCTGGTTACAAGCGAACGCATCGCTGGATCGCATCGCTAGATCGGTGTCACACACACCGATCCAGCGATGACAGCGGGAGATCCAGCGATGAAAGAAAGTTCTAAACGATCTGCTACGACGTACGATTCTCAGCAGGATCCCTGATCGCTGCTGCGTGTCAGACACAGCGTTATCGTAACGATATCGCTGAAACGTCACGAATCGTACCGTCGTAGCGATCGAAATGGTATAGTGTGACGGTACCCTTAGACTATTTAGTGCTGATGCATCACACACAAATCAGGTGATAAAAATATTTAAACACAGGTTGTAATGTAACAAAATAGGCAAAAAGCCAAGGGGGTGAAAAGTTTTGCAAGCCATTATACATGGAACTGCAGGTGAGACGACATCCTTGCATGGGGCTGCAGGTGAGGTGGCATTCTTACATGGGGCTGCGGGTGAGGCGGCATTCTTAAGCGGGGCTGCGGATGAGGCGGCATTCTTAAGCGGGGCTGCGGATGAGGCGGCATTCTTAAGCGGGGCTGCGGATGAGGCGGCATTCTTAAGCGGGGCTGCGGGTGAGGCGGCATTCTTAAGCGGGGCTGCGGGTGAGGCGGCATTCTTAAGCGGGGCTGCGGGTGAGGCGGCATTCTTAAGCGGGGCTGCGGGTGAGGCGGCATTCTTAAGCGGGGCTGCGGGTGAGGAGGCATACTTGCGCGGAGCTGCGGCTGCACAGTGCTTGTTGTAGTGGGAGCGGGGTTTTCCCTGATGGTACACGGGTCTGTGCTGTAATGGACGGTCTGTGTGTCACCTGTGTACACGGGTCTCTGCTGTAATGGACGGTCTGTGTGTCACCTGTGTACACGGGTCTGTGCTGTAATGGACGGTCTGTGTGTCACCTGTGTACACGGGTCTGTGCTGTAATGGACGGTCTGTGTGTCACCTGTGTACACGGGTCTCTGCTGTAATGGACGGTCTGTGTGTCACCTGTGTACACGGCTCTGTGCTGTAATGGACGGTCTGTGTGTCACCTGTGTACACGGGTCTCTGCTGTAATGGACGGTCTGTGTGTCACCTGTGTACACGGGTCTGTGCTGTAATGGACGGTCTGTGTGTCACCTGTGTACACGGCTCTGTGCTGTAATGGACGGTCTGTGTGTCACCTGTGTACACGGGTCTGTGCTGTAATGGACGGTCTGTGTGTCACCTGTGTACACGGGTCTGTGCTGTAATGGACGGTCTGTGTGTCACCTGTGTACTCGCACAGTCATCTGAACTCCAATCTTTCTTTTCTCAGGTTTCTGTAATCAACAATGTGGACACCTCCCACGAGGATATGATTGTGAGTGGACCATCCGGCTTCTTATCTGACATTTACCTTTCTGTAGAGATTTCATCTGGTGCTGTGTACAGGAAACGAGCAGCATTCGACAGCCAGTGCAAACACCACAATGTAAAGTGAGGAGCCCTAAATGCTGCTAATGGCTGCTGCACACGCACCTCTATTGCTCCTATGTGTCCCCCTTTGTTCTGCTGGGGGTTTGCTCTTGTCAGAATGAGTCTACATCCCCCTCTGGCAGCTGACAATGTCGCTGTTTCTTACTTCCCCTGTAGGAGCTCATCTGTACTACCGTGTGCTGCCGAGTTTTCTCCTTCCCTGACAATTAGGGAGAAAGCTATTCCTATTGGGTGCATGCAGTGAGCAGAGGGTCACTATGCAGAGACCTGGGGAGAGATATTGATCATGTGCAACCACCATGACTTGGTCCATTAAGTGGACGTGCACATTGCTGCCCCCTGGTGTTCACAGTGCACGACATGCTGTGTTCTAGGCTCTGGTGGTCAGAACCTGTGTCTCTTACCCTGCCGTCAGTATTGCCGGTGTTACCCTTCACGCCCCTTTTGAGTCCTTTCTACCATGTTAGTCCTTTGTGTATTTGGACGATTTACGAGAATGTTCCGCTTTTGTTTTTCTTTCAGCACGATGCTCAGATGGATTATTACGGCATTCGTCTGGCCACCTGCTCCTCCGACCGATCTGTGAAGATCTTTGATGTAAAAAATGGCGGTCAGATCCTGATTGCTGATCTGCGGGGGTGAGCGAGGCCGATCTTTACGTAACACAGATCACAGTCACCAGACCAAACTCTGACGAGAAGCCAATAATGCTAAAAACAGGCCCCGGAGAATAAACGACCCCAGTTGTCAGGATTGGCGTCCGTTTCAGTGGTCGGACCCCCATGTATTCCAGGGGATGTGCCATCGGTCTGTCCCCCTCCTTCATGCAGCTGCACACCAATGTGCACAGTCGCTAAATGTCGTATGTCCGGGATTAAGGAAGGCTTCATCTCCTCTGATCCCGATCATTTAACATAAATGGCGTCCGCCATGACTAGTAGTACACAGTACACCACACATTGTAGATGTGATCAGCAGAGTGAGGCTGGAAATATTAAAATTAACATTTACTACAATCACTTCCAAAAAGTTTTTTTGTTCTGTCAAACTTAAAAATTGCTAAAAGTTAGTTCTAAAGGCTGCAGGTTGTGTTTTTTTTTTTTTTTCCATTGTTTCACAACTTTCGGATTTGCGTTGCAGACACGAGGGGCCGGTGTGGCAGGTGGCCTGGGCTCATCCCATGTACGGAAACATCCTGGCGTCCTGCTCCTATGACCGTAAGGTTATTATATGGAAAGAAGAGAACGGGACCTGGGACAAGACGTACGAGTACACCGGCCACGACTCTTCAGGTGATGACGCCTGGCTGTATGATGGGGGTAGTAGTGCAGCACTTGTGGTGGTCTGCACTTGTTGCCTCCCCTCCCCATGAACTGTTCTGATATCGGACGACACTTGCAGTTTTTAACTCTGTTTTGTGTCCGGTTCAGTGAATTCTGTGTGCTGGGCCCCTCATGACTTTGGGCTGATGTTGGCCTGCGGCAGTTCAGATGGCGCCATTTCCCTCCTCACCTATACGGGTGACGGCCCCTGGGACGTAAAAAAAATCAGCAACGCTCACACGGTAAGTGCCAGTAAATAAGCAGATTTACCCTACTATATCACACCAGTAGGGGGCAGTGCAAGCACTTTAGATAAGATGACCCCCATGGGGCATACTGCGGCCTCAGTGTAGACGTTCCTGTACCTGTCACATATAGATCGGGTGTAACGCGGTCAGCTGGGCCCCCTCTGTCGTCCCGGGCAGTTTAGTGGATCAGCCGTCTGGGCAGAGGCCAAACTACATCAAGAGGTTTGTCTCCGGGGGATGCGACAACCTGGTAAAGATCTGGAGGTAAGTGACAACTTAGGTTTTACCTGCGACTTATATAAGTGAAGTCAATCCCCCATTACTTCAGGTTACAGGGGGCTGCAGCTGTACTGCTGGGCATGATGCGGGTCCCCATAGCACTGCGATACCTGTCGAGCTCCTGTGGTCGCAGCATGTGTTCTGCCTCAGTACTGAGGAGCAGATGGACGGTCGCCCACAGTCCGTACCTCATGTCATTGCATTGGTCATGGCAGCTTTCTGGAAGTCTTAGCGGTAGGACAGAGAAGTCGTGTCCTGGGTGTCATACGTAAGAATCAGACCGTTAGGCCATGTTCACATGTGCTGTATCCGCTGCAGAATCTCCCCCAGGTGGACGTTTGCAGTCCACAGAAAAGTAACATAGTGGATGAAAAACTTCACCCAGACACTGGGAAATTACATCCGTGTCCATTTATGTCACGGATTTTCCCAATTCAGCAGTGATATCGAGACTCCACAACAAGCCGCCGTTGTTGCAGATTTTGAAGCAGAATTTCTGGTGTACATTGGGTAAATTGGAGGAAATATGGCGCCGCTCGCCTCCCCTGGTCTCCGTATAACACGACCTTCTGCATTAATGTCATTGCGGCATCGGTCACATGGACGAGATTGGCAAAAAGAAGCGTCAGGAGAGGGGAGAACAGCGTTTGGGGTTGTTATGTACCCAATCTTCTGCCATAAATCCTCACTAACTTTGGATGATTCTTGAGGAAATGTGTGAATGAAGCAGGTATACGGCAGGAATATATAGAGGTGATAACGGCCGATGTAACCGGACCTCTGCTTGTGCCGCAGGGAAGAGGACGGGCAATGGAAGGAAGATCAGAAGCTGGAGGCGCACAGTGACTGGGTGCGGGACGTGGCCTGGGCCCCCTCCATCGGTCTCCCTACCAGCACCATCGCCAGCTGTTCTCAGGTAACACCGTCCAGGGTGGTCCGTGGTGTGATGGTGGAGGGGTCTGCGTGTCGTTTCCTGAATCTCTCGTCTTTTTGCAGGACGGCAGAGTTTACATCTGGACTTGTGACGACCCGACCAGTAACAGCTGGACCCCAAAATTGCTGCACAAATTTAACGATGTCGTCTGGCACGTGAGCTGGTCCATCACCGCCAACATCCTGGCCGTGTCTGGGGGCGATAACAAGGTACGGTGCACGGTGGAAGAGCCAAGCGGGCCAGTACATTAAGGTAATCTCTATTAACCCCTTCACTCCTCCTGTTTCCAGGTGACCTTGTGGAAGGAGTCGGTGGACGGTCAGTGGGCGCTGATCAGCGATGTCAACAAGGGACAAGGGGCCGTGTCTGCGACGACAGACGGACACCAGAACGAGCAGTGACCCCTCTGTGCCTCCGGACCCCGAATTCAGACTCTCTGCTCTATAGAAATCTCAGAAGGACAATTCCCCAAAGCTTTTATTAACGCTTTCATGGCCAAAATGGAACTGCAGATCCTTTCCCTAAGATCTGACTTTAGGACCTTTTTTTTGTCTTATTTTCCAATAGATTTTTTTGGTTTACACCTGAACCCCAAAGATCTTTAAAGATGAATATTTGACACATTGATTTTCAGCGTCTGGTGGCTGCCATATTGAATCGGAGACCAGGACCTGCTAATCGATCGTTCTATTAATTTATACCCCCCTAGGTCCTGTAGACAACGGCATGCTGCTCCTCAAGGGAGTTATTAGTGGAGCTTGTGTATGGTAAGGCAGGGGTGTCAAACTGCATTCCTCGAGGGCAGCAAACCATGCGTGTTTTCAGGATTTCCTTAGCATTGCACAAGGTGCTGGAATCATTCTCTGCAGGTGATTAAATTATCACCTGTGCAATGCAAGGAAATCCTGAAAACATGACCTGTTTGCAGCCCTCGAGGAATGCAGTTTGACACCCATGTTGTAAGGGGTAATTAAAGGGATTGTCCACTTGTCGTCTTTATTATACCGTGAGCCTAAGTGCTCTAAAAACAATAAAAAGCACCTACCGCTCCTGTGCTGCTCCTCACGTTCCCCACCGCTCACCTTTCCTCATCTGGAGTGTTTGGGGACTGAGGAACGCTTCCTCCCTGCTGCAGCTGCTGATTGGCACAGGATTATGAATGTTGTAGTTGGCTGGCAAGTTTGTGTTTAATTTTAAGAGCGGACTTGAGCCCTTGTTAAAAATAAAAAACACATTTGAAAACCCCTTTAAGTGATCCCAGAAGTCACGTCCTTCATAGTAGCCTCAGAATGGAGACCGCCCGGTGTTCCCACAATCGTTTCATTTTATAAAACTGAAATTTTGCTCTTTATTTGTAAACGTTTTGTTTAATTCTTGAAATAAAATATTGAATTATTTTATGTTTCTTTAGCTTCTGATTTGCAGAATCTCTACAATCGCTATATATATATATATTTTTTATATGGCTGCGCTGTGGGCTCAGAAATCCTGTTGCACAGGAGGTGCCACCTGCTATACAACAGACTACCTATCCACCCCACACAGACTTGTAGATGTCAGTGTCACAGAGCAGGAGAAGCTCAAGGTGTCGGCCGATTTCTAATTGCCCTCGTACTTTGACACCTTGGTCTCAGTACTGCTAAGTGTCGGTCGCTGTCTCCCATCTGTGCGCTGCCTGTTAAGTGTCATCCATCTATAGGAGCAGGTATGCTGAGATGAGATACAGATAGTGGGGGGCAGAGGAAGAGCTTTTCTGTGTGTTTGTTGGTTGGGCGGGGGTCTTCATCTTTATAGGAAATAGGGTCTTTATACAGCAAATGTGCACTCCTATCTGTTACACTACAGGGAGGCTGCTTTCCATTAACGCAGACACTGCCAGAAGCAGTGTGTGTGACAGGAAGTTCCAACACATATAGTTCTGGCAGAATGCTAATGAAAAAGAATCGCCCACGGAAAGATTGGATGGGAAAAATGCAGAATCAGGGAGTTAGGACAGTTCCTGGCCATATTAGACTGGTATCTGCACCAAAATCAATGGGGGAGAAGGGGACAGGAGAACAGGAACACCTGAAGATAGATGAAGACAAAAGATGCGGTCAGGAAGGAGAAGGGTCACAGAAACTAATCCATAGTCACAGCGCTGTCCTAATGGTGGAGAAGTAAAATCAGCCAAAGGGCAGAATCTGTGGAAAATAAACATCAGGTGAACATCCTGTAAAGCTACTATTACATGCCTTATCTCCTGCATTATACCCCAGAGCTGCACTCACTATTCTGCTGGTGCAGTCACTGTGTACATACATTACATTACTGATCCTGAGTTACATCCTGTATTATACTCCAGAGCTGCACTCACTATTCTGCTGGTGCAGTCACTGTGTACATACATTACATTACTGATCCTGAGTTACATCCTGTGTTATACTCCAGAGCTGCACTCACTATTCTGCTGGTGCAGTCACTGTGTACATACATTACATTACTGATCCTGAGTTACATCCTGTATTATACCCCAGAGCTGCACTCACTATTCTGCTGGTGCAGTCACTGTGTACGTACATTACATTACTGATCCTGAGTTACATCCTGTGTTATACTCCAGAGCTGCACTCACTATTCTGCTGGTGCAGTCACTGTGTACATACATTACATTACGGATCCTGGGTTTTATCCTGTATTATACTCCAGAGCTGCACTCACTGTTCTGCTGGTGCAGTCACTGTGTACATACATTACACTACTGATCCTGAGTTACATCCTGTATTATACTCCAGAGCTGCACTCATTATTCTGCTGGTGCAGTCACTGTGTACATACATTACTGATCCTGAGTTACATCCTGTGTTATACTCCAGAGCTGCACTCACTATTTTGCTGGTGCAGTCACTGTGTGCATACATTACATTACTGATCCTGAGTTACATCCTGTATTATACCCCAGAGCTGCACTCAGTATTCTGCTGGTGCAGTCACTGTGCACATACATCACATTACTGATCCTGAGTTACCTCCTGCATTTTACTCCAGAGCTGCACTCACTATTCTGCTGGTGCAGTCACTGTGTACATACATTACATTACTGATCCTGAGTTACATCCTGTATTATACCCCAGAGCTGCACTCACTATTCTGCTGGTGGAGTCACTGTGTACATACATTACATTACTGATCCTGAGTTACATCCTGTATTATACTCCAGAGCTGCACTCACTATTCTGCTGGTGCAGTCACTGTGTACATACATTACATTACTGATCCTGAGTTACATCCCGTATTCTATCCCAGAGCTGCATTCACTATTCTGCTGGTGCAGTCACTGTGTACATACATTACTTATCCTGGGTTACATCTTGTATTATACCCCAGAGCTGCACTCACTATTCTGCTGGTGCAGTCACTGTGTACATACATTACATTACTGATCCTGAGTTACATCCTGTGTTATACTCCAGAGCTGCACTCACTATTCTGCTGGTGCAGTCACTGTGTACATACATTACATTACTGATCCTGAGTTACATCCTGTATTATACCCCAGAGCTGCACTCACTATTCTGCTGGTGCAGTCACTGTGTACATACATTACATTACTGATCCTGAGTTACATCCTGTATTATACCCCAGAGCTGCACTCACTATTCTGCTGGTGCAGTCACTGTGTACGTACATTACATTACTGATCCTGAGTTACATCCTGTGTTATACTCCAGAGCTGCACTCACTATTCTGCTGGTGCAGTCACTGTGTACATACATTACATTACTGATCCTGAGTTACATCCTGTATTATACTCCAGAGCTGCACTCACTATTCTGCTGGTGCAGTCACTGTGTGCATACATTACATTACTGATCCTGAGTTACATCCTGTATTATACTCCAGAGCTGCACTCACTATTCTGCTGGTGCAGTCACTGTGTACATACATTACATTACGGATCCTGGGTTTTATCCTGTATTATACTCCAGAGCTGCACTCACTGTTCTGCTGGTGCAGTCACTGTGTACATACATTACACTACTGATCCTGAGTTACATCCTGTATTATACTCCAGAGCTGCACTCATTATTCTGCTGGTGCAGTCACTGTGTACATACATTACTGATCCTGAGTTACATCCTGTATTATACTCCAGAGCTGCACTCACTATTCTGCTGGTGCAGTCACTGTGTACATACATTACATTACTGATCCTGAGTTACATCCCGTATTCTATCCCAGAGCTGCATTCACTATTCTGCTGGTGCAGTCACTGTGTACATACATTACTTATCCTGGGTTACATCTTGTATTATACCCCAGAGCTGCACTCACTATTCTGCTGGTGCAGTCACTGTGTACATACATTACATTACTGATCCTGAGTTACATCCTGTATTATACTCCAGAGCTGCACTCACTATTCTGCTGGTGCAGTCACTGTGTACATACATTACATTACTGATCCTGAGTTATCTCCTGTATTATACTCCAGAGCTGCACTCACTATTGTGCTGGTGCAGTCACTGTGTATATACATTACATTACTGATCCTGAGTTACATCCTGTATTATACCCCAGAGCTGCACTCACTATTCTGCTGGTGCAGTCACTGTGTACATACATTACATTACTGATCCTGAGTTATCTCCTGTATTATACTCCAGAGCTGCACTCACTATTGTGCTGGTGCAGTCACTGTGTATATACATTACATTACTGATCCTGAGTTACATCCTGTATTATACCCCAGAGCTGCACTCAATATTCTGCTGGCGCAGTCACTGTGTACATACATTACATTACTGATCCTGAGTTACCTCCTGTATTATACCCCAGAGCTGCACTCACTATTCTGCTGGCGCAGTCACTGTGTACATACATTACATTACTGATCCTGAGTTACCTCCTGTATTATACTCCAGAGCTGCACTCACTATTCTGCTGGCGCAGTCACTGTGTACATACATTACATTACTGATGCTGAGTTACATCATGTATTATACTCCAGAGCTGCACTCACTATTCTGCTGGTGTAGTCACTGTGTACATACATTACATTACTGATCCTGAGTTACCTCCTGTATTATACTCCAGAGCTGCACTCACTATTCTCCTGGTGCAGTCACTGTGTACATACATTACTGATCCTGAGTTACATCCTGTATTATCCTCCAGAGCTGCACTCACTACATAGATGACATTGTTGCTGATCCTCGGGTACATGACTGCGTTCCTCGGTGACACATATTTGTTCTCGCCGTCTCTGACTTTTCCGTTCTGATATAGATGGAAATATCCGCAGACAAACACGACATCAGAGCAATAATAGAAATTCTTCCTGCTCCCTCCTGCGCTATCAGTCTCAGGTCCCCGGGGTCAGCACAGCGGCTGCGGTCACAATGGCGGCTCTCGTCATTCCCTCGTTGTGTGGGTTCAGTCGCCTCCATTTTTCTTCGGCCTTTCCTATAAATATGCCGCGGACTTCAGGGTGTGAAGACTTTCCCGTGAAGCTTCTTGTACGTCACATCTCCAGGTATTGACCATTTTCGCTGTGGACTCAATGTAACGGATTTTTTCCCATTTTGCAGATCTCCAGCGATGATGTTGGGTAAAGCTTCGCTCTGCGCCGTCGTCCTGTTTTGTCTCCTGTGGACGGAGGATGTGGAGGGCGGATCGAGCTTCCTAAGTCCGGCAGATATGCAGAAAAACGCGGTAAGTGGAGAGCAGCGATCACCAAACTGCAGCATTCTGGCAAAACTGCAACTCCCAGCATCCTTTTACTGTTGCCGTCCGGTCATGCAGAGTGATGAAGTTTTGCCATATCTAGAAAGCTACAACTTGGGGAAAAACTGCAAAAATAGCTGTAATTTGACCATATGTCATACACTAGTCGCATCCAGAGCTGCATTCACAGTTCTGCTATTTTCTCCTTAGATTTGAGGCAAGTACATCATACTGATGGATCCTGCTGGTTCGGCGTCTGCAGGCTGCCTTCAGTGCATTATAGCAGCTCACAGCATAGACCCAAGATAGGTGACGTGAGCAGAATTGTGAGCGCAGCTCTGGGAGTTTTGTAATGAATTAAGTATATAGATTTTTTTTACCTCTAAGTTTTTTCCAGGGCAAGAAAATACCAAAAAAGCTGCAGTACAATAATATGGGCCGCAGGGAGGCCGGAGACTCCGTGGGGGATGTCACAGACGAACTTTCTGAGGTTCAGGAAGAGATTGGGGTGTGTATATTGTGGGGTGCTGAAACGTGGGGTTCAGCTGCCTGAATTGTGCACCCACTGGGTCTGTGCCCCCGCTGGATCTGTGTTCCCGTTGGGTCTGGGCCCCCGCTGGATCTGTGTTCCCGTTGGGTCTGGGCCCCGCTGGATCTGTGTTCCCGTTGGGTCTGGGCCCCGCTGGATCTGTGTTCCCGTTGGGTCTGGGCCCCGCTGGATCTGTGTTCCCGTTGGGTCTGGGCCCCGCTGGATCTGTGTTCCCGTTGGGTCTGGGCCCCGCTGGATCTGTGTTCCCGTTGGGTCTGGGCCCCGCTGGAGCCGTGCCCTCGTCTTACCTTAAAGTGAACCTGTCACCTGAATTTGGCGGGACCGGTTTTCGGTCATATGGGCGGAGTTTTCGGGTGTTTGATTCACCCTTTCCTTACCCGCTGGCTGCATGCTGGCCGCAATATTGGATTGAAGTTCATTCTATGTCCTCCGTAGTACACGCCTGCGCAAGGAAAAATTGCCTTGCGCAGGCGTGTACTACGGAGGACAGAGAATGAACTTCAATCCAATATTGCAGCCAGCGGGTAAGGAAAGGGTGAATCAAACACCTGAAAACTCCGCCCATATGACCGAAAACCGGTCCCGCCAAATTCAGGTGACAGGTTCCCTTTAATCTTCTCTATTCCAGGTGACGATCCCTCTGGGTGTTAACATGATGGTGACTCAGGAGCAGATCTGGAGGCAGAAAGCGGCCATAGAAAACCTCCTGCTCGGACTGCTCGCCCTCGGCTCCCCTGAAGGTACAGAACACTGTGTTCCTGCTGCACGTGTGACGCTATAACCTGGGGAGGAGGGTTCATTGTCCAGAAAGTCACCCGGGTTATAGAACACGAATAGGTCAGCGGCCGCCAACGTATCCTACTACCAAGTCAATGCCTATATGGACAGACCTGAGACCGTGGCGGAGTGAGGGGAGGAATGAGGAGACAATGGAGAAGTGAGGGGACAATGGCGGAGTGAGGGGACAATGGCAGAGTGAGGAGACAATGGAGAAGTGAGGGGATAATGGCGGAGTGAGGGGACAATGGCAGAGTGAGGAGACAATGGAGAAGTGAGGAGACAATGGCAGGGTGAGGGTACAATGGCAGGGTGAGGGGACAATGGCAGGGTGAGGGGACAATGGCAGAGTGAGGGGACAATGGCGGAGTGAGGAGACAATGGAGAAGTGAGGAGACAATGGCAGAGTGAGGAGACAATGGCGGAGTGAGGAGACAATGGCAGAGGAGACAATGGAGAAGTGAGGGGACAATGGCAGAGTGAGGAGACAATGGAGAAGTGAGGGGACAATGGCAGAGTGAGGAGACAATGGCGGAGTGAGGAGACAATGGCGGAGTGGGGACAATGGAGAAGTGAGGGGACAATGGCAGAGTGAGGAGACAATGGCAGAGTGAGGAGACAATGGCAGAGTGAGGAGACAATGGCAGAGTGAGGGGACAATGGCAGAGTGAGGAGACAATGGAGAAGTGAGGGGACAATGGCGGAGTGAGGGGACAATGGCGGAGTGAGGGGACAATGGCGGAGTGAGGAGACAATGGCAGAGTGAGGAGACAATGGCGAAGTGAGGGGACAATGGCGGAGTGAGGGGACAATGGCGGAGTGAGGGGACAATGGCGGAGTGAGGAGACAATGGCAGAGTGAGGAGACAATGGAGAAGTGAGGGGACAATGGCGGAGTGAGGGGACAATGGCGGAGTGAGGGGACAATGGCGGAGTGAGGAGACAATGGCAGAGTGAGGAGACAATGGAGAAGTGAGGGGACAATGGCGGAGTGAGGGGACAATGGCGGAGTGAGGGGACAATGGCGGAGTGAGGAGACAATGGCAGAGTGAGGAGACAATGGAGAAGTGAGGGGACAATGGCGGAGTGAGGGGACAATGGCGGAGTGAGGGGACAATGGCGGAGTGAGGGGACAATGGCAGAGTGAGGAGACAATGGAGAAGTGAGGGGACAATGGCGGAGTGAGGGGACAATGGCGGAGTGAGGGGACAATGGCGGAGTGAGGGGACAATGGCGGAGTGAGGAGACAATGGAGAAGTGAGGGGACAATGGCGGAGTGAGGAGACAATGGCGGAGTGAGGAGACAATGGCGGAGTGAGGAGACTGGCGGAGTGAGGGGACAATGGAGAAGTGAGGAGACAATGGCGGAGTGAGGAGACAATGGCAGAGTGAGGGGACAATGGCGGAGTGAGGGGCCCCTCATCTGGAGCTGCCAAAACCACTAGACAAAGTGAAGGACTGCTGCAAACAGCGGCTCTCCCTCCAGCAGCAGAGCGGCACATGGGGTTTATATCTCTGATCACTAAACTATGAGCAATCGTCCATTCTGATCCCGCGGTTAAAGGGATGTTCCAGTTTATAAAATGTGACCCTTATTGAAACCATGTGATGCAACGTTATAAACCTCACCGCTCAGCCGAGTGACCACCTGCAGTTCAGCATCAATTTGCCGCTCAGACATTAGGCGTTTATAGGAGGGGAACTATTGTGAGCGGCTCCGTAGTGGAGGAGCACAATATGAAATGCACAAGAGGGCGGAGACTGCAGTAGGAGGAGCTCAGCTTAGAATTAATGTCAGTAGTGCATCATGGAAATTGTAGACTGCGACCGAATTCAAAAGGCAAAATATATAGGGGGCAAATGTGCGACCAAAAAGGCAATTACACATATACTACAATGGGTTTCTCATCCAAACACTGGAATGCCCCTTTAGGAGTCTCAAGTATAATCGTTGGCCTCCTGTAAGATGCTGCAGGCACCGTTATACCAGACTTCTCCCCCTATATATTGCTGGTGCAGGACAGACCCCAATGATTTGGATATAATAGATGCCAGTAGCACGCCATGACGGAGGAAGAGAAGAGTTCCCTTTAATAAAAAGTCTGATAATGAAAAAACTAACACTAAAGCCGAGCGTTATCAGCTATAATGTGTCGCGTAACAATATATATATATATATATATAAACTTATCCCGCACCCGCATGTACGGTGATTCCTAAGAGTTTCTTCTATTTGTCTCACCAGATCCCCAGGAGGAGGACTAGCCACCACACCCCATGCCCACCACCGCAGGACCCCGTGCCCACCGCCGCAGGACCCCATCCTGTCAATCATTGCACGAACCTTTCCATTAAATAAAATAGATGTTTACAAGCAGTTTATCCGTCTTGTGGTTATTTCTGACTGTCACGACCCAGCCATTTATCAGGACACAATTCACAGCTCTGGCAAAAAAACAGGAGCTGGAGCCGCCAAAAATCGTGTGTGGCATCTGCAGATCACAGGTTGTTGGATATTTTCTCTATGTTGGCTGAATGGACAAATCCTTCCTAGTGCGATGTCAGAGCTGAGTGTTATACGCCAGTCCAATAACTCCCTCCTCCAGATCCGAGAGTGCAGAATCAGGGGAAGCTGCAGCACCATCCCCCTCTGCTAACCTCCCAGCAAACCTGATCATAGCAAGGACCTGCAGCTACATCTCCCTCCTCTCCCCTCCCAGCATACCTAATCATAAAAAGGACCTGCAGCTACATCTCCCTCCTCTCCCCTCCCAGCATACCTAATCATAAAAAGGACCTGCAGCTACATCTCCCTCCTCTCCCCTCCCAGCAGGGCCGTATTTAGAGTTTCTGCTGCCCTAGGCACTTTTAGTGCTGCCTCCCCCTTTGGTGAGTATGACACTATCGGCAGTGACTTTGGCAAAAATCGCTGATGTGAAAGTCGCCTTTTGCAGCAGATCCGACAGTTTTTCCGCATCTGCCGCGTAATGGATCACTTAGGGCAACACTGCATTCGGCCTCATTCATTCCCTATGGGACTTACAGACATGTGCGGCTCTTGCGGTTTTGCCGCCATCCGGCAAATGCGGTACTTGCAGCAATGAGAAAAAACACTACTAGCAGTGTTTTATGTATCATCGTAAGTGCAAAACCGCAATTGCCGCACATGTTCGCAAGTAGCCATCATTACCTGTCCCTGCACCTTGCTAGCTCATCCCTATCCAACCCTCCCTGACCTAAAACTACACTATAAAGCTTCAGAAAAGCAATTTATTAACTGCCATATTCCTATGATAATGAGGGCTCTAGGCTACGGCGTAGACTGGGACGGGCAGTCTCCGGGTCTCCATCCTCTCTGTGCACACCCTCAGTCCCTGCCTCACTGCCTGTGCACAGACCTCCCTCCACCGCACCCGGTAATCACCGCTCGCAGTAGCATACCGGCAGAGGTGTATCTAGGGTTTCTGGCACCCGGGGAAAGAATTCATTTTGGTGCCCCCCCTCCGCCAAGGACATATGTGATTTGCACACTCAGTCATGTGCCCACGAGCTCCTCTCCCTAATGCTCTCAATGTTCAGTGAAAAACTAAGAGAAGCAGAAGAGAAGCTCGATGTCACAGGACCATAAGAGTATGTGTCCACGTTCAGGATTGCATCAGGATTTGGTCAGGATTTTTCATCAGTATTTGTAGCCAAAACCAGGAGTGGAACAATTAGAGGAAAACTATAATAGAACCATATGCTCCACTTCTGTATTTATCACCCACTCCTGGTTTTGGCTACAAATACTGATGTAAAATACTGACCAAATCCTGATGCAATCCTGAACGTGGACACACACCCTAAGTCTGAAAAATCGCATATGAGTGACGTGTCCATGTGACGACTACTGGAACTTGCAGAGCTGAATCCTGACATCGCAGCTTCTGAATTCTCACAACGCATGCACTGCACTTTTAGGATTCTCCCTTGCCGGTGGACAGTCATGTCAGCACAAGTATGTGATTTGTAGACTTCTGACCACATTCTGACTAGATGTGCCCGGCCTCGCTCAGTTCATTTTCATTGACGGAGGTCACGCATGTCTAGTCAGCACGTGATCGCATTAATGTAAATCCCCAGCATGAGAGAATCCTGACAGCGTGCAGTGTGCACTGTGAGAATTCAGAAGTCTGCAGTCACAAAGAATGACTGCAGACTCATCACAAGCCTGGACATCCCCTTTAAAAGGGACTCTGTCACCTGAATTTGGAGGGAACAATTTTCAGCCATAGGGGCGGGGCTTTCGGGTGTTTGATTCACCCTTTCCTTACCCATTGGCTGCATGCTGGCTGCAATATTGGATTGAAGCTCATTCTCTGTCCTCCATAGTACACGCCTGCGCAAGGCAAGATTGCAGATTGTGCAGGTACAGTATGTACTACGGAGGACAGAGAATGAGCTTCAATCCAATATTGCAGCCAGCATGCAGCCAGCGGGTATGGAAAGGGTGAATCAAACACCCGAAAACCCCACCCCTATGGCTGAAAATTGTTCCCTCCAAATTCAGGTGACAGTGTCCCTTTAAATCTCCTAACATATATAAAAACATGAGAGTTAGCATCACAAATAACATTTACATCCAGGTACCTGATAGATGACGTCGCCTCTGGAGCCGTTCTCCTTTTCTTCATCTTGTCCAGATCCCATGATGAGTTTTCTCATCCACAGCCGTCTCTGCAGACTTCCATCTTCGCCGCTCTTTTGCAGAAAGTCTCCACATGACACCCTTAAAGATACAAGTGTCATTATAATGCTCCCAAATAAAAAATTGCCCCTCACTATATTGTCTGCACAAAGTATGACCCCCACACTGTCCCTCTTATGGTACATGCTCTTCACACTGTCCTCTCCTTTCTATACCAGTCCCCTCTTCACACTGTCCTCTCACACTGTGTCCCCCTTATAGGGCCCAGTATTTATACTCCATATTTATACTCCATCCTCCCACACTGCGTTCATGCCTCCCCCATCCTCCCACCCTGCGTTCATGGCTCCCCCATCCTTCTCCCCTGCAAGCATGGCTCCCCCATCCTCCCACTCTGCGTTCATGGCTCCCCATCCTTCTCCCCTGCGTTCATGGCTCCCCCATCCTTCTCCCCTGCGTTCATGGCTCCCCCATCCTCCCACTCTGCGTTCATGGCTCCCCCATCCTCCCACTCTGCGTTCATGGCTCCCCCATCCTCCCACTCTGCGTTCATGGCTCCCCATCCTTCTCCCCTGCGTTCATGGCTCCCCATCCTTCTCCCCTGTATGCACGGCTCCCCATCCTTCTCCCCTGTATGCACGGCTCCCCATCCTTCTCCCCTGTGTGCACGACTCCCCATCCTTCTCCCCTGTATGCACGGCTCCCCATCCTTCTCCCCTGTATGCACGGCTCCCCATCCTCCTCCCCTGTGTGCACGGCACCCCACTTTTTTCCCTGTCATACTTACCTCTCACCGGCGCGCAGCACAGAACTTCCTGGCATCTCAGCGTCTTCCTTCCTGTCTTCAGCGGTCACATGGTAGCGCTAATTAAGGGTGATGAATATGCGCATATTCATCACCCTTAATGATCGGTACCATGTGACCGCTGAAGACAGGACGGCGCTGAGACGCAGTTGCAGCCACCGCTGGAGGAAGGTGAGTATTACGTCTTCAGGGAGGGAGGGAAGGGGGCGGGAAGGAGGGAGGAGGGGGGGGCGGGAAGGGGGGAGGGAGGAGGGGGGGCGGAAACTTGACCCCGGAGTTTTATAAAATAAAAAAAAAAAAAAAAAGGAAAAAACCTAGCTCAAGGGCGCCCCCCCGCATCCCGCCGCCCTAGGCACGTGCCCTCAAGTGCCTAGTGGCAAATACGGCCCTGCCTCCCAGCATACCTAATCATAAAAAGGACCTGCAGCTACATCTCCCTCCCAGCATACCTGATCATAAAAAGGACCTGCATCTGCATCTCCCTCCTGTCCCAGCGTACCAGATCACAGTAAGAAGCTGCATCCCCCTCCTCTCTTCCCAGCATAACTGATCATAGAAAGAAGCTGCAGCTCTAACCCCCTCCTTTCTATGACCAGGTTTGCAGGAAGGAGAGGAGAGGAACGTAGCTGCATCTTTCTATGATCGAGTATGCAGAGAGGAGGATGCAGCTTCTTTCTATGATCAGGTATGTTGGGAGGGGAGAAGCTGCAGTTGCATCCCGCTCCTCTCCCTGCATACCTGATTATAGAAAGAAGATGCAGCTACATCCCCCTCATCGCCTCTACTTTGGGAGGAGGGGGATGCAGCTGCAGCTATCAGTCTTCTATGCGATGTTTTACACCACGTGTCGCCCTAGGCGCAGGCTGTCAGTCTGTCTCGGCTCCTGTATACCCAGCACTTCACTAGTTGTTTTTCGTCATCCACCTGAACGGAGCGCATCACTGATATCTGGTGATTTTATTAGTGGGGGCCCACTTTACCCCAGAAAAGTGATAGCGTCTTTAATACCATTACATAGCAAAGAAATCTTAAAAGAAAAAAAAAAAAAGATTTTTCATTTTTAGTTTTTTATCAGACTTTAACAGGGGGAAAAAAAAGACACTGGACAGAAATCTTCTCTAATTTCAAGTTTTATTAAAACAAGACATCACAGAGAGCGGTACTATACACTATAGATCCGGTATGTGTTCTCCCGTAATTTTGCCATGACGCTTTTGATGGGTAAGTTTTGTAGCCTGGCGATTTCGTGAACGGTGTGTATGGCGAGACCGGGGTGCGAAAATTTACAGACGTGTTTAGGTACCTAAAGAAAAGGAAATAGAAAAAAGTATCATTAGCGACAGATACACAGATCGCTGGGATATGATGTAACACTGATGGACGCCGCCTGCTGGTTCAGTGTCAGCACGGAGGATGCTCTGCTACTGTGCATAGTGGGGGTAGTAGTGTTCACTGCAAACAGATGTTTCCCATTACCTGTTTAGGAACGAAATACGGGGCGTCCGTCTCCACAATCAGCCGGTCCAAGGGGATTTTTGTAACGGCGTCTCGCGGTGCCACAGCAGAAGGATACGTCAGGACGGCGGTGAAGCCCACCATCATGTTCGGGAACTCCTCCAGAAATGGCTCAATGTCTTGGTAGCTGCCGGTGAAGCAGTGTCTGCGGAGAAGGAGGAGGAGATGTTACCGAGGGTCCAGACCAAGCGCGTGAACATGGAGATCGGACACATGGAGATCGGACAGGGAACGTAACTCACCGGTGTATCTTGTAGTCTCGAGGAATCAATTTTTTCAATATTTTGAACAAGTCCTTGTCCGCACCCCGACAGTGAATGACCAGAGGTTTCCCCAACTGCACAACCAGCTTCAGCTGCTTCTCGAAAACCTGCTCGGGTGGAAAAACAGAGGAATGTTGTTAGTAAACCTGATAATAAAGTGCAACAAGAACTAAATCCCCCGCAGACGTGCTGTAACCCGTAGCAAACACACCACCAAATTTTTCATGATTTTTAAGAATTCTGCTTACTGGTATTTACTAGAAACCTTAAATATTGTATAATACATGGGGGCCTCATATCACTGATCGGGGCAGATCACAAAGACCTGTTTCCATGGTAACAGGCTACAAATGCCGTAGTCTGATCCCACTATATACAGGATCTATCCCGATCATGTGATGGACGCCGGCGCCCCTTACAGTCCAATTATTGGAGCCATGTGCCTCTGTGTAACTACGAAATGACAGCAAGCACAGATCAGGAAGAAGCGGGATGGGGGTTGGGTGGGGGGCTACACAGGTTACAGCAGAATAATAATTAAAAAAAAAAAAAAGAGTCTACAGAAAGTAATTCCTCACCATGATCTGGTCTGCGATCTCCGTGGAACATTTATGGGAATAGTCCAGACCCATTTCTCCGAAGGCGATAGCTTTCGGGTGCCGCAGAGCCATCATCATCTCTTCATGCAGGTACTTATCGTAATACTGAGCGAAGTGGGGGTGACAGCCAAAAGCCCCCCACACCAAGTCCTCGTTCAGCACCTGATCCCATGGAAGCCTGTGCAGCGTGCGAGGATCGCAGTAGTCGGTGATGCAGCCCTGAAACTCCCGGGGGAAGGTGGAGGTGAACTGTTCCCGGAGGTCCGCGAAGGACGACCTGTGCGCCAGTCTGGAGTAGAGCATGTCCAGGTGGCAGTGGGTGTCTATGAAGCCTCCAGGCAGGAACTTGGAGTCCGAACTCGTAGAAGGAATTTCCAGAGTGCGTCTGCCGGACTTGGTGGTGCGACCAGGGGTCCAGGCGTCGTCAGAAGACTCGTATCGCTTGTGGCTCCTTACTATGGGGCTGACGTTGTCGCTGGACATGCTGAGGCGACTGCTGTCCAGCAGGGAAGGTTCGGACGCGTAGCTGCTGTCTTGCTCTTTCTGGCGCCAGGTGCCACGTTCTGCGGGGGGTCTGTAGACGGGGGTGATCGGCTCAGTGTAACGCTCCCAGAGACTTTCAAACTGGAGAGTGTCATCATTTATAGAACAGCAAGGCGGGAAATCGTCATCCTGAGAAAATCTGGCCAGTGGCCCCACATCTTCTACGTCAGAGAAGTCACTTCCGATAGAAGGATCCTTTTCTGCTACCTGCAAAAATAGGTAATGATTACGGCCTGTTATCTCAAGAAATGGAAATGTGTCTCCCCCTCCGATAAAACCATGAGCGAGCATTACGGCCTGTGATCATGGCTCCCTGCACAAAGCCTCCATTAGCTGAGATAGCGGCAGTGAGAGGGTTAATTGACGGGATCAGCGTTTCCACAATCTGAATAATCTGGTGGGGGTCCGGCACACCGCACCCCACCTATCAGCTCTGTGCTCCTCCAGGGGGGGATGGATGGACACAATGTACAGCGTCTTACACTGTGTAGTGGTCGGTCAAGGTACTACGGGTTGGATCTCATTGACTTCACTAGGAGCCGCAGCACCAGAATGTGACACTGCACAGTGCACCGAGCTTTGGGCCCGTACACAGAGAACTGTGGAGGTGCCGAACATCAGACCCCGATTATACCAAGGACCTTTCCTAAGTGCAAGCCATCAAGATCCCAACCCCGCACAACCCCTTTAAGAAATTACTGCTGTACTCACATCATTATCACTGTCTTCATGTAAGAACACAAGTCGGGGGATTTCCTGCGGGACTTTGGCTTCAGGACTGGGAGTCACATTGATGACCGTGTGTCTCGGGCTGGGCGCTCGCTTTCTGTCGTCGCTGCTCTGTTTCCGGTCTCCCACAGCTTCTTTCTTGGAGAGTGTGGATTTTGGGGTTGAGCGGAGCGGAGGCGAATCTTCTGGATCAGAGCGAATACTTTTTTCCACTGGTTTTCTATCATGTGAGCTCCTGGTCTCGCCGTCCCGCGCTCTCCGGGGCGTCCCCAGGATGTCATTGAACGCCCTCTTGAACAGGAGAGAAGGCACTTTGATTTTCAAGCTTTGCTGTCTCATCTCCTCGTTACTCGATCTCCTATTAGAGTCAATATTTCTCTGCTCCTGGTGATCGCGCTGGAGAGAAAATGTGGAATATTAGTGGTTTGTGGGCACAAGAGAAAATCACACTGATCATGGTGCATTACACTGTATGGAGGACTATGGGCTGTGCATTATACTACATGGAGGACTATGGGCTGTGCATTATACTATATGGAGGACTGTGGGCTGTGCATTATACTACATGGAGGACTATGGGCTGTGCATTATACTACATGGAGGACTATGGGCTGTGCATTATACTACATGGAGGACTATGGGCTGTGCATTATACTATATGGAGGACTGTGGGCTGTGCATTATACTACATGGAGGACTATGGGCTGTGCATTATACTACATGGAGGACTATGGGCTGTGCATTATACTACATGGAGGACTATGGGCTGTGCATTATACTACATGGATGACTATGGGCTGTGCATTACACTACATGGAGGACTATGGGCTGTGCATTATACTACATGGATGACTATGGGCTGTGCATTACACTGTATGGAGGACTATGGGCTGTTCATTATACTACATGGATGACTATGGGCTGTGCATTATACTACATGGATGACTATGGGCTGTGGATTATACTACATGGAGGACTATGGGCTGTGGATTATACTACATGGAGGACTATGGGCTGTGCATTATACTACATGGAGGACTATGAACTGTGCATTATACTACATGGATGACTATGGGCTGTGCATTACACTGTATGGATGACTATGGGCTGTGCATTATACTACATGGAGGACTATGGGCTGTGCATTATACTATATGGAGGACTGTGGGCTGTGCATTATACTACATGGAGGACTATGTGCTGTGCATTATACTACATGGATGACTATGGGCTGTGCATTACACTGTATGGATGACTATGGGCTGTGCATTATACTACATGGAGGACTATGGGCTGTGCATTATACTATATGGAGGACTGTGGGCTGTGCATTATACTACATGGAGGACTATGGGCTGTGCATTATACTACATGGATGACTATGGGCTGTGCATTACACTGTATGGAGGACTATGGGCTGTTCATTATACTACATGGATGACTATGGGCTGTGCATTATACTACATGGATGACTATGGGCTGTGGATTATACTACATGGAGGACTATGGGCTGTGGATTATACTACATGGAGGACTATGGGCTGTGCATTATACTACATGGAGGACTATGGGCTGTGCATTATACTACATGGATGACTATGGGCTGTGCATTACACTGTATGGATGACTATGGGCTGTGCATTATACTACATGGAGGACTATGGTCTGTGCATTATACTACATGGAGGACTATGGGCTGTGCATTATACTACATGGAGGACTATGGGCTGTGCATTATACTACATGGATGACTATGGGCTGTGCATTACACTGTATGGAGGACTATGGGCTGTTCATTATACTACATGGATGACTATGGGCTGTGCATTATACTACATGGATGACTATGGGCTGTGGATTATACTACATGGAGGACTATGGGCTGTGGATTATACTACATGGAGGACTATGGGCTGTGCATTATACTACATGGAGGACTATGGGCTGTGCATTATACTACATGGATGACTATGGGCTGTGCATTATACTACATGGAGGACTATGGGCTGTGCATTATACTACATGGAGGACTATGGTCTGTGCATTATACTACATGGAGGACTATGGGCTGTGCATTATACTACATGGAGGACTATGGGCTGTGCATTATACTACATGGAGGACTATGGGCTGTGCATTATACTACATGGAGGACTATGAGCTGTGCATTATACTACATGGAGGACTATGGGCTGTGCATTATACTACATGGAGGACTATGGGCTGTGGATTATACTACATGGAGGACTATGGGCTGTGCATTATACTACATGGAGGACTATGGGCTGTGCATTATACTACATGGAGGACTATGGGCTGTTCATTATACTACATGGAGGACTATGGGCTGTTCATTATACTACATGGAGGACTATGGGCTGTTCATTATACTACATGGAGGACTATGGGCTGTGCATTATACTACATGGAGGACTATGGGCTGTGCATTATGCTACATGGAGGACTATGGGCTGTGCATTATACTACATGGAGGACTATGGTCTGTGCATTATACTATATGGAGGACTATGGGCTGTGCATTATACTACATGGAGGACTATGGGCTGTGCATTATACGACATGGAGGACTATGGGCTGTGCATTATACTACATACAGCTCTGGCAAAAATTAAAAGACCACCACATCACATCCCTGTCATGGCCGCCCATTCTCCAGACCTGACCCCCATTGAAAACATCTGGAATGTAATCAAGAGGATGATGGATAGTCACAAGCCATCAAACAAAGAAGAACGGCTGACATTATTGTACCAGGAGCGGCATCAGGTCACCAAGGAGCAGAGTGACAGACTGGAGGAAAGCTGCCAAGACGCAGGAAAGCCGGGATTAAAAATCATGGTTATTCCACCAAATATTGATTTCTGAACTTCATGAGATAAAACATTAGTATTGTTGTTTCTAAATGATTATAAACTTGTTTTCTTTGCATTATTTGAGGTGTGAAAGCAACGAGTTGTTTTTTTTTTTTTTTAATTTTGACCATTTTTCTTTGCCTAAAAAAAAATCTAAAATGTATTGCTTGGAACTACGGAGAGATGTTGTCAGAAGTTTATAGAATATATAAGCAATTTACATTTTACTAAAAAATATACCTATAAAGAGAAAAATCAGACAAACTGAACATTTTGCACAGATATCTACAGAAAAACTACTGCCACAAATGCTTTACTGCACTATTCATCCTCACATCCACCCAAACTTAAGAATTCCATTCCAATAGGACAATTCTTGCGAGCTCGTCACATTTGCTCAAATGATACAACTTTTCACAGACAGGCAAAAAAATCTAGAGCGTAGATTTAAGAACAGAGGATATCCAGCCAGAGAAATAACGAGGGGTTACCTTCGTGCTTCACAACAGAGCAGATCTAATTTTCTGTCTAAACCCCCTCGTATAAAGACCACAACTGCAGACACTGGTCCAAGATTTATCACAAAATTTAATTCAAACTGGGCCAAAATAAATCAAATTTTTAGAAAACATTGGCCCGTTTTACTAACTGACAGAGACTTACATAAACAATGAACACCTTACCCTTCCATCACATGGCGAAAGTCGCAGGCCCTGGGTGACACGCTCTGCAGGAGCCATTACATACCTCCTAAGACTAAGGTTACTTTCACACTGGCGTTTTTTTTTTTAATACATCGCAATGCGTCGTTTAGGGGAAAAAACGCATCCTGCAAAGTTGTTTGCAGGATGCGTTTTTGCCCCATAGAGTAACATTACCGACGCATTGCGACGTATTGACACACGTCGCAACCATCGTGCGACGGTTGCGCCGTGTTGTGGCGGACCGCCGGGAGCAAAAAACGTTGAATGTAACGTTTTTTGCTGCCGACAGACCGCCCCCACCCCCCCGCACCTCACAATGGGGCAGCGGATGCGCCGGAGAAATGCATCCGCTGCACCCATTGCGCGGCGCATCAAACGCTAGCGTCGGAATCTCGGCCTGACGCAATGCGACGGGCCGAATCCGACGCTAGTGTGAAAGAAGCCTAACCCCTTTTCAAGCACCAGTAAAGGACCACCCTGGGGATGTTTCCCTCGTGGAAATTGTTCAGCATGCCGAATCATCATAAGGACAAAGGAATTTTCAAATTCAAAAGGAGACAAGATCTGTAAAATTGTGCATCATATCACATGCGACACAGAGGCGATCATTTACCATATCAGCTGCCCCTGTGGTCTGATACATGACGACCAGAGCATTTAAAATTCGTATACAAGAACATGTCAGAGACATTAAAAATGCAGCACAATGTTTAGAATCACATCTCCTAAAAACTATTCCAAAACATTTTTTGGATGTCCATGCTTGCAATCCAAAAGGCCTGATAGCCCGGGGCATTGACCATGTACACATGGGCATCTGTGGTGGAAACCTAAAACAAAAGCTTCTGCAAAAAGAGACACTTCACACCATGACACCTCACGGCCTTAATGAAGCCGTCAGTTTCAAGTCTTTTCTTTAAATTCCATCTGTGCGCTATTTTAATTGAGTCATGCTTTTTTTTTGTTATGTATTTTATTCCAATATTTACTTCTCATCTCTATTTTCTAGATACTTTTTTCAATATGTCATTATTCATCATGTTCTACTTTATGAGGACCGGTCAACATGCAACATCGGATATGAGAAAAATATTTTTGGAGAGACAGCATCGGAGCACGGGGGGGCGGGCATCGGAGCACGGGGGGGTGGGATCGGGGCAGCCACACTCCGCCCACGCACTTTCGCCCGCTTCCCCGCACTTCCTGCTGCAGCGGTTCGGCACCACAAACCGCAATAAAACCCACAGATATATTTTTGATCTGCGGGTTTTACTGCGGGTTTGACCTCACATTGGAGGTCTATGGGTGCAGAACCGCTGCGGCTCCGAAAAAAGAAGTGACATGGTACTTCTTTTTTACCGCGGCTATTCAGCGCAGCTTTTTTTCCCGATTCCCGCATCATGTGCACAGTGGTTCCTGTTTTCCATAGGGTACAGTGTACTGTACCCTGCATGGAAAACAGCTGCGGAACCGCAGCGGCAAGAACGCTGCGGTTCCGCAGAAAAAAACGCACTGTGTGAACATGGACTAAGTGTTGTGCAATGACCTTTTTATATGTAACTATATTATGCACTTCCTGTTGGTAGATCCCTAATTACTACTGCTAATATTCTACCTAATGATTGCATAACGGGTCCACCCACTAAAAAGTAGTGCAGGTTAAAAACCCTTATTCTGACCTCTAAATAAGTTAACCATCTGCGTATGATAATACTTAGACTATAGCTGGACTATTCATCTTAACCGTGTGCTACACACTATATACCAAGACACTTTATGGTCCTTCTCTATTACGATAGCTCAATGTTAACCCCTCTATATCTCCTCTGTATATTTATATAGCTATACCCAAACATTGCAATCATCTAATCGTACCTGCTGATAGACACATTAATCCAGTTATCGCCACATGAGCCCGCTGTCATGTCTATTTAGACAGGCTATAACTTTATTACGGACTCTGGCATTATACTATCCTGTCTGTTATACTAGTACAGATCCGGCATGGACGTGCTTCGCGCATGCGCTGTGCTGGCCCTGTGTCTAGGGAGGCTCGGACGCATCACTATGGGCGGTGATGACGTCAGTCCTCCCACCCGACGCCCGCCGGGCTCCCTCCTCGCACGGCAGCACATCATGCGGGCTGATGTATTTATCCAGCGACCGGCCCCTTTCTTCAGACACCATGGAACTTGTTACCTTGTTGATCTAGGCGCAGACGCACTCTGGGCACGCGCTGCGCCGGCCGGATGCTGGGGGAGGCTTGGGTGTGTTGCCTCGGCGATGGGAGGTGATGACGTATGTCCTCCCTCCCATCGCTGGTGCTGCGCGCCGGGGCGGGGCATCATGCACAGCAGTGCGCCGATTCGCTGGTTAGATCCCAATCTTTAGAGATATATATCCATGACTCTCAGCTTTTAATCACGCCTCCTGACGAAGCCGTGTGGGCGGTGAAACGCGCGTCGAGGCATTACGTGTGCGACGGACACAGCGGCACACTAGGATCATCATGTCCCAAGGTAAAATAATATGACCTGTTACCTGCATTGCCAGACTCTGGGTCTAACCAACTGCCGGTATGATGTAACTGCCATCGCTGGGCTACATTGGGTGATTATTCAAAGTGGAGCAAACTGAAATTGAGAGCACCAGTTATTAATAACCATAGCGATATACCGCCCCCTTACCCTGCTTATAGTTAGGACTTTGATATCCATTTTAGCACATATGGTAAGCCTGTACCTGGACTTTCTGGCCCATTGTCTTGGAGACTGTATGCCGCTGTGCCCACTGGGACATGTTTCTTTTTCTTATTGCTAGTATCAATATTGTCGTTCTGTTGGTGTTGGCGATCTTTTAGCTGTTTTTCACTGATTATCTTCTGTTTAGAATTTTTGTCCTATTTTTGTATTATTTGTATTTAATAAAATTATATTTATTCACTCACACACAATACCCCCTTCCAATTATTTTGGGATCCACAATAGATTTGTTTTACAGGACAGAGCTATTGTTTCTGCTGTCTAATATTACTAGTATAAGGACCCAATTTGTTGCTCTTCTTAGCATCCGTCGGTAAAAATGATAGGCCTAAGGGGTTAACTTCTGTTTTGGCCACGGAAATCTTTTTTTAGGTTATACGGAGAGATGTTGTCAGAAGTTTATAGAATATATAAGCAATTTACATTTTACTCAAAAATATACCTATAAAGAGAAAAATCAGACAAACTGAACATTTTGCAGTGGTCTCTTAATTTTTGCCAGATCTGTACATGGAGGACTATGGGCTGTGCATTATACTGTATGGAGGACTATGGGGAGTGCATTATACTGTATGGAGAACTATGGGCTGTGCATTATACTGTATGGAGGACTATGGGGAGTGCATTATACTGTATGGAGGACTATGGGCTGTGCATTATACTACATGGAGGACTATGGGGAGTGCATTATACTGTATGGAGGACTATGGGGAGTGCATTATACTGTATGGAGGACTATGGGGAGTGCATTATACTACATGGAGGACTATGGGGAGTGCATTATACTGTATGGAGGACTATGGGGAGTGCATTATACTGTATGGAGGACTATGGGCTGTGCATTATACTGTATGGAGGACTATGGGCTGTGCATTATACTACATGGAGGACTATGGGGAGTGCATTATACTGTATGGAGGACTATGGGGAGTGCATTACACTGTATGGAGGACTATGGGCTGTGCATTATACTGTATGGAGGACTATGGGCTGTGCATTATACTGTATGGAGGACTATGGGGAGTGCATTATACTACATGGAGGACTATGGGGAGTGCATTATACTACATGGAGGACTATGGGGAGTGCATTATACTGTATGGAGGACTATGGGGAGTGCATTATACTACATGGAGGACTATGGGGAGTGCATTATACTGTATGGAGGACTATGGGCTGGCATTATACTACATGGAGGACTATGGGGAGTGCATTATACTACATGGAGGACTATGGGGAGTGCATTATACTGTATGGAGGACTATGGGCTGTGCATTATACTGTATGGAGGACTATGGGCTGGCATTATACTACATGGAGGACTATGGGGAGTGCATTATACTGTATGGAGGACTATGGGGAGTGCATTACACTGTATGGAGGACTATGGGCTGGCATTATACTACATGGAGGACTATGGGGAGTGCATTATACTACATGGAGGACTATGGGGAGTGCATTATACTGTATGGAGGACTATGGGCTGGCATTATACTACATGGAGGACTATGGGGAGTGCATTATACTACATGGATGACTATGGGCTGTGCATTACACTGTATGGAGGACTATGGGCTGGCATTATACTACATGGAGGACTATGGGGAGTGCATTATACTACATGGAGGACTATGGGGAGTGCATTATACTGTATGGAGGACTATGGGCTGGCATTATACTACATGGAGGACTATGGGGAGTGCATTATACTACATGGAGGACTATGGGCTGTGCATTACACTGTATGGAAGACTATGGGCTGTGCATTATACTGTATGGAGGACTATGGGGAGTGAATTATACTGTATGGAGGACTATGGGGAGTGCATTATACTACATGGAGGACTATGGGGAGTGCATTATACTACATGGAGGACTATTGGGAGTGCATTATACTACATGGAGGACTATGGGGAGTGCATTATACTACATGGAGGACTATGGGGAGTGCATTATACTACATGGAGGACTATGGGGAGTACATTATACTTCTGCTATGGCGTCTTGACTTCTATATACACCCCTGGTGATTATAATGGTTTATATTTTTCTATTCATTAAAGAACAGCGGCAGAACAGGGAACATATACCAGAATGAAGGAGATAAACATCAGGATGGGGGGCATATACATATATATATCATGGGGGGCCCGGTCCAAATCTTGCACAGGGGCCCTTAAAACTCTAGTACCTCCACTGCTTGGTCACACATTCTCGCTACAACAGTATTCACAAAGGACTTTGGGATCCCCATTCTTGATATTGTGGTGGTCTCTATAGCCAGACCCCTGAATATTGCTACTGAAGTACCTCTTTCTCAGGCGCCGCCTCTGATGTCTCTATGTGGGTGGCAGTTCTTTGGGATTGCACTCCGTCCGTTTGTCTCCTCTGGGCCCTCACAGTGGAGCGGACCCCGGTTCCGACATCCGGCCGGCGTCTAGGCGTACTCTGCAGGGGAGAGAAGATCACCCGCTGCTCTCGGGACTGGCTGCGACTCTCCACATCGCGCTCTCGGCTGCGACTCTCCACATCGCGCTCTCGGCTGCGACTCCCATCGTCGCGCTCTCGGCTGCGACTCCCATCATCGCTCTCTCGGCTGCGACTCTCAGCATTACGCTCTCGGCTGTGACTGACTATCCGTGACTTGCTGCTCTTCCGATATTTGCAAGGAGATACCTCGGGCGGACTCTGCCATCTATGCTTCCGTGAACCGCTCGCGCTCCTATCTGTCATGATGACTTTAAGAGCTAAAAAAAGGAAAAAAAAATGTATTCATTAGTCACAAGCGTAAAGATGACATTCAGCAACTTGTCATCCTTTCTGGACATCCTGAATGGGAGAGGGGACCCCAATATGTCCAGATCTCTACCAGATGTCAATATTAGAAAAACGCTGCAACATAAACACCAAAAATCCATCCTGCGCCTATAATGGAAAATGTGATATAATGTGTGAGAGTCAATAATCTGCGCTCACACGCCGCTCAGGATCCGTCACCAGCACTGAAGACGCGGTGGAGCCGTTCACACTCTGCGTTTTTTTTTAACCCTGTGTTGCTGCAGAAAAACCACAGCGGTAAATCTGCAATAAATTATACCTCACACCCACAACCTGCAGAGCAGACACTGAGTGGTCGGGGGGTCTGACACCCGCACCCCCGCAGAGCAGTCACTGACTGAGTGGTCGGGGGGTCTGACACCCGCACCCCGCAGAGCAGACACTGACTGAGTGGTTGGGGGGTCTGACACCCACACCCCTGCAGAGCAGTCACTGACTGAGTGGTCGGGGGGTCTGACACCTGCTCCCCTGCAGAGCAGACACTGAGTGGTGGGGGGTCTGACACCCGCCCCCCGCAGAGCAGACACTGACTGAGTGGTGGGGGGTCTGACACCCGCTCTCCTGCAGAGCAGACACTGACTGAGTGGTTGGGGGGTCTGACACCCGCTCTCCTGCAGAGCAGACACTGACTGAGTGGTGGGGGGTCTGACACCCGCACCCCCGCAGAGCAGACACTGACTGAGTGGTTGGGGGGTCTGACACCCGCTCTCCTGCAGAGCAGACACTGACTGAGTGGTCGGGGGTCTGACACCCGCACCCCCGCAGAGCAGACACTGAGTGGTGGGGGGTCTGACACCCACTCCCCTGCAGAGCAGACACTGACTGAGTGGTCGGGGGTCTGACACCCGCACCCCCGCAGAGCAGACATTGAGTGGTGGGGGGTCTGACACCCACTCCCCTGCAGACCAGACACTGACTGAGTGGTTGGGGGGTCTGACACCCACTCCCCTGCAGAGCAGACACTGACTGAGTGGTTGGGGGGTCTGACACCCGCTCTCCTGCAGAGCAGACACTGAGTGGTGGGGGGTCTGACACCTGCAGAGCAGACACTGAGTGGTGGGGGGTCTGACACCCACTCCCCTGCAGAGCAGACACTGAGTGGTCCTGGGGTCTGACACCCACTCCCCTGCAGAGCAGACACTGAGTGGTGGGGGGTCTGACACCCACACCCCCGCAGAGCAGACACTGAGTGGTGGGGGGTCTGACACCCACACCCCCGCAGAGCAGACACTGAGTGGTGGGGGGTCTGACACCCGCTCCCCGCAGAGCAGACACTGAGTGGTGGGGGGTCTGACACCCGCTCCCCGCAGAGCAGACACTGAGTGGTGGGGGGTCTGACACCCGCTCCCCGCAGAGCAGACACTGAGTGGTGGGGGGTCTGACACCCACACCCCCGCAGAGCAGACACTGAGTGGTCGGGGGTCTGACACCCGCACCCCCGCAGAGCAGACACTGAGTGGTCGGGGGTCTGACACCCACTACCCTGCAGAGCAGACACTGAGTGGTCGGGGGTCTGACACCCACTCCCCCGCAGAGCAGACACTGAGTGGTGGGGGGTCTGACACCCACACCCCCGCAGAGCAGACACTGAGTGGTCGGGGGTCTGACACCCGCACCCCCGCAGAGCAGACACTGAGTGGTCGGGGGTCTGACACCCACTCCCCCGCAGAGCAGACACTGAGTGGTCGGGGGTCTGACACCCGCACCCCCGCAGAGCAGACACTGAGTGGTCGGGGGTCTGACACCCACTCCCCTACAGAGCAGACACTGAGTGGTGGGGGGTCTGACACCCGCTCCCTGCAGAGCAGACACTGAGTGGTGGGGGGTCTGACACCCGCTCCCTGCAGAGCAGACACTGAGTGGTCGGGGATCTGACACCCGCACCCCCGCAGAGCAGACACTGAGTGGTGGGGGGTCTGACACCCGCACCCCCGCAGAGCAGACACTGAGTGGTCGGGGGTCTGACACCCGCACCCCCGCAGAGCAGACACTGAGTGGTGGGGGGTCTGACACCCGCACCCCCGCAGAGCAGACACTGAGTGGTGGGGGGTCTGACACCCGCACCCCCGCAGAGCAGACACTGAGTGGTGGGGGGTCTGACACCCACACCCCCGCAGAGCAGACACTGAGTGGTCGGGGGTCTGACACCCGCACCCCCGCAGAGCAGACACTGAGTGGTGGGGGGTCTGACACCCGCACCCCCGCAGAGCAGACACTGAGTGGTGGGGGGTCTGACACCCGCACCCCCGCAGAGCAGACACTGAGTGGTGGGGGGTCTGACACCCGCACCCCCGCAGAGCAGACACTGAGTGGTGGGGGGTCTGACACCCGCTCCCCGCAGAGCAGACACTGAGTGGTGGGGGGTCTGACACCCGCACCCCCGCAGAGCAGACACTGAGTGGTGGGGGGTCTGACACCCGCCCCCCGCAGAGCAGACACTGAGTGGTCGGGGGTCTGACACCCGCTCCCCGCAGAGCAGACACTGAGTGGTCGGGGGTCTGACACCCGCCCCCCGCAGAGCAGACACTGATGATCGGCCATAATGATAGGACAGTGATAAACCCCTTATAAAAAGTAAATAAAAGTATTTTCTGCGCCTTTAGACTCTCGTTCACACGTCGCTTCTTTTCCCCTTTTGTTACTTTCTTTTTAATCAATATTGATGGGACAAAAGGAGCTTTATCCACAAAATCTGCATATAAAACACCTCAGAAACGCAGCTTTATTCGGAATCGTCCTGCTTTGTTCTTGTGGGGGGGACAGAAGGGATCTAAACCGCTGGGTGTGAACTTCCCCGAGGTGCCACCGTGCGCTCGGCCGCAGATACTCGGCGTCACTCCCCGGTCACCAGCAGACTTTAACTATGAACGTTCCGCCCATAACATGCACTGTGCCCGGGGCCCGCACTCTATCAGGCCTGCTCTGTGGTACTACTAGTCCCAGCAGCTCACTGCCCTGTTGGTGTTTGCACAGAACCGACAGCTGAACCCGTGAACTGTACTGAAGCTACAAAGCACCGAGAACCGAGTTCTACCGGCGGCCCTGTCACACATGCGCACCACCCGTGCCGGGAGCGCCCGAACTTACTGCCGCACAGCACCGCCGCCCCGAGAACTCTGCTCTCCGCCTTCCGCGGCCCAGCGCCCCCTACAGCGCCTAACAGTGATTGGCTGAACCCTAGCGCGATACCGCCCCACCCCCTCCTGTTCTGCTCGTTTATTCGTCAGAAAACTTGTCCGCCTAATTGTTCGACTCTCCTATTGGTTGATGAAAGTGATGCGATTTGATTGGCTGATAAGTACAAGCTGATAACCAGTTTGTTCTAGTAAAAATTACAGAGAAGTAGAGAAATGTCACTTCACACGAGATTGTATCATAGAGAGGACGGGGCCGCACACGTGAGCCATGTATAGCGGGGCTATCAGTGCTGTGGCCAATCAGATCACTGCTTTCATTATCAGGCTTTTGGAATCTGATTGGAGTCTAGGTATGAGGCTGCCCAATCAGAATACAGCTTTCATTTTGGAAATAGCAAACACCTGAATGGTTGCTATGCACAACGTCGTCACTATAGCCCATGTGTATGTGATAGGGCTAAAGTAAAACATTATATATATATATACAATATACTAGATTGTGGCCCGATTCTAACGCATCGGGTATTCTAGAATATGCATGTCCACGTAGTATATTGCCCAGCCACGTAGTATATAGCAGAGCCGCGTAGTATATAGCACAGCCACGTAGTATATTGCCCAGCCACGTAGTATATAGCACAGCCACGTAGTATATTGCCCAGCCACATAGTATATAGCACAGCCACGTAGTATATAGCACAGCCACATAGTATATAGCAGAGCCACATAGTATATAGCAGAGCCACGTAGTATATAGCACAGCCACGTAGTATATAGCACAGCCACATAGTATATAGCAGAGCCACGTAGTATATAGCAGAGCCACGTAGTATATAGCACAGCCACGTAGTATATAGCACAGCCACGTAGTATATTGCCCAGCCACGTAGTATATTGCCCAGCCACGTAGTATATAGCAGAGCCGCGTAGTATATAGCACAGCCACGTAGTATATTGCCCAGCCACGTAGTATATAGCACAGCCACGTAGTATATAGCACAGCCACGTAGTATATTGCCCAGCCACGTAGTATATTGCCCAGCCACATAGTATATAGCAGAGCCACGTAGTATATAGCACAGCCACGTAGTATATTGCCCAGCCACGTAGTATATAGCACAGCCACGTAGTATATAGCAGAGCCACGTAGTATATAGCAGAGCCACGTAGTATATAGCACAGCCACGTAGTATATAGCACAGCCACGTAGTATATAGCACAGCCACGTAGTATATTGCCCAGCCACATAGTATATAGCAGAGCCACGTAGTATATAGCACAGCCACGTAGTATATAGCACAGCCACGTAGTATATAGCACAGCCACGTAGTATATAGCACAGCCACATAGTATATAGCAGAGCCACATAGTATATAGCAGAGCCACGTAGTATATAGCACAGCCACATAGTCTATAGCAGAGCCACGTAGTCTATAGCACAGCCACGTAGTATATAGCACAGCCACGTAGTATATAGCACAGCCACGTAGTATATTGCCCAGCCACGTAGTATATAGCACAGCCACGTAGTATATTGCCCAGCCACGTAGTATATAGCACAGCCACGTATTATATAGCACAGCCACGTAGTATATTGCCCAGCCACGTAGTATATAGCAGAGCCACGTAGTATATTGCCCAGCCACGTAGTATATAGCAGAGCCACGTAGTATATTGCCCAGCCACGTAGTATATAGCAGAGCCACGTAGTATATAGCACAGCCACGTAGTATATAGCACAGCCACGTAGTATATAGCACAGCCACGTAGTATATAGCACAGCCACGTAGTATATAGCACAGCCACGTAGTATATAGCACAGCCACGTAGTATATAGCACAGCCACGTAGTATATTGCCCAGCCACGTAGTATATAGCAGAGCCACGTAGTATGTTGCCCAGCCACGTAGTATATAGCAGAGCCACGTAGTATATTGCCCAGTCACGTAGTATATTGCCCAGCACAGAGCCATGTAGTATAGAGACTTAAAAAAAAACCATATACTCACCTATAGTTGAAGTCCTGCTATACTCACCCTCCGCCACCTTTCTCGCTCCTCGGGACGCTCCTGGGACCGTTCCATTGCAAGCGACAGCTTGCGGTCCCAGGGCTGGTGTGAGCAGGACCTATGATGACGTCACGGTCACATGACCGTGATGTCACGGCAGGTCCTTGTCGCACACCAGCCCTGGGACCGGAAGCTGCCGCTTGCAATGGAACGGTCCCAGGAGCGTCCCGAGGAGCGAGAAAGGCGGCGGAGGGTGAGTATAGCAGGTTTTTTAAATTATTCTTAACATGACCTATTTTTACTATTAATGCTGCATAGGCATAGTATGCATAGTAAATAGTTGGGGACACACAGGGTTAATAGCAGCGGTAACGGAGCGCGTTACACCGCGGGCCGTTACCGCTGCCAGTAACCCTGTGTGAGTGGTGAGTGGAGGGGATTATGGAGCGGGCGCCGGGCAGTGAGTGCAGGGGAGTAGGGGAGGGACTAATCGGACTGTGCCCGTCGCTGATTGGTCGCGGCAGCCATGACAGGCAGCTGCCGAGACCAATCAGCGAATGAATAACCGTGACAGAAGGACAGAGACAGACGGAAGTGACCCTTAGACAATTATGTATATAGATATCTAATAGATAAAGCTGAGTGTGTGTGTGTGTGTGTGTGTGTCTGGGATTGGCATCTGCACCGTCGCAGCTACAGCCACAAAATTTTGCACAGTCACACGTCTGGACCCCGAGAGCGTCATAGGCTACGTTGTGAGGCGAAATTTTAACCCCGCGTGTTCCAATTCACCAAACAGTTTTGCCCCTATCTACATAATGGGGAAAAAGTGAAAGGAAAAGTGTTGGAGGCAAATTGACAGCTGCCAGACGTGAACAAGGGGGACTTAAAGAATGAGAGCGATGGCGCCAAAGAGTATATACCGTACAGTTGCTAAGGTGGGGCCCCGACATGGAATACTCACCACACACGGGGATATGAACACACACACAAAATGCGCCACACACTACCACATGCTTGAACACATATATCACCCTCAGCACACATTTCACCACACATACACCAACCTCGCCACATAAAAGTCGAAACACAAAAGTCGCCGCGCAAAACTCGCCACATGCAAATCTCGCCACACGCAAAACTTGCACATGCAGAAAAATTGCCACATGCACAAAAGTTGCAACTCTTGCAAAAGTTGCCTCACACAAAACTTGCATACTCAAAACGCACCACATAAAACTCGCCACGCGCAAAACTTGCTGCACACAACTTGCTACACTAACCTGTCACATGCAACTCGACACACAAAAAGTTGCTACACGCATGTTGCCACACAAAACTCATCTCACAAAAGTCGCTACATGCATGTCGCCACACGCAACTCAACACACACAACTTGACACATGAAACTCACACAAGTCTGGTATTATCCTTCAAAAATAAAAGGAGATGACACACAGGTATATACTATATACAGGGGAGATGGCACACAGGTATATACTATATACAGGAGAGATGACACACAGATATATACTATATACACGAGGAGATGACACACAGGTATATACTATATACAGGGGAGATGGCACACAGGTATATACTATATACAGGAGAGATGACACACAGGTATATACTATATACAGGAGGAGATGACACACAGATATATACTATATACACGAGGAGATGACATACAGGTACATACTATATACAGGGGAGATGACACAGGTATATACTATATACAGGAGGAGATGACACACAGGTATATACTATATACAGGAGGAGATGACACAGGTATATACTATATACAGGGGAGATGACACAGGTATATACTATATACACGAGGAGATAACACACAGATATATACTATATACACGAGGAGATGACACACAGGTATATACTATATACAGGAGGAGAGGACACTGGTATATACTATATTCAGGAGGAGATGACACATATATACTATACACAGGGGAGATGACACACAGGTATATACTATATACAGGATGAGATGACACAGGTATATACTATATACAGGAGGAGATGACACAGGTATATACTATATACAGGAGGAGATGAAACACTGGTATATACTATATACAGGAGGAGATGACACTGGTATATACTATATACAGGAGGAGATGACACACTGGTATATACTATATACAGGGGAGAGGACACAGGTATATACTATATACAGGAGGAGATGACACACAGGTATATACTATATACACACACACACACATACATATATATATGCATCTATCTATCTACCCCCAATGGGGACTGTCATAACTGGAACCATGGCTTTGTTCACACATTCAGGTTGACACTAACATCCAATGACGCCTCCATTCATATGCATGATCAGGTAATAAAGGGATTGTTTACACTGGCTCATTATCAGCCGACTCCCGGTATTGTGCAGATTTGGCATTTAGGCTCAGTATTCTGTCTGTATTGTACATCAGTGGTTTCTATGACACGTTTCCACTCCTGGTTTTGGCTTCCAATAACTGATGTAAAATACTGAGTGTGTGAACACGGCCTAATGAGAATAAACAAGTGTTTAGCACCTAGTGACTTGTACCATTGTCCCATAGATGTCTATGACGTGTGAGGGCCTGGACACGATCCCACCATGAACTGGCGCCCGGGGCCTTACTGATCACTCAGCTGGATGACTAGACAACCCCTTTAATTGGTTCCCATACGCTCTACTAGGACTTCGAGGCGACATGGATGATGTGATGAACTGCACAATTCTATTTATTTTACACAATGTATAAAACCAATAATTACAAACAATAAAGTTGATCATTACAATCATTAAAAAAGTTAGAAAATTAGGAAATGAAGGGGAATAAATGACACTAACACCGAATGACAAGACCTTTCATTGCTTGTAAGTTACCAAAACTGAGGAAAGCAGGCGGCGTTTATAACACTATACAAAAGATATCACAAAGGGACAAAACAGTGCAGTGTATACAATCACATGGAATACAAAGGGATAACAGAAGTCCAAACCTGTGGTCTCAGGAGCTGCTCAGGTCTTTATGGCGAAGAACTACAGGGACCGGATCCTCCAAGACTGACAGTGACTACCATTCCCAGTCAGTATTTATCAGGTAAAAGCCACGCCCACAGGCCTCCCATTGGTGGGCTCCTATAGGGGCAGGTCTATGGGATGCGGCTAGGGTCCCCCCTATGTGATTCCTAATTTTTAGGCTATCTTTACCCCTGGAGGTCCCAGGCGGGAGATAGTAATGCCATGTTTCCCATCATGATGTTAGCTTTCTATAGATAGGAAACAAGGCACGTCTATATTGTTTTTCATCTGTCCAATATTAATTTGTGACTGATCTGCAGGCCGCCCAGTGATGTACATAAATACGTCACATTCGACACGTCATCACGTTATGTCTCCCATAACTATAGAATATACAAATATCACAAAGAAAACCAATGTTCATAACTGGACTTCAGTGCCAGAGTGTCCGATATAAGTTCCTGGGAAAGCCGGAAACATTACGGACTCTGTAAAGTGTCGCTCCTCCGGTATATATGTATACACGGTCTGTGATTCATCAGATAATCCCACAGCGGGGGTCTTGGCTGCAGAGGGGGCACATGGAGAGTTTTCTGAGTGCTGAATCTTGTTTCCTTCAGTTCATGATGAACCTTTCCTCAGTCGGTAATATGAGGGTGACACGTCCACTAAGACACAGTTTATGGATTTTTTCTCCATTACATCTATGACACGGAGGGTCGGCTCAAAATCAGCAATACGAGTCTATGGGACCATAAAAAAAAAATAAAAAATCAGGCATCACTTGGATGACATCTGAATTAGGTCTGATGTTCACGGACTGTCAGAAAGAAGAAGGTGGAGAAACTTAGTTTTTTCTTCTCCTCCACAAAAGAAAAAATCTGATGACACTGGACGCTGACTCTGATCAAAATAATTCATTCATTTTTCTCATACATGGGACAACCTTACACATGAATGAGGCCTTTGTTTGGATATAGAAAAACATGGCCGCCCGAAGCCAACATGTTTTTCTCATTTTATTCAACTCCTTTAAATTTGCTCCGGCTTCTTCCTCCCCGGCATAAGCACACAAGGGGCCATGATGCTTTATTGTCCTTGTGCGATGTGGGTAGGACGAGTATCCGACTATGCTGGGCCAGAACATGGCAGACACTGAGGCAGTCTCCGCAGAGGTAGATGAAGTCGGTACCCAGGAGGTAGTAGTGTTAATGGTGTATGCTCAGTCCTATAAGGGCCGCCGCTGGTGTAATACAACGTGAACTCAGTCAAACAGAACGGAGCTGTCCACCCTCTCGTCTTCGTACAGTCCGATCTCCTCCATCATCTTCAGCTTGGCTTCATTCACTTCAATTCCCCATGATGGCTCATTGCTTTCTGGAAAATGAGAAGAAAATAAGAAGGATCAGTTACACGCATTCTATAAAATAGGACGACGTTATGGAGACTTGTTATACACAGTCTGCTGGTGCGTCACTGCACGGGTTTCAACGGCCGAGCAGCTGCACACAGCCGTACATCACCAAGCACAATGCCGAGCGTCGGATGGAGTGGTGTAAAGCCGCCACTACTGGACTCTGGAGGAGACGTGTTCTGTGCAGTGACGGATCGCACTCCTCTGTCTGCGGCTGATGGAGGAGTCTGGGTTTGGTGACTCCAGGAGGACGTTACCCCCGGACTGCATTGTGCCCCCTGTACAGATGGTGGAGGGGGATAATGCTATGGGCTGTTATCAGGGGGCGGCCTTGGACCCTCAGCTCCAGTGATGGGAAATCTTCATCTTCAGCACAAAACATTGGGGACAATTGTAGCTTCAGAGTTGAGGGAACAGTTATGGGAAGTTATATCCGCAGAAGGCGACTCTATATTAATGTCTATGGATGGAGGAAGGGAGGTCAGAAAAGCCCCTGTAAAAGGAGGTGGATGTGAAGGGGAGCACATACTTTTCTCCATATAGTGTTATGACTGATACTTTCAGTTTACCTGTTGGTGAATTTGCCAATTTTTGGGATATGTTCCTTTCTGGGGTCCACGATTTGTCCTGATGTCCCGCAGAGGACGCTGTGGTCGGTACAGACGATGGCTCGCTCCGGTACCAGCTGTCATCAGGGTACAAGTCGAAGCTTCCAGACTCGTCCAGTTCACACGGGCTCCTCTTGAACACGTCATTTCGTGCTGGGCAACATGGCGGTGCGGATTGGCTGCTCATGGAGCCGACAGCTTTGGATGACCTGTTGGGCAGCTCCACCGCTTCTCCATGGGTGAAACCTACAGACAAGGACTCGTCACTCTCCTCTGGAACATTCACACTGGACATGTCGTCCTCCTGCGCTTCCTTCGCACAGGCCGTGAACGTCTCCTGAGCCTTCTCCATCATTGTTATGACCTGTTGTGGAATAGAAGAAAATATAAGGGTTAAAGATGATCTAGAGTATAAAAAAGTAAATTGTATAAAGGCACTGGAGACAGTCAGCAAGCAGGTAGACATGTGCCTCCATAGCAGATAGAAACCTCTATTGAAGAAGCAATGGGCGCAGTTAGCTTTTACCTATGCTAGAGACAAATGTCTTCCTTCTGGGGGGAAGCTAATGTGCATGTTTCTTTTCCCCGCATTACCAGATCTTCACAAGAAGAACCTCAGAGACATAGTAACACACTATAATGTACGGGATAATATTATAATGTCACCTCTGATAATAAAGTTCTCTTCTTAGTCAGACACAGGCAGACGGCAGAAGCCCAATGTATCGCAGAACTTCTTCCCAAACGCTCAAGTCTTCGATCCGTGTATTTTTGGCTGATTTCTTTTGCGCAGAGAAGGTCCACAGACTCCGATCCGGGACTGTCGGACTCTGCTTTTAATTTCACCCGCTCCACCTCCGTCAGGATAAGATCTTTCTGGAGGGGACAGAGGGCGACGTATTAGGTGGATCCATAAAAAGGACAGAATTAATGCAAAACTGCATGTGGCTGTTCCTACCAGATACGACGGGTCTCGGTCCTGGTCGGTGGGCTTCAGTCCGGTCAGGAGTTCTGCTAAAACCTGAAAGATCATATAACACATTGTATTAAACAAAATCCCTGATTGTCCGACATCGTCATACAGCAGATTTTCTGTTCTGGCTTTAGGACCGTCCATCATTCCCCCTTTTAATGTGTTTGGTGCAATTCTATCCCATACACTTGGTTTTTTGGAGATTTTTGCAGAAAGAGGAGTAATCAGTTCACCTGTCCAGAGAGGATCCAAATTCCACAGCAAGAACAAACCAGAAACAGTAGTTGATGCAACACTTTAATAAAATATAAAGCTTTTTATTTTCATCCAGTCAAAACCATAAGCATAGTCTTCTCCGATGGAGGTCTGCCTCCCATCAGGGCGCACGTTGGCTCTGTCTGCACCACTATAGTTGGCGCATATGTCCAAATCCCGTTTTGCAGGGGGGGTCCGGACGTAAACCCCGATGGAACCATTGAACATGGGCAAATAAAGTCAGTGTAAAAACCCTTTATAAATTCTGTGTCTCAATTTACGGTGGTGCAGCCGATATCCTTTACATTACTCCAAGCACTGGATACAATACACCAGAACTTGCTGCCACAGTTGATGAATTGTTTAATTAGATGCTTTATCTAATGCGATTAAATGAATTTTCTTTCCTTTTTCATCGTATTTACAAGGTTTTCCATTCATCGTATTCATTAATAAATATTTCCCCATGTTGTATAATGATGGTCAACTCAAGCAAATGTTCGGGAATTGTTGACAGTTCTAAGATAAATAATTCCAAACCTTCCAGGACTCTTGTTTCTCAGCCTTAATTACAGGAGAATTGCATAATAAAAGAGCCCGACTCACCCCCACATGTGCCTCATTGAGGAATGCAAATCTGTAAATACATTACACAAACAATGGAATCACATTAGATAAAAAGCATTTAATTCAACAATTCATCAACTGTAGCAGCAAGTTTTGGTCTATTGTATCCAGTGTTTACATCACACCAAAGTATCTGCATCAAAGAATCAATGAGGAAGAAGAGGCTCAATAACTCCAAGGCTATTAACCTTACAATGTTTCCAGACATTTTCTTACAGAACACAAAGATGATCAGAGGAACTTTCAGTTTGTTTAGGCCCTAAAGGCCCCTTCACACTAAGCGACGCTGCAGCGATACCGACAACGATGTCGATCACTGCAGCGTCGCTGGAGAGCTGCCACACAGACAGCTCTCCAGCGACCAACGATGCCGAGGTCCCCGGTAACCAGGGTAAACATCGGGTTACTAAGCGCAGGGCCGCGCTTAGTAACCCGATGTTTACCCTGGTTACCAGCGTAAACATTAAAAACTACATACTTACCTTCCGCTGTCTGTCCTCCGGCGCTGTGCTCTCCTCTGCACTGTCAGCGCCGGTCAGACAGAAAGCAGAGCGGTGACGTCACCGCTGTGCTTTCCGGTTGACCGGCGCTGACACAGGATGCAGAAGGAGTGCAGAGAAGCAGAGCGCCGGGGACAGACAGCTGAAGGTAAGTATGTAGTGTTTGTTTGTTTTTTTAAGGCTTCTTTCACACTTCAGTTGTTTGGCGTCACTCACTACCGACATAGTGACGGATTGACGGATCCGTCACAATTGTTGAGAAAACGGTTCTAACGGATCCGTTTTTTGACGGATCCGTTACTTGGGGGTTGTCTGGGAAAAGTATCTACATTTTGGAGCATGCGCAATTGAAAAAACGGATTGGGGCAATGGATCCGCCGAAAAAACGGTTGCGGCGGATCCGTCGCCCATATGCGGCCATTCTATGGAATGGCGGACGCGACGGATCCGTCGCGATCCGCCATTTCGGCGTTGACAAAAAACGTTTCAATGTCCGTCTATTTTCAGAAAACGTCCGCCAATTTTCGACGGATCCGTCGCATGGCGGATGGAATGGACGACCATCCGTCACAATCCGTCGCTAATGCAAGTCTATGGGAAAATAACGGATCCGTCTAAAAAAATTGACGGATCCGTTATTTGAGGAATATGGCGGTTTTAGACTGACGCCAAACAACTGAAGTGTGAAAGAGGCCTAACGTTTACGCTGGTAACCAGGGTAAACATCGGGTTACTAAGCGCGGCCCTGCGCTTAGTTACCCGATGTTTACCCTGGTTACCAGTGAAGACATCGCTGGATCGGTGTCACACACGCCGATCCAGCGATGTCAGCAGGAGTCCAGCGACGAAATAAAGTTCTGGACTTTCCCCAGCGACCAACGATCTCCCAGCAGGGGCCTGATCGTTGGTCGCTGTCACACATAACGATTTCCTTAACGATATTGTTGCTACGTCACAAAAAGCAACGATATCGTTATGTGTGACGGTACCTTTAGTGACGGAGCCTAATCTTAAAAATCTGATCATTATCACTTTATGTGGTAATAACTCTGCAATGCTTCAACAAATCCCAGTGATTTTCACATTGTTTTTTTCGTGACACATTATACTTTATGATACTGGTAAATTTAGATAGATATGTTTTGTGTTTATTTATAAAAAAAAAATAACAAATTTGACAGGAATGTAAAAAAATTAGCAATATTCAAACTTTGGATGATTATCCCTTTAATCCAGATAGTGATACCATAGCAAAACATTAATAAATATAATTTCCAACATGTCGGCTTTACATCAGCACCATTTGTAAAATGTTCTTTTATTTTGTTAGCATTTTAGGAGGTTTAAAGATGTAGCAGCAATTTTTCATTTTTTTCCAGGAAATTTATAAAATTATTTTTTTAGGGGCCTATCCAGGTTTGAAATGACTTTAGGGGTCCCATATATAGGAAAAAATCCCAAAACTGATACCATTTTAAAAACAGCACCCCCCCCCCCCCCTTGACATATTGAAAACTGCTGTCAGGTAACCCTTCAGGTTATTTTTTATTATTTTTTTATTATTATTATTATTACTAGATGGTGGCCCGATTCTAACGCATGGGGTATTCTAGAATATGCATGTCCACGTAGTATATTGCCCAACCACGTAGTATTATTATTTTCAGGAATTAATGCAAAGTGACATGATAGGAATGAACAAGTGTATTTTTACCAACTAAAGGATCAGGCCACTGTAGCCGGGAGACTCTAAGGCCGCTATTTGTTCATGAGCAAACATCAGGACCCCACAGTCATGAGCTGAGGGCACCGACTGGGATAAAGAGGAAGCCCCCCATACTCTGTTAACCATTTATATGATGCAGTCACTATTGACAGCAGCATCTAAGGGGTTAAACAGATATGGACGGTGACAACACTGATCGCGGCCGAGGCAGCAAGTTGTCAGCTATAGTGGACAGCCGACAGCTGCTGGATTGTCACCTTATATCTCAGATCAGTTAAAAGACGTATTGGCGATCATTAAGGGGTTAGGGATCCAAAGGTTAATTGTTCAGTCCGAGGGGAGCACATTGAGGGGGTTCTTACCTCCTGGATACCCGGCTAAATACTTTGTATCCTCGGGAATTAAACAAATGGCCGGATTTCATCTCCTTCACTAGTCAGAATAAGATACTCGGAATGTCTAATGTTTCTATTATGACGGATTGTTCCGTCTTTTACACAACACAGATTGATATTATTAATGAGGCCGTACATCGTATGTGTAGAGGTGCGATCACTTGTGAGATCCTTATACCCCGAGATCTCATTGGATCTTAGGTAATTCGTAAGAGGTTTCACTTCCAAAAAGCGTCAACCTCGACTGTATTTTTCTCTGGGATTCGTCCTCTGAGGATTGTGCCATTTTTGTGATATGATTTTACCAGATGAAAACAAGTTTTACATTTTATTGATCGACTGCTATTTTTGCTTTTTTTTTTTTGGACTCCAGTCTCTGCCCCAAGGCACATAGGAAGGGTGCAGGACTTTTTATTCCCTCGCCTCCTCGGCCACCACTGGAGGACCCCTGTGCCATAGAGCAGCATAGGCACTTACTATCCCGCAGGAGAAGATGTCCGTCTGTGCGCTCAGCTGGCCGCTCCGCAGGTACACGTCGGGCAGGTAAGGCTGGAACCTCTGCAGCTCCTGCGTCTTCACATTAGTGTAATTGGCCGATCGATCAGGACGGAATCGCGTCCCAGCGTGGCCTAACCGCGCAGTGAAATCCTCGTCCAGGAAGACGTTGGAGCTAAAAAAGTGAAGAGAACAAGGGGTTAACTAGGAATGTATCACCTTGTATTAGCGCACAGCATGTGACCCCTTCTCATTATTGGAACTACAACTCCCAGCAGTTTACAGAGTTAGTGGTGGCAGTGCCCGGGAATGAAGGAGCCGCAGGGCATCAATTCTGTTGTGAAGCGGATTCTGTGCAGCGCGCCATAGTCACTGGTGGTATCTAATTGGAGGGGGCTCGGACATCAGGGATTCCAATACCTAACCATGAAAGGGTTAATCATAAAGGAAACAAAAATGAGGAAGCAATAATGGAGGCGCAGGATGTAAGAAGTGAAAATGTGGAAACCTCCGGAGTCAGCGGCGGATGTGCGCACGGCGATATCCTGCAGGTAGAGAAGTGAGAAGACAGTGCGGCAGCTGAGGCCAACGACCGGCGACGGGATACAGAGAGATCATCGCCGGCACAGCGGGGAATGGACCACCGCCGGCACAGCGGGGAACGGACCACCGCCGGCACAGCGGGGAACGGACCACCGCCGGCACAGCGGGAACGGACCACACCGGCACCGCTGCATATGTGTTATACTAGGTGTTGGAGCTCGAAAAAAACCTCCCGAAGTTGCAACATTTTTGAGCAATTGCGAGTTGCAACTATGTCTTAAAGGGCTCATTTCCCCCCAAGTGTCTCACCTCTTAATATTACCATGAAAAATCCCAGCATTGTGCAAGTGACCGACACCATGTAACAGACCTACAGCGACAGCCAGCCGCCTCTCCCAGCCCAGGACAGATCCAGCCTGAAAAATACACAGAAGATCCACAAGCAGAATAGTGAGCGCAGCTCTGGGGTATAATACAGGATGTAACTCAGGATCAGTAATGTAATGTATGTACACAGTGACTGCACCAGCAGAATAGTGAGTGCAGCTCTGGGGTATAATACAGGAGGTAACTCCGGATCAGTAATGTATGTACACAGTGACTGCACCAGCAGAATAGTGAGTGCAGCTCTGGAGTATAATACAGGATGTAACTCAGGATCAGTAATGTAATGTGTGTACACAGTGACTGCATCAGCAGAATAGTGAGTGCAGCTCTGGGGTATAATACAGGATGTAACTCAGGATCAGTAATGTAATATATGTACACAGTGACTCCACCAGCAGAATAGTGAGTGCAGCTCTGGAGTATAATACAGGATGTAACAGTATAATGTATGTATATATAATATGTATATCATTAAAGTTTATATATTAGTAGTGAAGAGTGAAACAATGGTACATTTATTTATATGGACAACTTTCTAGTGCAGATATTTCCAGGCCTCCAGATGTTGAGAATTCTAGGAAGTGAAATTCAGGAAAGGGCCACGACCCTGTAATGGAAAGTCTATGAAGCGGCAGTAACTCCAGAGACTGGGGGAAGAGCAGAGATGAAAGAAACAGGAAGGACGCAGGGATGTGACAGAGACACGGGTAGAGCTGCCATCACCTATGGAATAATCATCGGCTACAGGAGAGGTGCTGTGTATAGAATATGTATATATGACAGTATATGTGTATGTAGCTATATACATGTGTCACCTATAGATAATTAAGGCTTTATCCGTCCATATAGGAGGGGGGGACGGTTACTTCCTCCAGGACTCACTTTCTGTAAGGCGACATCCAGAGACCCCTCGCTCATGAGACGGTGGATGAGACAGTGCAGGCCGCTCTCCACACAGAAGCCGAGCAGCTTCAGGAGATTGGGGTGATGACATCTGTACAAGACACGAGACAGAAGAGCTACAAAGGCCACAATTACACCATTGGGGTAAATTAACTTTACACAGCTGAGGGTTTGTTACAATTGTATACAATCTGGACAATTATCTGTGAGATAAACCCCATCAGCAGCAGCAATCTCTCTCCTCTCCTGACAGTTTGTTACAATGTGTCAGTCTGGAGAACAGGCTGGTCAGGGCAGAGGATTTTACTGACTAGATACAACTGTAACAAACCCTCAGCTGTTTGCAGTATTAAGTACAGACACATTCACACCTCGGCATTATTCACTGTTTAGAGCTACAGCTGCAGCATTCACACATGTCAGACGCTCGTCATACGGGTCTCTAGGACTTGTTATTCTATTCACTGACAGGCAGCGGAGTTCTCGACAATAGTAACACATTGCAGCACTGAGACGCTGCAGAACGTCCGCCATATACAGTGATGGGACAGAGGGTCCTCGCTTACCGAAAACCGATCTGAGCCTCCGTCTCACAGAAGGAATTCATCCTCTCCGACTGCCCCTAAAGAAAGTGCAGACATGACCCGGTCACACCCCGACACCTGCCAGAGATGTAAAGCCCCCCGGAGCAGACCCCCGGAATGGAGCAGACCCCCGGAATGGAGCAGACCCCCGGAACCACGCATTACCTCCTTCAGCCTCTTCACAGCATAAACATTGTCTCCTCTGCATCCCACAAAGATGTCCGCAGACTGTCCGCTGTGCAGCCGCCTGTTCACACTGAAGCCGTCTGTAGCCTCCTCCAGCTGCCGCCTGGTCCAGTGCTGACACGTGGTGTTCAGGGAGCCGCTGATCTCCTGCTGGGGGGCACGTAATGCCTGGGGGGGGGGGGGGGAGGAGCGTTACCGGACAGCCGGGGGTCCACACCACCACATACGGGGACATCCCGGAGACACCCAGGTTATACCGGCTGTACATATATAATTATATACCGAAGACGCCCATGTTATACCGGCTGTACACCTATAATTATATACAGGAGATACCCAGGTTATACCAGAGGGACATGTACAGGTATACACAGGAGATGCCCAGGCTATACCGGCTGTACATATATAATTATATACCGGAGACGCCCATGTTATACCGGCTGTACATATATAATTATATACAGGAGATGCCCAGGTTATACCGGCTGTACATATATAATTATATACAGGAGATGCCCAGGTTATACCAGCTGTATATCTATAATTATATACAGGAGATGCCCAGGTTATACCAGCTGTACAAATATAATGATATACAGGAGATGCCCAGGTTATACCGGCTGTACATATATAATTATATACAGGAGATGCCCAGGTTATACCGGCTGTACATATATAATTATATACAGGAGATACCCAGGTTATACCGGCTGTATATCTATAATTATACACATGAGATGCCCAGGTTATACCAGTATCTCACATACCTGATCTGTGCTGGACACCTGGTCTGAATAGGATTCTGTCCCCATGGACCTCAGCAGCTCTGATGGGGGTTGTGGTGGTGATGGGAGTGGTGGTACTTTGGATTCTAGAACACAGAGGATGATACAATGATTGCCTCCATGTCTTCCCTCCTCACAGCCCGTGTTATACCGTCCTGTAGTCTTTACCTGACACCATTTTCGTAACGCTGCTGCAGTGCCTTTCTGCTTCTTCAGAGGATTGTGCTGCTCCTTTCCTTTTCTCACAAGTCACGGGGGACATCGCCGGACTACAGGGGTCTGTGTAATAAATCACATTCGTAATCTGCTCATCACACCCTGCGCAGAGTCCAAGCGCTGCAGGACATGGCTCAGGAATATAATGCCAGAGCCGCAGTAAAGACTGACACAGGCAGCGCAGTGCAAGAGATGGAGCCAGTGCAGCATGATATGGGATCCCGGGGGGCACTGAAGTCTGGGGGACCCCCTCCCCCGGGGGGGCCAGAATGGAGAGTAACCCTTACACTGCTGGAGGATTTCTAGGGCCCGGTAGAGCTCCAGCTTCTGCAGGACGAGCTCCAGGTCGTGGACGGTGGCCAGCTTCTGCCCCCAGCTCCACAGCAGCTCCCCGGTGACGCAGTCGCCCCACCGCCGCCTCATGTAGAAGCGCTGGATGGTCGTCTGGTCGTTCACAATATGTGACGCTGAAGAAGAAAAATAAAGACATTTTACAGATCTCCGCTTGCTGTCAATGAACGGGTTTTTTTTATACAGGGAGTTAAAACCTTCTCTCATTCACTGTCAGAGAACACACGTGAGAGGTTACACAAGGAGCCAGCTTTTACTTTTATCATGTAGATTTTTCCTTCTGTGCTGAAAACTTCTCACAGCTGAATGTTTGTCACAATTGCATCCTCCACATCACAAATCCGTCGCCTGTTTTGTTACAATGTATCAGTCTGGAGTCCACAGAGGATGGTCTGGACGGGATAGAACTGTAACAAACCCTCAGCTGTGCGATGAACAGTTCTTTTTTCCAAAGCGTTTGATACCGTGCCGCACAAGAGGTTGGTACACAAAATGAGAATGCTTGGTCTGGGGGAAAATGTGTGTAAATGGGTTAGTAACTGGCTTAGTGATAGAAAGCAGAGGGTGGTTATAAATGGTATAGTCTCTAACTGGGTCGCTGTGACCAGTGGGGTACCGCAGGGGTCAGTATTGGGACCTGTTCTCTTCAACATATTCATTAATGATCTGGTAGAAGGTTTACACAGTAAAATATCGATATTTGCAGATGATACAAAACTATGTAAAGCAGTTAATACAAGAGAAGATAGTATTCTGCTACAGATGGATCTGGATAAGTTGGAAACTTGGGCTGAAAGGTGGCAGATGAGGTTTAACAATGATAAATGTAAGGTTATACACATGGGAAGAAGGAATCAATATCACCATTACACACTGAATGGGAAACCACTGGGTAAATCTGACAGGGAGAAGGACTTGGGGATCCTAGTTAATGATAAACTTACCTGGAGCAGCCAGTGCCAGGCAGCAGCTGCCAAGGCAAACAGGATCATGGGGTGCATTAAAAGAGGTCTGGATACACATGATGAGAGCATTATACTGCCTCTGTACAAATCCCTAGTTAGACTGCACATGGAGTACTGTGTCCAGTTTTGGGCACCGGTGCTCAGGAAGGATATAATGGAACTAGAGAGAGTACAAAGGAGGGCAACAAAATTAATAAAGGGGATGGGAGAACTACAATACCCAGACAGATCAGCGAAATTAGGATCATTTAGTCTAGAAAAAAGACGACTGAGGGGCGATCTAAAAAAAGACGACTGAGGGGCGATCTAATAACCATGTATCTATATATATAATTGCCTAAGGGTTTTTCCGTCTGTCTGTCTGTCTGTCTTTCTGTCTGTCTGTCTGTCCTGGAAATCCCGCCAGGCCTCGACCAATCAGAGACCGGCACAGCATCGACGTAGAAATCCAACGTCTCTGATTGGTCGAGGCCGCCAGGCCTCGACCAATCAGCAACGGGCACAGCGACGATGATGTCATAATGGTTGCCATGGCGACGATGATGTCATAAAGGTTGCCTCGACCAATCAGCGACGGGCACAGTCTGCTGCGAATTCTGGAATCATCATTGTCCATATACTACGGGGACATGCATATTCTAGAATACCCGATGCGTTAGAATCGGGCCACAATCTAGTAAGTATATAAGGGGACAATACAAATATCTCGCTGAGGATCTGTTTATACCAAGGAAGGTGACGGGCACAAGGGGGCATTCTTTGCGTCTGGAGGAGAGAAGGTTTTTCCACCAACATAGAAGAGGATTCTTTACTGTTAGGGCAGTGAGAATCTGGAATTGCTTGCCTGAGGAGGTGGTGATGGCGAACTCAGTCGAGGGGTTCAAGAGAGGCCTGGATGTCTTCCTGGAGCAGAACAATATTGTATCATACAATTATTAGGTTCTGTAGAAGGACGTAGATCTGGGTATTTATTATGATGGAATATAGGCTGAACTGGATGGACAAATGGCTTTTTTCGGCCTTACTAACTATGTTACTATGTTACTATGTTACTATGTTTACAGGCTCTCAGCCTTTGACAGCAGATGCACACTGACACATTGTAACGAAGGATGTTACAAAGCAGCAGAACTTGTCACATTTCCATATTCCGCCGTGTATGTCACTAGTATCCAGGTGCGTCATATGGGGCTCGCAGTATCCGGCCCCCGCTTGTCCCATCATCATAGATCACCCCACAAGCTGCGGCGAGGCCACGGTAGAGGAAGTGCAGGGCCCTTATCAGCCCGGCCTTCCTCTATTACTAAAGCTGAAGGAGATTTACAAATTGATATTAAGATCAGCTGCTAATTAATCACAACGGTAACGACCAATTACCACCGAGACTGATACTGAGCCAGCCAATCAGATACGTGGCCGGCGCAGAGAATAAAGTCTAACTGTGAATCACTGTGCAAATACAGCACATCACAAAAGAGAGTACACCCCCGACATGTCGTAGATATTTTATTATATCTGTTCATGGGACAACGCTGCAGATCTGACTGTGATACAATGTGCAGCAGTCGGTGCCCGGCTCGTATCACAGTGTAAATGTGTAAATAACAGGTCTAATCCACTGGTAGCAAAAGTGAGTACACCCCTAAGGGAAAACGGACAAATTGTTCCCAAAGTGTTGATATTTTGTGTGGCCACAAGTGACGAGCGAATGTGCTCAGATAAAGTGTTATCAGGTCATGCGCTCAGGTGCCAAACCAGTGTCTTCTGTGCTCGAATATGTCCGATTCTCCTCACCTGCATGTGTTCTAGCCGTGAGACCTGCAGGCGAGGAGAATCAGATTTATTATTCGAGCACGCAGCATATACTCACTTTTGTGATATACAGTACATTAACTTACTTATTCTGTACTGATCCTGAGTTACACAATGTATTATAATCCAGAGCTGCACTCACTATTCTGCTGGTGCAGTCACTGTGTACATCCATTACATTACTGATCCTGAGTTACATCCTGTATTATACTCCAGAGCTGCACTCACTATTCTGCTGGTGCAGTCACTGTGTACATACATTACATTACTGATCCTGAGTTACATCCTGTATTATACTCCAGAGCTGCACTCACTATTCTGCTGGTGCAGTCACTGTGTACATACATTACATTACTGATCCTGAGTTACATCCTGTATTATATCCCAGAGCTGCACTCACTATTCTGCTGGTGCAGTCACTGTGTACATACATTACATTACTGATCCTGAGTTACATCCTGTATTATACTCCAGAGCTGCACTCACTATTCTGCTGGTGCAGTCACTGTGTACATACATTACATTACTGATCCTGAGTTACATCCTGTATTATATCCCAGAGCTGCACTCACTATTCTGCTGGTGCAGTCACTGTGTACATACATTACATTACTGATCCTGAGTTACATCCTGTATTATACTCCAGAGCTGCACTCACTATTCTGCTGGTGCAGTCACTGTGTACATACATTACTGATCCTGAGTTACATCCTGTATTATACCCCAGAGCTGCACTCACTATTCTGCTGCTGCAGTCACTGTGTACATACATTACATTACTGATCCTAAGTTACATCCTGTATTATACCCCAGAGCTGCACTCACTATTCTGCTGGTGCAGTCACTGTGTACATACATTACATTACTGATCCTGAGTTACATCCTGTATTATACCCCAGAGCTGCACTCACTATTCTGCTGGTGCAGTCACTGTGTACATACATTACATTACTGATCCTGAGTTACATCCTGTATTATACCCCAGAGCTGCACTCACTATTCTGCTGGTGCAGTCACTGTGTACATACATTACATTACTGATCCTGAGTTACATCCTGTATTATACTCCAGAGCTGCACTCACTATTCTGCTGGTGCAGTCACTGTGTACACACATTACATTACTGATCCTGAGTTATATCCTGTATTATACCCAGAGCTGCACTCACTATTCTGCTGGTGCAGTCACTGTGTACATACATTACATTACTGATCCTGAGTTACATCCTGTATTATACTCCAGAGCTGCACTCACTATTCTGCTGGTGCAGTCACTGTGTACATACATTACATTACTGATCCTGTACTATACTCCAGAGCTGCGCTCACTGTTCTGCTGGTGCACTCCATACATTACACGTGATTACTATCCCTTTAGTTGTCAGAAGTAACAGCAGAGAATGAATCCTTCTTACCAAACCGCATCCACTCCCAGTCATTCAAGCTGTCGACACAGCGGCAGAAGTCGTCCAGAACTCTGGGTGGGACGTCAATGATCAGGGGGGATGAACTCCCGCCATTCTGTGAATGCGCCATAGTTGTCTTTTCTCCTGTTGTACCTGCAGAAATAATAAATAGCGTCACGACTTACGCACGGCGCTGACAGGACGGACACCAGGCATCAGTGCGTGCTACGCAATATCTTAAAGGGAATTTCTATTTTTGTAATAACGTGTAATCCTTTTATGATGAAAACTTTCAGTACTTTTAATAGACTTTGTGGATGGATTTTTTTAGCCTTTTTGCTGTCAGTGATTGGGAACATTCCTGTTTACTCGACTTCTCACAGCTGAGGTTTTGCTACATTTACATCCAGTCTAAATCCCCCAAGATCTTACAATCCCAACTCCAGGCTGATACATTGCGCCAACCGATCAGTAGATGGGAGAGGTTGGCGGTTCTGATGTCTTTAGCTCGCAGAGCTGGATACGATGGTAACAAACTCTCAGCTTTAGGGTTTTTTTGTAGCCTTTAGAATGAAAAAATCAGGAATTGTTCCCCTGAAGTCTCAGCGAGAGGAGACCATGAAGATGGCGTGCGGGAGGCAGAACACATCCTGAGCTCACAGGTGCAGGTGGCTCCTGGACTCTTCTTTGCAGCCTAGTTTGGAGCAGTTTCCGTCAGGATCTGCTTCCAAGAAGTTATCGGCACTTTTTTTTTTGCACCATCATTTATATTTTTCAAGACCTTCAGCAATAAAAAAAAAAAAAAAAAAAAAAAAAAAGAGCTTCTGGTACGAACACAAAATCCCATAAGAATGAATAGAAAGTGAGCGGAACAAACGTGTGTGTGAACATGGCCGATGGGTGAGATCCTCAGGGATGAGAGTCGGCTCCGTGTTCCAGATTTCACGCACGGCGTCTCGTCACTTACTTGGTGCTGCCGGGCCGGACTAGGAATCGGAAGCTGCAGGGTTTTCTACTACAGATCCCAGTGAGCGATGGCTGCGTCTGGCCCCGGGAGCCCGAGTTCTGCTTTATATACTGGGAGGGGCGGCACTGTGGGGGACAACCCCCCAAATCACGCAGGGATCCCCTCATTCCTTCCTGTCAGTCACCTGTTGGCGCAGACGTCATCTACTGCAGAACTTCCTCGTAGCGAGTTGTGCGGGGGGAGGTGAGGGACGAGGCCCGAAAATGCTATACAACCAGTAGAGCAGGAAGTGCAGCAAACCTCCGATGCGGGAAGAAGGAGGGGGCGATCTGTGACTACACAGGTGAGCAATACTGCTGGCGCTGCAGTCCCATGTAAATAATCACCAGTCACTATGTAGGCTGGGCTTCGATTCCTGATTATTTTCACTATCTCCGCTTGCTGTCGGTGGATGTTAACATTCAGTGGATAAAAAAAAAACCCAAAACACTACAAAGTTTTACATTTGTATCCAGCCGGGCAATCCTCTGTGAGCAAAACACTTCACAGCACAACTCTGCTTCTGATCGTTTGCTACAATGTATCACTCAGCTTAGATGATGAACATTCAAGGGGGAAAAGCTGTTCAATTATCTCGGGGGTTGAATTAGTAAAAATACCAAAATAAATCATCCTCGGCTGCTGTCACCGCTCCTATCGATGACGCAGCGGTCTAGTGATTGGCTGCAGCGGTCAGTTGACTTGAACCCCACACATTATCAGAAAAACCTCCAGCTCAAGTCACCGGATTGCTGCAGCCCATCACAAACGGCAGCGGTCCTCTGGCTGGCTGTATGGCGACGCCATCGCCTCCGGGGCAGATCATACAGCGGAGAGCGGCCAATGCTCCGGCCAGAACGTCGACAGCAGGTAAGACTTATTTTCTTATAGAACCCAACCTGAAGATAACAAGCATCTTTTTGTATAGACAACCCCTTTAAGACAGGATACAAGTGTGGCAAACACTCAGCTGTGACAAGTATTGGCAGTGTTTTAAGCCTTTGGGAAGGGGTGAGTGAGAATATCCCCAATCTCAGCAAGCAGAGATGTTCAACATGCTAAAGAATTGAAGCACAACAATAATTCAGCTTTCCCAGGCTCCTGAACAGCAAATCTGCAGCATGTCTCCTTCAGAACTCTAGTAAAGCTGGATGCTTACATCCTCTGTGCTGCTCCTCAGGACTCCTAGAAAGCTGGGTGAGCACTACAGTACGACCTGTAATGACGGCCATGACTTCTGCCATCCTGAAACAGAAAGTGCTGAACGGATTGGGAGCAGGGACATTTTTATTAGGGCTTAAAGGGATTTTCCATCTAAAATAAACTGTTAGATGAGCTTAAAGGGTTCTTCCCATCTTTGTAAAAGGGCCTGTGCAGGGACTGGTAAAAGACGCAACTTATTAGATACCTTTTTGTTTACAGCTCATTGCCAAGGAGACCGTCCACCGCTGCGGTCTGGAAGCAGTCGCTGAGCAAGTGCAGCTCCTAACCTGGTGAGAAGTATAGACCGGACACGGGCAGAGACCCAGGAGCTCCTGTGCAGCGCTGCGCACCGCCCCGGTCCAGCTCTGTGGGGACCACGATCACCATCAGCTGCACGTTCAGATCAGAGCCGCCATTACGCTGCTGGACTGAGCTGTCAGTCAAACAGGAGAAAAAGCTGCCGAGAAGTCGTCAGGCGTAACAGCGGGACGCTGAAAAAAAAGGATCTCAAGTTAAAAAAAAAAATTAAATTTATCACATGAACTAATATACAGGTGCATCTCACAAAAAAATAGAAGATCATCAAAAAGTGAATTTATTTCAGTTCTGCAATACAAAAAGTGAATCTCATATATTAGATAGAGTCATTACACACAGAGTGATCTATTCCATGTTAATGTTGATGATTATGGCTTACAGCCAATGAAAACCAAAAAGTCATTATCTCAGTAAATTAGAATACTTTATAACACCAGCTTGATAAATTATTTTAAAATCCAAGACATTGACCTACCGAAGTGTATGTTCAGTAAATGCACTCAATGCTTGGCCGGGCTCCTTCTGCATCAATTACTGCATCAATGCTGCGTGGCATGGAGGTGATCAGCCTGTGGCACTGCTGAGGGGTTATGGAAGCCCAGGTTGCTTTGATAGCAGCCTTCAGCTCGTCTGCATTGTTGGGTCTGGTGTCTCATCTTCCTCTTGACAATACTCCATAGATTCTCTATGGGGTTAAGGTCAGGAGAGTTTGCTGCCAATCAAGCCCAGTGATACTGTTGTTTTTACACCAGGTATTGGTACTTTCGTCAGTGTGGACAGGGGCCAAGTCCTGCTGGAGAATGACATTTCCATCTCCAAAAAGCTTGTCAGCAGAGGGAAGCATGAAGTGCTCTAAAATGTCCTGGTAGACGGCTGCGCTGACTTTGGTCTTGATAAAAGACAGTGGACCTACACCAGCAGATGACATGGCTCCCCAAACCATCACTGATTGTGGAGACTTCACAACTGACCTTAGAAATCCAGGTCCCAGAGTCTGGAGGAAGAGTGGAGGCCACAATCCAAGCTGCTGGAGGTCAGGTGTGAAGTCTCCACAATCAGTGATGGTTTGGGGAGCCATGTCATCTGCTGGTGTAGGTCCACTGCGTTTTATCAAGACCAAAGTCAGCGCAGCCGCCTACCAGGTAGAATCTATGGAGTTTCGTCAAGAGGAAGATGAGACACCAGACCCAACAATGCAGATGAGCTGAAGGCTGCTATCAAAGCAACCTGGGCTTCCATAACCCCTCAGCAGCGCCACAGGCTGATCGCCTCCATGCCACGCCGCATTGATGCAGTAATTGATGCAAAAGAAGCCCGGACAAGTATTAAGTGCATTTACTGAATATACATTTCAGTAGGGAACATTTCAGATTTTAAAGTCATTTTTTCAACCTGGTGTTAGAAAGTATTCTAATTTATTGAGATAATGATTTTTTTGGTTTTCATTGGCTGTAAGCCATAATCATTAACAGAAATAAACACGTGAAATAGCTCACTCTGTGTGTAATGACTCTGTAGAATACATGAGATTCACTTTTTGTATTGAAGAACTGAAATAAATGATCTTTTAGATGATATTCTAATTTTGTGAGATGCACCTGTGTCTAACATGTGAAAGAGCCCGATGGTCCGCTCCTTGTGCCAGCATGTTGTCAGAGGGGGCTGTCTGTCTGGATCATTTCTATAACGCAACTCCCTTCTTTGTCACAGCTGATGAACAGACAGAAGGGGTCCGGTCTAGCTATGGGAGTGAGCAGTCAGCCAGCCCCCTTCACACACAGCATTGATGACGTGCTGACCCATGTTTGATACAGGCAGGACTGGAGCACGTGAGTGAAGACAGAGGCACCTTCAAAGCGTCAACCATATTAGTAAGATGCATCACTTACCACTTAGAGCAGAATTATTTTTTTTTCAGCCATACATTCCTTTTAAATGGAAAATGACACGAAGCGTCACACTATCTGCTACGGTGCTTACAGAGCACAGAACCCAGACGCCAGCGTTATTTTTCCAAACCGCCCTGATGGATGGTTGGGGTTGTAGTGAGTCATTAGGGAGTCGCTATCAGTAATGCTGCAGGAAAAACACTTCAAATTGTTGTGAATTTTGGTAATTTGGTGCCGGTTACCGAGCTGCCTTGTAAATTTGATGCGACTCTCCAGCACAATCATAAATAAGACGAGTGTTCCCATGACGTCCCGGTTTTCTCTCTTGTGAATGCCACAAGCCACAATTCGGAGCCATCAGAAATACATTTCTGCGATTTTCCTATTCCCCCGACAGAACTTGCTAAAATCCCTGCATCTGGTACAGGAACAACCGCGTGCACAATTCCGGAGTGGATTCTCAGCTGCACACATCTTGTGCAATAATCCGCACTCTTTGGAGATCTGTTCGCTGCGGAATCAGTCCTAGCACAAACTGTCCAGATTTCACCAGCTGCATTGGTAAATCTGCAGGTTTTCAGCGCACCATGGATGGGATTTGGCCGAAATACCATCTCCAATGCTGCAACTCTCAGCTGATTTTATATCTGGAGAATTTGCTTCACATTTGACCTGTGTGAACTTAGCGTTAAAGGGAACCTTCCCTTTAATCAGGACACAATTAACACCATTTTCTGCCGTATTCAGACTCGGTCACTTTATAAGGGATGACAGAATCCTTTTTATTGAAAAAAATATAGATAAAATAACGTTGTGGTTCACAGATCAGATAGAAATCTACATCTCCGTGCATAAGATCTGTACAAGTGGCACACGATACACGCGACTGGCAGTGAAAAGGTCCCGATTTCTCGACCCCGTGGAGAATTACAGATGTGATATAAGGTTACGCTGCGGTATTGCTGCACCCAGAGGCAGATGACTGATAAATGGTGCGCGGCCCGTGTGACTGGAACGTTCACCTTCATTGCAGAAGGATCTTGCGGGAATCTGTGCAAATCGCTAAACGATCTCGGTTTCTTTTAACGCAGCCATTTGTTTTTTTTCCCCTAAAAAAGCTTGATGCACAGCTTTTCTTTCTAATGCCTCAGTGCATACGGACCAGTGTCAGAGCGCTGCTTGTAATACGGCTCTTCCAATAATACAGTGCACATACACAGTGTTAAACAGCTATATCTCCCGCCCATCCCCCCATACACGTGCATGCTCAGCTCTACGGAGCGTTCTTGTCATATTTCTATGTCGCCTACAGACTCCTCTGGCAGCTGATTATCATCAGAAGCTAAAAGAATGAGGCTTAGGCCGGGATCACACATGCGAGAAAGTCGGCCGAGTCTCGCATGTTAATACCCGGCCATACCGCCTGCAGTCCGGAACGGAGCATGCGGCCACATAGCAATACAAGGAGCCGCACGCTCCGCTCCGGAGTGCAGGTGGCAGGGCCGGGTATTAACATGCGAGACTCGAACGACTTTCTCGCATGTGTGATCGCGGCCGTAGAAATACAATATGTCCAACCCCTCCCTCCCCCAACACCCTGATGAGATGCACCCGAGATTCGTGACAAGAAGTAATCCTGGTGATCTACACTACTCGTCACTCATCCCGCTGAAGAACTGAATGCAACGGTTGATATTTATCAGTGTTACGGTCAGATAACCTGCAGGCTGACACGGCTGATAACAGGGAATAACAGCACCTGCAGAACACACAGTGAACGGCCGCAGGGCTCCAGTCTACTGACAAGTTGCAGTTTGCCGCTGCTGAGGATTTCCATTGTGGGCTGCGATAATCGCACGATATGGGACAGTGCAATTGGTCGTTAACTATATACAAGCTTTACAAAAGTCAGTCTTTTTCTGAACTCGTCATTTTACTGCTTTATGTTACACGTGTCCATCCGTACGGTGGGAGCGGTGAGAACATCCGCCGCCGATGAATCAGTCTTATTCTTCGCCATTATCTACAATGATCGACGTCTCCGTCCGGATCCATATCCAGATTACGAGTCTTCTTGGGGCGCCTGATTCCAGATGCTGAGGGCCAGGCGCTGCAGATCCTTCTGGACGTTGGGTCGGTTCTCCAGATCGTCGTACAGGGAGGTCACGATCTCCAGCTTTCTGTAATCTTCCGGCTTCACCAGATTCCTGATCACCTGAAGGCAGCAATCCTTCAATGTGAAGACTGTAACAGAGAAACACAAGCGGGTCCTTATAGGGGGATCTGAATGTGATGATGATACAAGTGTCACCTTGTTTGAGATATTTTCTACATCTCCATTAAAGGGACACTGTCACCTGAATTTGGAGGGAACAATCTTCAGCCATGGAGGTGGGGTTTTTGTGTTTTTGATTCACCCTTTCCTTACCCGCTGGCTGCAATATTGGATTGAAGTTCATTCTCTGTCCTCCGTAGTACACGCCTGCACAAGGCAAGATTGCACAGGGTCACACGGGGAGAGAGAGGCGTGTCACAGATGCCAGAACGCAGCTGGCATGGGTCACAGGGGCCTGAGTGGCGGTGGCACGGGGAAGAGGCTACGGTGCAGGGTCACAGGGACCAGAACGCTGGCGGCGTGGATCACTGGGGGGAGAGCGCGTCTGCAGCATGGGGTCACTGGGGGAGAGAGCGGCGGGTCATAGAAGCCAGAGCACAGCTGGCATGGGCGACTGGGGGGTAGAGAGTAGCGGCACGAAGTCACTGGGGGGGAGAGAGCGGCGCGGGGTCACTGGGGGGGAGAGAGCGGCGCGGGGTCACTGGGGGGGAGAG